>NW_006440638.1:7529517-7537782 GCF_000325575.1 Pteropus alecto | reverse complement strand
ACGTAGGATGGAGAGTGAAGAGCCAACCCATCTCAATGAAGAGTTCTGCTGTTCACGGCTGTGTCTCAGGATCAACCTGACAGCTTGGCCTCCGTTCAGGAAACCTGAATCATCTTCTTGGTTAAACACAAATGAGTCAGAGGCTAAAGAACAGGGCCCAGGCACTCAGTGAGACAAGTGCTGCAACTAGGCTGTATTGGTTGCTGAATTACAACAGCACCAGCGACAATGCCAAGCAAGCATGTTCCCAAAAACAACAGAGCACTTTAAGTATATGAGCTCACTTCATCCTTATGGTAGGTATTATTTTTCTCCTTGTCTTGCATCTAGGGAACTGAGGCACAGAGCCTGAGCCATGTAGCAGGTAAACAGCAGAGTGAGGCCATGTGACCTACCTTCTTGACTTCAGAAATTACTCTTATGTTATACTATCTCTCAAACAGAAAGGACTAATAACCTAATGTTTATTGAGTGCCTAAGGGAAGGCCAGGCCCTGTTTTAACCACTTCACATGATTACCTCCCTCAATGCCCACTAAAATCTTTATGGTACATTGAGGCAGAGAGAACCATCTAGGAAGTGGCTACTCCAGGAAGTGAACTGAGATAGTCCAGCTCCCCCAACCCCTGCTCCTGACCATGACACCACACTGCTGCCAGCATTTTGCTTAATGCCTACAACCCCGTGGAGGGAACTGTTATCACCCTCATTTTACAGGTGAGGAAACTGAGACTCAGCAGCCAGCACGAGGAAGTAGTTGGGTCTGCATCCAGCCTGTTTTCTTGACCATGACATACAGATGATTTATCAGAGGGCCAGGCACCCCAGGAACTGATGGGACTCCTTTCTCATAAGTTAGCTAAGTTACTCCAAGCATAAATAGATCGAAAACATCAAGGCCTCTCCCCAACATAGCTATGTTTCTTACAAGAGAAAGACATCCCTCAAAGTTCCCACCTGTTGTTGCCATCAGACTGACAGTGCACCCAAAAAATCTTAAACCCACTTCCCTGTCCCCACCATCCTCAAGAAGAGTTAAACCATTTGCACTTACGCTTTAAATGCTGGGAGGTAGGAGTATATAGAAATGCTGCTTAGGTTATAAATAAATGGCAGGTGTTTTCTGATATCTGTTGTTGCCCAGCTGCTAAAAAACGTATTCAGTAAACCCTGGTCCCCACCTGAAATTTAAAAAAAAAAAAAAAGAAAGAAAGAAAAGAAATTACAGTCACAGTCTTCAAGGTCAATTCAATAATTTTAAAGGAATATATACCTAGACCTTTAAAAACAGGTACTAATTCCATTTTTTAAATAAGAAATTCCATGTTAACATACTGAGGACATTTTAGGGGGTGACCATTTTCCGGAGTTAATTCATTAATGCAACAAATATTTACTGAGCAGGTACTAAGTACCAGACACCACACCAGGCACTGGAGAGTCAATGGTTAACAGAGACATGGTCATCATCTTCGTCGGGATCTGGGAGGGGTGGGGGTCAGTGGGTACTGATACTGGCAAAACAAGAATCAATATTATCCGAAAAGGGGAGAGGAGGAGTAAAGAAAAATAAAGAGTACCACAAGTGCACATGGAAGAGGCTCGAGACCTTGCCTGATGGGTCAGGGAAGGTTTCCACGAGGAAGCTATACTTAAGCCAAGATCTGAGGAGTGCATAGGAGTACTTGACAGATGCAGGGGAAGAGAAGGAGGGCAGATGAGGTTCCAGGCAGAACAAAGAGCAAACACCAAAGACCTGTGGTAGGCACAGACTAGGCCACATCGGGCCTGGATTTTAGATTTTATGCCCAGTTGAAGATTTAGACATTATGTTAAGAGCAATGGAATAATAATTAAAAAAAATAAATAAAAAAAGTAAAGAGAGAGCAAACTGGATAATGAAATTATTTCCTGGGGCCCCCAAGTGTTGGCTCATTGACAGAAGGCCCAGAATACCACAGCCCCATGGTGCACTCTCCTGTTGCTAACCAAGCCTCTGGGCAGGTCCAGGTCAGTTACCACCAGGACCAAGGTCAGCTACAACCATATAGCACAGTGCTTGTTCAGCCCTTGGGGGTTCCTGGACTTCTTGTCTTCCTTGCAAAGTGAGGACCATGCCATTCATTTGAAAGAAATAAAAGCAATAAAAATATGAGCACCTAAATTATAAACACACAAGTCACCAAATAAATCACTATGCCACCTCAAAACATATTCTGCCATATAACCCATGTGCTTTGTTTTAGGCTCATGAGATTTCAGAAAACACTTAAACCAGAATCTTCCCTGAAGCAGAACAGCAGCTCAGATGTGTGGGTTGCGTGTATGTGTGTGCGTGGGGGATGGAGGTGGAAGGAGGGAAAATCCTGCACTTTCCAAGTTCGAAGCCAGTGTACTGAAGTTACTTCCCTCCTTGGTCTGCTTTACCTTGAGACCCAATTTCCTTTTCTAAACATGTAGCAGGTCTAATTGGGTGTCATTACTAATTGTTTTTTCTTGGTTTTAAAAGAGACTTTAAAAATTTAGAGATTTATTCAATATTTGGAGCTAAGCAGTAAGATGAGGGCATTAGGCTTAAAGTCCAACTGCACCTTATCCATCCTCTGTGTATCCCGTCCTTTACAAATACCCTCACAATCAACTCTACAGATCAAAGGCATTAGTTGAGCAAATGTCTATGGAGCAAACTCTTTGTATAAGGAGGCTCTGATAGGTTCCCATTCCTTAAGGGACAAACGGCTTAACAGAAAATTGCAGTTTTGCCTTTGTAAGTTATAAAGGACGATAAAAATGGCATCAGGATATGCTTCATTTGTTACATGAACAAAAGAAGATTTTAGTTATATAGACAAATTAATGTTTTGATACAAAAAATATTAAAGCCAAAACACCATATTATACATCAGACGCTCACTTTGGGTTCTACAAAGATATCTCAAATGTGGGCATAGACACTGATGGTTGAGTTGCAGAGGCCTGAAGTCTAATTTCCTTTTATAAATAATCATTCAAATAAAGCCTGAAGAAATGGTCATCTTCTTGGTTAAACACAAATGAGTCAGAGGCTAAAGAACAGAGGCTAAAGAGCAGCTTTATTCATAATAGTACAAAACTAAAAACAGCCCAAGTGTCCTTTAGTGTGTGTATGAATGTGATACTACCAATACTGTTTGAGTTCTCTGTGTGGGCTCCCCAATCCAACCCTGCTGTCTCCTCTCCCCAGAAGTAACCACTAATCACGAATTTTGTTTGCAATTGTCTTGATTTATATGGATGTATCCCCAGGCAACATATGTAGTTTTGCTGGTTTTTGAACTTTGTAAAATTGGGTTTCATACTATATATTTTGCCTGCTTCTTGTTTTGCGCTACATTAGAAGACCTCTTTTTTTAAATTAAGCAATTTACTTAAAGCAATTATTTTTCATACATAATGCAGTGAAGAAATCTATCTAATTCCATGAAGAACAGTAGTTGTAAAACAGAATTTCCAATCTCATGAGTTGAGCCTGGGAAACAGGAGTCAGAGCTGTTGCTCCCTAGAAGTCTGTGGCTTCTTAAATAGTTTTTAAATTCAGCATGCTAACCATCTTTTTCCAAATGCACAATCCAAATCTCAAAGTTAGGCAAATGTTTTAGCTTCATCAGAAAAATCTATGTGTGCTGTTATCAATATCCTCTCTTTAGAAGTCCCTAAATTAGAGCACAATTCAAAGGAGAATGCAAATCTAAGCACATCTGTGCTACAAAACATACGAGGATACCATTAATATTGCTGAATTTTCATTACAAAAACCCCAGGACTTTTGTCCAGTATGTTATAATCAAACTTCCAGAGGCAACTTTATTTATGCTGACAGGTTAAAACATTTTTAATCTCAATCATCTGAAAGCCAACAAACATGATTAGCAGGCATGCTGGCAGCTGTGATCCTGTAGCACAGGTGTGGCAACACAGGTGAGAGACAAAAAGGAAATGGAACAAGGGACACTTGGCACCTGTTTGCAAACAAAAGCAAATATCAGATGTTGTATCATCCTCCCTCCCACTCTGCCTAAGTGCTAGTAATAACCTTATAACCCCTTGGTATTTTCTAGTTCTTTTGACTAGGGTCATGAACCTGGTAACCACAGACATACTGCAGCATTTATCAGAAAGTGGGCCTATTATTTTATAAAACAGAAATGGAATTGAGTGCTTTCTTTTATATTTGTGCACTTGTTCTGTGCTTCTGTAGTTTGCATGATCTTCCACAGTTTGTTGGCAGCTGGCTTGCCTACTGTAGACAGCAAGGGAGGGTGGGCCAATTCTGGTTTAAACATGAACTCTAGTATCTCAGCCATAGCAATGTTCTCCCTAAAACTGTGCTACTCAAAGTGTGGCCCAGGTCCCAGCAGCATGGGCATCACCTGAGAGCTTGAGAGAAACGCAGAATGTTAAGCTCCAGCCCAGACTTACAGAATCAGAATTCACATTTTATTCCCTAGGTGATTTGTTTGCCTATTAAAATATGAAAAGCATTGATTTAGAGTCCTTTAGAGAATGACTCTTTTTTATGTTATTATATCAAAGAATGTAATTATCAGAAATGTCATTTCTATAGAAAATGTCTAAAATTATATAATTAGGTGTAAACATCATAAATAGGATGAGTAAGACAGGTTCCAGCTTTCAAATGGTTCTCAATCTAATAAGGAGACAGAGGGGCAGATATCAAGTAAAGTAAAGTATGCTTAATACTGTAACAGAGATACAGGTAAGTGCTGAGATGAAAACGTGACTTACTCCTTAACACTGACTTCGCATAACATACTTGGCAGGTTTCATCATCCCTGCCTGTAGCAAGCATGCCAAGGATTACTAAACTGCAGTTTATAAATGGCCCTGCTCGTGGGGAGGTTTACTAAAATTCATCGGATTAACCCCAGGGTAGCTCATGCTAATCCAGGCACTGGGAGAGCGGGTCTCAGCATCACGGCCATCTCACTGGCCTCAACCTATTTAAGCCAACAACAACTGCTTTACTTTACATTTTATGTTCTAGCTTTTATTTTTCACTTTAAAACAAAGATTCTTAATAATCAAGCTAGTAAATGGTTATATAAATTGCAAGGGAACATTTATTCTTGGCTTAAATTTCACTTTCTCAGTCTAAGGCAGATCCTCCTGGTCTAGATTCCTTTAGCACTCTGAATTTATCGGAATCATAATTACATAATTAACTGTGTAATTAGTTAAGTGTCTGTAAGGTCTCACAGACTATAAGCTTTAGAGATACAGAGATAAAAATCTCTATTATTTATCAGTCTATTCCTAGCCCTTAAATTTAGCATCTTGCCCAGATTAGAAGCTAAAACAATTTCTGAAATACTGAAAAATGGACTATAGAAATGTAGATGGGAGTACAATTTCCAAGAATACGTCCAGACCCATAAAACAATGCAAGAATATCACCTGTGCTGCTGATTTAAAAAGACAAAAGTATTTCTAGATATTGTGGCTCAAAGGGGAATAGTGGCTGTATAGCAAGAAGATTTATGTTTCCATTTCTTCATCTGTAAAATGAGAAATATATCAGCTGTTCTGTCAGAGAAATGAATTTTACGTAATTAATGTGTAAAAAGGCCAGTGTAATAGATTTTCCTCCATCCTGTGTCATTCACAGGATACATTTTCCTGAATGTTGCTACACACACAACCCAGCCACAGAGCTGAGGAAGTCTCTGGTTCAGATCTGGCTTTGCCACCAGCTCAGGGATACTGGGCAATTGCTGTCCTGAACTCAAAGGATGGCAGGTTCCCAGGACCAGCTAAACTGAATGAATACATTAATGAGTGAATGAATGAATGACTACCTCACAGGATTGCTAAAAAATGTTAAAAAGGAAGTAAAATGATGACTGTAAGAGCCTGTACACATGTAACACTTTTAGTCCCTTCCTCTTCCTCTGCTTCTCACAGGGTTCATGATCTCTGCTGGTTATAAGGCTAGAGACAAATAGATGGCTAAGCAAAAACAAAAACAAACAAAAGAAACTCATGGGTACAATGAAATAAAAATAGATCTTAAGAAAAAACTTATGTGTGCTCATTTATTTTGCTATTATATGTTATGACTTCTGCTTTTCATCTTTACTTATTCAAGATACTTACTTATTAGCCAAACTATCGATTAAATGACAAATGCAAGAGAACAGACAAATTTTCAAAGCAACTGATAAAACACCCTAAGGGCCACAAGCAGCCTGATATTTGGGCAGCTGGTGTTTGGACAAGCCTCCCCCAGGCAGTTGTCAAGGTAGAACCTATCAAGTCAAGAAACCAAGTGAGGCAGATTTGAATTTCTGAGCTCACTGGGTTTGGACAAGTACTATCTGGAAATGCCTCTTCTCTTCATTCCTTTTTTGGGCAGGTCCAGCTTGAAGCCTAACTACAAAGATCAGGGAAAGTGGCGGTGGGGTCGATTTTACCCTTTAAAAGAACTCAGTACCAAATTTTTTCATTAAAAGTAATTTTAAAACTTTATTATACTCACCTGATTTACTACATCTCCAAGCACAAAAGAAAGATCTTGCAATTTAAGCATCTCAGTGACCACTTAGAATTAGAATATGAAACACACAGGTATAATGACCTCACAGCAAAGCTTGGATTCTGTTTAAAGTTAAACCATACCTAACATTCTATCACCAATTTATTCTCTCCAACAATTTTTGAAAATTCAACCACAGTCCAAAATTTCATCACTCCAATAAAAAGTTTAGGGTAATCAAAATGAATCCCAATTTTTTTTAAATAAGAACACTCCATGTTGGAAAATATTCTTTTTATCTTAAGTTTTTTTGAAACTAACACATACAGATGAAATTAATAGCAACTCTGAAGCACTAAACTCTTGTCTTCAACTGTATAAGCACCTTTAATTTAGATTCTTTAGAGTCACAGGGGTCTATGGTCATGCTACCCTGAACAAGCCTGATCCTGTCTGATCTCAAAAGCTAAGCAGGGTTGGGCCTGGTTAGTAATTGAATGGGAGACCACCTAGGAAGACCAAGGTGCTATAGGCATAAAAAATAAAAAAATAAGGGATTATAAGATGACAAGGTCCTTGCAATCTGTGAGGTCAACCAAGGGCTGCCGCTCCTAAAAAAACAAAACAAACAAACAAACGAACAAAAATAAAGTCACAGGGGAAAAGAAAATAAACTTCAACTTGAATTCAGATTGATTTCTTCAAATTAAGAGCCAAGACCATCAGCTTTATTGCACACAAGTGTGTGGAGACAAAATCACTGATTAGTCTCTGTGATATTATGACCTCTCTTTCTCTCTCACTGTTAACAAGCCCTGAAGTTAACCTTATTTTGTCACATTCTATAAAATATTAGTTTACATTTATTTCACAACAGCTATTGTTCAACTTTCAGGAAAAATGTAACTTCGGTTATGAAGTAAGTGCCAAGACAGTTTGCAAATACAAACAACAGTATAGGAACTTAAACACTTCATGATGGGAAATTAGATGCCAGCCATGAATCAGGTATGGAGTCACTTGCTCTAAATTCTAATATTCTAGATATCTAGTAAGAAAAGAAGTCAAGGTATCTAGCACGATTTGCCATATTAGGATTATGCTCTTGGCTGGAGGTTGTGGTAGTGGAGGGTGTGACTAAGGACTAGTGATTAGAAGTATGACAGCCACATTCTTTCCCATTAGAAGAGTTGTGAAAGCAGCTGCAAATGCTCAGCCAGTAGCAGCCTGTGTGGCTTGTCAGTAGACACCAGGCCCCATTAGTTTTTGTTGAATATATGCAAGAGATTAAGCAGAACCTGCAAGATATTCAGACTGAGATACAGTCATCTGCAAAACAGTTTTCTGTAACACGAGTCTAAAAATGCTGGAACTTAAGCACCCTGTTCCTGAAACTGGGGGAATAGGGTGGACAGTTAACTGTGGATATTAAAAAATGTATGGTAAAGTGCAAGGAAATATTAGAAAATATTCATCTCAGTGCCTATGGCATAACACCTAAACAAAATTGGGCACTGTATGGAAAACCTGAGGCAAAGCAAGCTTACCGCCATTAGAAAAGAATGTAGCTCACAAGAAATATTTTATTAACATTAAGCATCAGTCCAATAAGTCTTTATGCTACACAGGTATGAATTTAATAGGCTAGTATAGCAGTCCCCCCTTATCCATTGCAAATATATTCCAAGACCAGCGGTGGATGCTTGAAACTGTGAATAGCACTGAACCCTATA
>NW_006440638.1:7521914-7529449 GCF_000325575.1 Pteropus alecto | reverse complement strand
CTACGCTTTTCCTATGCATACATACATTTTATGGTTCTCTTATGGATACTGGTAATTTGGCAGATCCAAATTACCAGTATCACTACTCTTGCACTTTGGAGCCATTATTAAGTAAAATAAGGGTTACTTGAACACAAACACTGTGATACCATGACAGTGAATCTGATAACCAAGACAGCTACTAGGTGACCAGCAGGTGGGCAGTATATACAGTGTGATTATGGATACACTGGACAAAGGGATGATTCACATCCTGGGTAGGACACAGCCAGATGGAACAAGATTTCATCGTGCTACTCAGAAAGGCGTGCAATTTAAAACTTAAGAATTCTTTACTTCCAGAATTTTCCATGTTTAATATTTTTGGACCACGGTTGACTGCAGGTAACTGAAACCACAGAAGCAAAACCATGGATAACGGGGGACTACTATAAACCCTTCAACAGAGGAGCAGGCTCCCACAGGATGGAGTGAGTTTTCCTCAATAAGTAAAGCTTATCAACACATCAAGCAAAAACAGCTTTTCATTTAAGAGCTCCTATTTTATTCTGCTAAATTTAAACAACATATTGAGAATAGGTATAAATTCCTATTTGCATAAATTTTCAACCTTGTCAATTAAGCATTTCTATTAACAAGAAAATTCAACCCTTTACCAACAAAGAGCTAGTAAATAGTATACAGAAAGGCCAGCTCCTGGAAACCCTGCTGCTAAATAATGAAATGTGTTAGCAGGCACAGGGAAAATCTCTCAGTAATTTTACATTCTGGCTGAAAAAATAGAAAGTACTTTCTAGGTGAGCACTTTTCACACACCCTTGCTTCTTCACAAATTCACCAATTCCTCTAGTGCCCCTTGATCTTAGAACAAGATAGATGATCCAGGTTGGTTTTTACCTGTTAGTTAATTAGTTTTATATTCTAAAAGTGTAACCATGGCATACTATTGTTTGGTATCTAAACTCTTATCTCTCAACAACAAAATCTAATATTCTTCTAGATAAGAAGTTGGATTCTCTTTACACTATTACAATCATGTGGATTTCAGGCCACTGGACCTATTTCAGAATGTGACTCACACACTGGAGTTGAGAATTTACAACGAATTTCTGACAGGATTACACTACTTCCTTCAAATTTGATGAGAGGAGGTGAAGAAAGCTACACTCTGACAGGAAGGTTAAGACCAACAGTGGACTTCTGCTAAAAATACTCTTATCTTCTTTCACGTAAAGGTAACTTATAGAATAAGCAGTAGAAATAAAAAATACATGTTTTGAATTCAAATACTAATACAGCTGTCATTCCTTATATGAAAGGAAAGAAGCTAAAAAGCAAGTCAGTAAGTGAAGAAGTTACATTCAGCCTTGACCACAATGAACGCTCAACACATTTCTTACTTAAAATGGTTTAAAATAAGACTGTGCTTCCTGTCAGATGCTGCCATTCATTATGGTTCAGATATTCTTGCTCATTGTTTTAGAGCATGTAATGTCCTTGCATAGAGCAGTTTCTCAACCTTAGTATTACTGACCTTTTGGGATGGATAACTCTTTGTTACGGGGACTGTTCTGTGCATCAGAGGATATTCAGCAGAATCCTTGGCCTTTACTAACTAGATGCCAGTAGCACCCTTCCCACTCAGTTGTGACAACCAAAACTGTCTCCAGATGTTGCCAAACATCCCCTGGGTGGGGGGAGGGGTGGAGGGCAAATCACCCCAGGTTGAGAACTACTGGCATAGAATATAAACTAGCCAAATAGTGAAAAAAGACTGAAACTTAAACTTCCTTAGTCTTTTCAAAGATATTTCAAATAACTGCATATCTCAAATCCTCAAATAATTAAACAGAATTCAATTTCTGTGAACAGCAATTGTTAAATCCCAATTTCAGTGTTATGTATAACTTAAAATGTTTTAACTTCCAATCTCTTAACTTCAAACACACTTTTAATCTTTTAATTTAAAAAGTTTAAATCTGAGATTTTGATTTTTAAATTTAAAACTAGTTAATGGAAATGAGTCCTCATAACTGCACCCAGGTTACACTTTATATCTATTGAGGAAAGCTGTTTCTGCTAGTTTCACAGTGCAAATATCAGGTTTGCTCTTGGAGAGAAAAAGGGAAGAAAAGAAGTCCCTGGTACGGAGTCTGCTGCAGAGCTCAGGGCCCAGCCCCTTGTTCCTGACCTGGCCTTCCGCCACAATGTTAAGTATCTGACAGAGAGTCACTGCTCAGACGATGACTTCTTAGAGCATGTCCTTCTTCCTAGATACACTGGGTCTCTCCTTTATTTAAAATATCCATCAACATTAATTTTAAAAAAGAGCTGCTTTTACATATTAACTACTAGTTTTGTCTTATTGTTTATGGTTTTGTTGTTTAAAAAACAAAAATGGTTTATTATTATTTCAGAGACTGGCCTGAAATGGAAACCCACCTACTAATTCATTTGATCAAAATTCTCAAAAGGATGTGAGGCCCTAAATCACATGTAGTCAGAACTGTTCGTTCTCGTTCTCTCTCTCTCCATACACACACACACAGCTACAGATACATTTACACATTATGCAATATGGATGCTGACTTTGCCAATGATCTACTCTTCAGTCTTGCAGATACCACTCTATCTTATGCACAACCTTATAGGGAATGAGAATATAGAGACAAAAATTATTCATGTAAACTTTCCATCTTCTTTTTTAATGTCTCCCAGGAGAACAGAGCCAAATTATTTCAAATTATTGGTTTATTCCTCCAATTTCCATGGAGACATTTGTTCCTCCTGTTACCTCTTGCTCGTAAGTTTACTCAGATTTAAAGATAGTTGTTAAAGTTTTTGATTTGTCTCACAGTCTTGAATTCTTGAATAATCACAGTTAACTTACTATACTCTAATTTAGACACAGGAGAGCCAATTAAAGAGAAGTCTGTAAAACTGCCTGTCCTAGTTTAGGTTAATCTTATGTACCTATAGAAAAAAAATCCATGTGCACACAACCACACAATATTTCCAGAAGCACACAACTTAAAATGCTACATCTCATGTAACGCTGTCTTCCAGGCACAAGGAACCATTGTAACTATACCCCAAGAAGAGCAGCCCCTAAAAGTTACTAACAGCTTATCAGTTATAATGATAAAAGATACATACCATCAAAACTACCTTGCTCAGAAGCAACGTGCAATAGCTGATTATATGTTTCAACTGAAGGTTGATAAACAAAGACTCCAGAATTGAAGCAGTCAGGCCACCCTGGATCTGGTGCCGCTGACAATTCTTCTCTCTCAAAAAGGTCATCAATATTTGCTAGGACCTGATTCAAAGAAGGAGGAGCGAAAGCATTACAGAAATGTTCTGCTGCAGCCTACCCTTCTTAAGTTCTCCCTAAGTTATCTAACACAAAAGATGCGATCTGTCACTGGTCTTAACTATTCAGATGACAGCTGTTGAGGTGGCCTAGGCCTACTCTCTTTCATCACCTGACACTTTTTATGACAGTGGTTTTATCTGAATTTTACTGTCAAGTCTAGACAGTGTTCCTCAAATGCCTAACTGATCTCAGTTACTATATACATCTTTTTAGCTATCAAAGCCCCACTCACCAGAGTATCTGCATCCATGAACACACATTTTGAATACTGTGTAAGTGACCAGCAGTGGAGTTTAGTTAACGTGATACCCAACTCAGGCCTCTTCATTAAGGTTAGATGAGCAGAATCACCACTGTCCAAGACGTCTACCATGATGACTTCATCAAAGACTGCCTCTAAAACTTTTCTGTCAAAATAAAATTAAAAAAAAAACAAACAAACAATCGTGCTTAGCATTTTGGAACAAGAGACAAATAAAATAAGACTGCAATCTTATTAGCCCATCTCTCAATTACTAGAGCAATCTGTTACTTTGATATAGTACAATCTCTTAAATATGTCCTAATTTGCTTCAGGACAAATTAAGTTAATTTGTATGTGCAGTTAACTTTACTAAAATAATAAGAATTACTTATAGTGAAGATGAAGCACTTGTCTTAAAACATTATTGTAGAAGAAGTTTTGTATTTTTTATTGTACTACTAATACCAAGAAAATTGTGGAAATGTGACTGACATTTGGTAAGAGTACATCTTTGCAACAGCTTATGCATTTAACAATGGTATCTTATTAGAACTGATTCTTGCTGACAACCATATTTTCACAAATGATTCTGGGTAAAGTACATAGACTGTCTGCAAAGAAACCTATTAACTAATCATTTTTGCTAAAACAGTTGATAAAGAACTGCCTGTGTGTCCCAAAAGGATTTAAAGGACTCAGTTGTTAGGCTGCCATTTTTTTAGAATAGAATATAACTAGCATTTATTATGTCCTTAGCACTCCTGGCATAAAGACTCACTGGTTTGTGACGTACAGCACTTCTCCATGCCCAAAATTAACTAAAGATTTATTTTAGAAAGCAATCTTGAGGTGGGTTAAGGGGAGTATACTTAGGCAAGACTCTAAACTTAGCATAAGTAAAAACATATGATAAAGACAGATCATCATTGAAAGGTTATAAAATCAAACACACAGAACAAAACTGGTATTGTATTATCTGTCTCCAGAGCTGTACAAAAATATGTTCTGGTTTCACACAGTAAATGTGATCTTTTAGAAAATAAATGGTCGGTGGCACCACTTACTACAGTAAAGAGGTGAGGGGAGGAAAGGAAACTAAGATTACATCTGTCTTCTTACACACATCCTCACTAAATAGACTACAAATTAGGACATACATATTAGGAGACAGTCTTTTTTGGCATTTTCCTAAATTATCCTTTAAGAACAAGGTTGTTAGTGTGTATATATATTTATCTCCTCTTCTGAGGTCCTTGGAATGTGCTTACATATTTTGAAATAGTCACAAAAAAGGCATTTTCAATTTCTAAGAGGGTAGGAGAATATAAAAATAAACACAATACAGAGCTGCTAGTGTGCCCAGATATTTTTAGAGTTCATATTAGGAACTAGGTAGTTCATTTAGATACTTCAAAATTTAATTCCAACAAATCAATGTGAACTAACCCAGTCAACAAGCAGCTTGTGCCCCTCAGGGTGTTCTCTTAGCACAACTGAAATTCTGAAAGTCCTTTGGCAAATAAACTAATTTATTAAATTGTAAATAAAGATCTTTAGGTTACAAATGTCAACTGGCAGTGGAGAAAACTGCTACTGTCTTTCAAAGTCACTTGAGGTTTCCTTGGTTTGAAACAGGAAACAAAGTAGCCCCTGCTGCATTTTGGGAAAGTAGGGCATATGAAGTGTGACTACATAAAGGGAATGCCAGGACAGAATCCCTCACTCAGATCATCCTGAGAGGACTTGCTTAAGGGAGAGTTCTATTCCTTATTAGGATCAGTAAGAGCATGGGATAGAATACCACTTTACAGAAGGGGGCTTGGCTGGAATATCTTCCAAAAGCTAGGAAGAGGTTTCAGACCCAGGAATCCTTCACTCAGCAACTCTCATCTTTCTCCTGAAAATGGTATGGCCTCAATGTCCACTGATGCCAGAAATGGGAGAAGGATGTCAGAGTACCACCACAGCTGGGTAGTGAGGTCCTCACCTCATGGAGTCT
Organism: Pteropus alecto; assembly: GCF_000325575.1. NCBI lineage: Eukaryota > Metazoa > Chordata > Mammalia > Chiroptera > Pteropodidae > Pteropus > Pteropus alecto. The sequence continues at coordinate 7,523,830 of NW_006440638.1, read as the reverse complement.
GAGACCTGGGGGGTGATGAGCACAGCCAGCTTCCTGGTGGTTCTGTGCTGTTTCAGAGATGAGCCCAGGACCAGGGCTCCTTTGGCGTAGGCATCGTTTGTGGTCAGTGTCACAAAGGCCTGATCTTAATACAAAACAAAACAAAACAAAACACAAAAGATTCATTACAATATCCTAGCTAGAAAAAGCTACCCAGGATCCTCTGAAACTAGTAATCTGGCAAAAATCAGCTCCTCTGTCAACTTGCCCTAATTTAAGAGTACAGACAAGCTAAATTCTCAGACTAGCTTGAAACCCAGAGGGTGAACCTCAGCCAATTAACAGGTGGTAATGAAGAGATCAAGAAATGCAATTTTTGTTTCTCCTACAAGGTACCATAGTTTTTTTTCAGCCAGGCACAAATCCAACAAATGACCCCAATGGAGAGTATCTGAAAGTAGAGGCCATATTCTTCATTCTGGTGCCAAACCTCAGGCTTTCTATACTGTTTCCCAACCTGGAATGAAGACCACCTCACCCACCCTCAAGAGTCATTTTGAACCTCTGCTCAAATATCACCTCAGAGAGGCCTTCCCTCCTAAGGCTTTTATCTAAATGGTGGCCAATCACTGTTAAATGGATTTTGAAGTCGCCTCACAAGGTCTAAGATATCTGCCTCCTTTTCCCTGGAGAAGAAAGCAGTACCTCCCTCACCTGTACCCTGAGGTCCCTCAACATACATTCATTTTTCATCTCTCTCTCTCTCACACACACTCAATCTCACAAATCATCACTTAATTGCCGAGACCAAAGGCAAAAACACGGATTATTCTTCCTACTAAACAAGCCCCACCCTCCCAAGACCACCAGACCAGCCTGTGGGATTTCTCCAGTTCTTCCCTGGAGTGATTCTGGGGCACACTCCGTCTCTGAGGGGATTTTAACATTAGTAAGTTGGGCGGGCATCCAAATGTACAGGATACTTAGGATCAAGCTCTAGCAGGGGTCGCTTGGGGGCACTGTTGCCCAAGCAGGGAGTTGGGACATTTTGTCACAAAGTCACTCTCTTTCTAGCTTAGGTTTCCTCATTCTCCCTTTGCCCATTTTCCAATGTGGAGGCCAGAGGAGGTGGAAATTCCGTTGAGAAGTCTTCTTTAAGTTGTCAAGTGGCCCTGCCCATCCCCCAGCCTCTGACCTGAAGGCCATCTTCGCAGATAGTATTGGACTCTCTTCCAGGACAGGCCCACTATTAAGGTGTAGAAAGAGTGGTGTTCCCCACCCCTGGAGGGACACCAGCTTCACACCCAGTCACACTCTAGGAAAGCTCAGAACAGGGACACCTGTTACTTGACATGCCCATCAACCACTGTGCTTGTTCCTTCAACTCGTCATAAGATGGCAATATTTCGGTCGGTCTGCCCCAAGGGTACTTAACCTGGAGAATAATGAGTGATGTTTTAACTCAAAAGTGGTCCAGATTCTGGGGGATTGTGAAGAAATGTTCAATAAGGTAAGTAGGATTCAAGGATTTCAGGAAGCAAGGATATGGATGATTTCCAAGATGAAGCAGGTGGCAGGACAAATGTTTGGGAACACGGGCTAGAACATTAGACCTAGCAAACATTACAAATGAATAGAGAAACCAATGACAGTTGAGTAGGGTTCAACTTTCCCAGAGATGGGTGACATCTGCAATCTTTTTGCAGCTCATTTGTTGTAGCATCCCCGGCTTTCAGCCTCAACAACACGGGAACGACCAGGTACCTCAGAGCCTCGGGTCGGTCCTGGGGCAGATTCGCCTTGCAGCCCGGACACCTTGCAACAAGTGGGCCGGCGCCCTCCCTCCGCGCGGGGCCCGCTCTCCGGAGGCGCTCGCCGGCCTCCGGCTTCCCGAAACCCGGCCCCAGCGGCCTAAAAATAGGCTCGGCGTGACGGCC
>NW_006440638.1:7518327-7521238 GCF_000325575.1 Pteropus alecto | reverse complement strand
TGGCGGCGGGGCCGGGGGTCCTGGGCTTCCCCTCAGCGGTTCCGCCCTGGGTCCAGCTCCCCGCGCCACCCGCCCTGTTCCCGTGGGGCACCTGCCTGGGACCGCGCCTCGGGTACTCCCGCCCTCCACCCCGGGGCGGGAGATTTGGATGCGGACATTTGGGCAATGGGGAGCATCAGCGGGATAAATTCCCAAAGAAGCCAGGGGTTAGGGAACCTTAAAACAACAACAACAAAACAACAACAACAACAGAAAAAACACGAACAAACAAAAACCCACATCGTTCTAGTTATAATCATTCACCTGAACTGCTTTAATGACGCATAAAGTTTAATTCCACTTTTTCACCTAGAATCTGAATCAGCCCCTGGAAGCATTTCTTAGTATTCTCACAATGTTTTTGTGGTTTTGACAGAAAAATAATGAATTTTCAGAGTATTATTTAGATTTTTGGAGCCCTCTGCATCAATTAGATATTTAAGTTTCTGTTAATCTTCACACAAACTCAGTGAAGTAGGTGTTATGTCCTTATTTTTACAGATATGGAAACTGAGGCACAGAAAAGTTGAATTATTTGTCTATGGTCATATTATGTACATGGAGAAGAATTTGAACTATGCAGTTTGGTTAACAATTGAATTTCCCACCGGCAAGGCCATGACAACTCTGGTACACTGGTGCCCGAAAAAGGTTAGTAACTGGTTGGGTAATGTACTTGTTTAGGCTAATCTGTTTCACAAATCATGAAAGGGTGAATCTGCCATTTTTCTAGGAAGTTGAGAAATAGCTCTCTAATGTGATCAAATCCTTCTCTCCCTATCCCTTCCACCCAGCCCAAACACACCAGGAAAGCAGTAAGTAGTATAATTCTCTGCAAAAAGTGTTGCTCAGTAAATGCTGAATGGAAGCCAAACGGAAAGTTGACAGCATCAGTTTTTTAAAAAAATAGAATGGATGTTTAAGAATAAGTAATTTATTGCAAAGGTGGGTTGCTAATCTCAAATTATATCACTATTTCCTCAAATGTAGGCCTGGACCTCCTACTTCAGAATCACTTGGGGCACTTGTTAAAATGCAAATTTATGGTTTTAAGCTCAGACCTTCTGAATAAGAATCTTAAGGGTAGAACCCAAGAATCAGCATTTTAAATATCTTCCTCCAGGAGACTCTCTCGAATCCTTCCCCTTCTCCCCAACCCCACCATAGCATGGAGACCACTAATTTACTTGGGGAGACCTCCTGGTTACTTGGCATTACAAACTTCCTTTTCAGGAAGTGGAAACTTGGGGACAGTGGTGCAATAAATGAGTGTCCACTTATTCAAACCCTGTAGACTTTGAAGAGTTGGAACTCTTTAAGGAATGTAAAGACTATACTGGAAATGTACCTACCTGGGAAGAGGGGAAACAGAGAGTGGTAGTTCCAGATCTGAATTGCTCCTTTCCATATCAATAAGTGGACCTAGAAGAATAAGGATTCCATCTTTGACCCGGGAATCCTCCTACCGTCAGTGTTCCTTAACCACCTGCTGCTTGAAGCCCAAGTGTCTAGGCTGGGCTTTCTGCAGGATGTGGTGTGGGAGCCTAAAGGGCAAAGCTAGGAGGAAGAGCTGGGGATAACTAGAAGCCTCCCTTAGGAACAAGGTCTTTTTTCCACACCCAGAGTGTGTAAGTAAAAGCGGTCAACATAGCTTTCTTTCTCATGTTTCATGCATATTTACAGAAACAGAAAGATTATACCTTTTACCACTTTGAATCAAATAAGAACATTTTGAGGTTGCTACAATCTATTCTTACATGTTACCTTAATCCATATTACCAATAGTGACCCACTGCCCAGTTTTCCTGAGGCTTCTCTACATTGATTTCAGTTGGGTATGAGAGCAAGGCCTCTGAAATTTTAATGTGCACACAGATTACCTGGGGGTCTTGCTAAAATGCAGGTCTGACTTAATAGTTTGGGGTGGATCTCTCAGGTGATGCCCAGGCTCTGTACCAACCTTGAATAGCGGGGTGTTTGAACATTCTGGATTGTAAGGCTTTGGAGATAGTGGATAGACATAGACGTTGTGGTAGGACAAACATTTGAGACTTTAATTTGTTAATTTTTTTTTTCTCTAAAATTTGAACTAGCAGAGTTTCTGAATCCTAAAAGAAAGATTTACATTAAAAAAGACAAGCTATGCTCTACATGAGGACCCATAACTATTAACCATTTAAACCTGTGCTAAATGTGTATATTCAGGATGATTGGTCCTAAATTCATTTTTAATTGGCTTTGGAATGCATTATATAATTTTTTGGCAGGATACCTACCTTCCTAATTATGTTTTGTTTAAGATAATGCTGAAACCAGTTTGCATCCCCTTGAGCACACACACTAATTGATGGTGGGAACAGCTGACCTGGAAATATATTCCAGAGCAGAGGGCAACCTGCTAGCCTGAGACACAAACAGTTCTCACGGACAGTCCGTGAAATAGATATACCACATCTGGCTTGACATAGGAACTAGCTAGTTAATTACTACTTAAAATTTTGCCCTCAATTGATAACACACACGATCTGTACTTGAAATTGTTGCCAGTGATCACAACCCTGTCCAAATTTAATCGGAAACTTAGTTTCAAGAGATATTATTCTTGTAGGACTAAAGTAGCTCATTCTTCAGTCAAGAGCTGGAGTCCCAAATTCCACAAATTGCAGGAGCCTGGTGACTAGTTACATTGCCTTACAAAAATCTTTATTGAGATATAATTTACATATCATAAAATTCATCCATTTAAAGTATACAATGAAATGTTTTTAGTACATTCACAGAGCTGTGCAAATATCATTACAATGTAAGTTTAGAACATTTTCATCACTGATAAAGAAACCTATAGCCATTAGGAGTCACTTCTCATTCTCTC
>NW_006440638.1:7499094-7518232 GCF_000325575.1 Pteropus alecto | reverse complement strand
AGCCCTTAGCAACTACTAATCTACTTTCCAACTCTATAAATTGGTCTATCGAGATTTGCCTATATGTGGTCTTTTGTGACTATCTTCTTTCAATTAACATAATGTTTTCATGGCTCTTTCATGTTGTGGCATGTATCGGTTTTTTATTCCTTTTTATTGCCAATTAATATTTCATTTCAGTATATGCATATACCATATTTTGGTTATCCATTTCAAGGATAAACATGTTAATGGACATTTGGATAATTTCTACTTTTTAGCTGTGATGAATAATGCTACAATGAACATTTGAGTCTAAATTTTTACGTGGATATATGGTTTTCTTTCTCTTGCTATATACTAAGAGTGGAATTGATAGATTGTAATGTTACTCTGTGTTTAACATTTCAAAAACTGTCAGACTGTTTTCCAAAGTGTCTGCATCATTTTGCAATCCCACTAGTATAAGGAATTTTTTTACAGCTTAGCCGCTACTTGTTATTGCTTTTTTAATATAGCCATCTTAATGGTTTTGGAGTGGTATCTTCTTGTGGTTTTGATTTGTATTTCCCTAATGACTAAGTGATGTTGAGCATCTTTTCATGTGCTTATTGACCACTTGAATATCTTTTTTAGAGGAATGTCTATATTTTAATTTTTGCCCATATTTTAATTTTTTTTTTTATTATTGAGTTTTAAGAGTTCTTTATGTATTCTGGATATAAGTCCCTTATCAGATTTGTATGACATGCTAATCTATGAGATTTGCAAATATATCCTTTCATTCTGTGGGTTGAGTTTCACTTTCTTGGTAGTACTTTTTGATAGCGCAAAAGTTTTAAATTTCTACGTTGTCCAATTTATATTTCTTTTTTTGCTTGTGTTTTTGGTGTCATATCTAAGAAATTGCCTATTCTAAGATCTTAAAGATTTACCCCTATGTTTTCTATTAAGAGTTTTATAGTTTTAGCTCTTACATTTAGGTCTATAATCTATTTTGAGTTGATTTTTGTGGGTGGTGTGAAGTAAAGCTCCAGCTTTCCTCTTTTGTATGTGAATATTGAGTTGTCCCAGCACCATTTATTGAAAAGACTATTGTTTGTCCATTAAATTGTCTTGGCACCTTTGTTGAAAATTAGTTGACTATAATTGTGACAATTCTATTTCTGAACTCAGTTCTATTCCATTGATGTGTATGTCTATTCTAATGCTAGTTCCACACTATCTTGATTTCTGTAACTTTCTATTTAAGTTTGGAATTGGGAAGTGCGAGTTCTTCAGTTTTGTTCTTTTTTTCAAGATTGTTTTGGCTATTCTGGATCCCTTACAATTCCATATGAATTTTAGTATCAGTTTATTAATTTCTGTTGTAAAGGAAGCTGGAATTTTGGTAGAGATTGCATTGAATTTGTAGATCAGTTTGGAGAATATTGACAACAACAAGCTTTCTGATCTATGAACATGGAATGTCTTTTCATTTACTTAGATTTTTTTTAAAAGACATTATTCCTCTCTTTCAAGTTGTGGATACTTTATTATTTATTTATTTTTTAAAATGATTTTTTATTTTTCAATTACAGTTGACATACAATATTATATTAGTTTCAGGTATACAACATAGTGATTAGACGTTATTATAAATTATGAACTGATAATCCCATTAAATCTAGTACCTATCTGATACCATACACAGATATTACAACATTATTAACTATAATTCCTATGCTATACTTTACATTTCTGTGACTGTTTTGTAACTACCAATTTGTACTTCTTAATCCTTTCACATTTTTCACCCATCCCCAAACCCCTTCCCATCTGACAACAATGAAAATGTTCTCTGTACCTATGAGTTTGTTTCCGTTTTGTTTGTTCATTTATTTTGTTTTATAGATTCCACATATAAGTGAAATCATATGGCATTTTTCTTTCTTTGTCTGACTTACCCCACTTAGCACAATACTCTTTAGGTACATCCATGTTGTTGCATTTCAGATTGCAAGTTTTCATTCTTTTTTTATGGCTAATATTTCATTGTATATGTGTACCACCTCTTTTTTATCCATTCATCCATTGATGGAACCCAGCCTGCCTCCATATCTTGGCTATTGTAAATAATGTTGTAATGAACATATTGAGCACATGTCCCTTCAAAGTAAAGTTTTGGGTTTCTTTGGATAAATACCCAGAAGTGGGATTGCTGGGTCCTTCTTTGTCTTTTTTTATAGTCTTTGTTTTGAAGTTTATTTTGTCTGGCATAAGTATTACTTCCCTAGTTTTTTATTTGTTTGTTTCCATTTTTGTAAAATATCTTTTTCCATCCCTTTACTTGCTGTCTGTGTGTGTCTCTTTTGATCTGAAGTGAGTCTCTTGTAGGTAGCATATGCAGAAGTCTTGTTTTTTAATGCATTCAGCCACCCTATGTCTTTTGATTGGAGCATTTAATTCATTAACATTTAAAGTAACTTGATTGATATGTAGTTATTGCCATTTATTATTCATGTTTTTGATCTTTTCTTCTTTTTCTTCTTAAAGAAGTTCCTCTAACATTTCTTGTAATTCTAGTTTGGTGTTGATGAACTCCTTCAGCTTTTTCTTCTTTGGGAAGCTCTTTGTCCTTCAATTCTGAATGATAGCTTTGCTGAGTAATCTTGGTTGTGGGTCCTTGCTTTTAATCACTTTGAATATTTCATGCCAGTCCCTTCTGGCCTGTATAGTTTCTGCTGAGAAATAAGCTGACAGTTTTATGGGAGCTCCCTTGTAAGTAAGTTTCTGCTTTCCTCTTGCTGCTTTTAAGATTCTCTCTATGTCTTTAACCTGAGGCATTTTAATTATGTGTCTTGAAGTGAGTCTCTTTGGGTTCCTTTTGTTTGGGGCTCCCTGTGTTCCCTGAGTTTGTATGTCTATTTCCTTTGCCAGATTAGGGAAGTTTTCAGTCATTAGTTCTTCAAATGGGTTTTCAATTCTTAGCTCTCTTTCTTCTCCTTTTGGTACCTCTATGATGTGAATATTGATACGCTTGATGTTATCCAAGAGGCCTCTTAATCTATCCTCATATTTTTGGATTCTTTTTTCTTCCTGCTGTTCTGATTGGGTATTTTATGCTACCTTCTCTTCCAGATCACTGCTTCAGTCCTCTGCTTTATCTAATCTACTGTTGATTCTCTCTAATATATTCTTTATTTCAGTTATTCTTCATTTCTTACTGGTTCTTTTTTATGTTTTCTATCTTCATTTTTATGTTTCCTATCTCTTTGTTGAAGCTCCCATCATTGAGAACTCTTATAATCAGTGTTTTGAACTGTGCATCTGGTAGATTGCTTTTCTCCATTTTGTTTAGTTCTTTTTCTGGACTTTGTTTTGTTCTTTCATTTGGGACAAGTTTCTTCCTTCCTGTTGTAGTTGAGCCTTGGTTGCTGATTGACCCTCAGCTTGATTGGTTGTGAGGATTTGCCATGACAGTCAAGGAACTGTTGTGCAGGTGTGGACCCTACAGAGCAAGGTTCACTTTAGCAGGGTTCTGGGACCTTCCCAGTCTTCCCTTTGGGTGTGTTGCCCTCAGATACAGCCATGGTAGAAGCCAGCTACCCGTTATGTCAGCCCCAGGGCCTCCTAGGATCCTAGGAGAGGCCCCCCACAGGCCAAGTTTAGCCATAGCCTGTGTATTGCCTGAGACCACCTGGCAAGAGTCACCCAGTAATCCACAGATGGTCATCACCCGCTTCGGCTTAGAAGTGCCTCAAGAGGCCAAGCTGTAAACCTAGGCTGGCTGCCGCTAGTGCTGGACTTGGGGCTGCTCAGCAAGAGGTATGGGGCATGCCAAGGCCAGAGCTGCTTGTTTGGGTTTTGTGAACCTTTGAGAGATTTTAGGAAAGTCTGCAGATAAGTCGAGACAGGCTGTTTGTATGGCACATCCACTCGAAGCAGCTTGAGTGGGCCTGCAAGTTGGGTGGGGTGGGGGTCTCAGGGAATCACCAGGGCAGGGCAAGCAGTGTTACCCAGGTTGATGGAAACTCAGATATGGTGGCCAACTGCATCTACATGCTGGGAGTGGGGAGGGCTCAACAAAGGAACGATTGTTCTGCCAGCACTTCTGTTTGAGAGAAAGCTGCCCCTTTAGCCCTCGCCCTGAAGGCAGACAATTTAGTTTCTCCCTGTATGTCCCCTGTGCTTTTCAAGTAGCTGCTCCAGCACTGAAGCTCAGAGCAAGAGAATAAGTTCTTGCAGGCCCTTTAGGAGGAACGTCTGGGACTCCTGCAGCCCCCTGTCTCACTCAGCGACAATCTCCTCTGTTTTTCACAGCCAGAGGTTGTGGGGACTTCTATTCCTGGCACTTGAACCCTGGGCTGGGGAGCCCAGTGTGGGGCTGGGACCCCTTGCTTCACCAGGGAGACCTCCACAGCCAAGATATTTCCTGATTCTCAACCACCAAATGTGGGTGTGGGAGTAGCCCTCCTACCAGTTTGGCCCTTCCTATTGGTCTGAGTATGGCTTTTTATGTATAGCCTTAGCTATAGGACTTTTGTTCAGCTAGACTTCAGGTGATCTCAATGAAATTTAGTTGTAATTTTCATGTGGTCATGAGAGGAGGCAAGCACAGCATTTACCTACTCCACTGTCTTGACCGGAGGCCTCATTATCTACTAAGATCTTCTTTAATTTCTTTCAACAGTACGTTGCCTTTTAAAACACATAAAACTTAAACAAATTAGCTGCATAGACACCACAGACATGGGAACTCATTTTCATATCTGCTAAATACTCTAAATTTATATTCTTCACTAAAATCTGATTGTCACTGAGCTTTGTACATGGAGCAGCATTGTTTTGCCCCATCACAGAACAATCTTTACAAAACTGCACTTTGGCATTGTCATTAGCAATAGCTAATGCTTACCCGATGCTAAGCTTTTTATACATATTAAAACATTGAAACTTTCCAATAATCTCATAGATAGGTAGTATCTAATCCCCACTGTAGCAGCGAGGCACAGAACTTACCCAACATTATACAGTTAGTAGTTTGTGGAGCAGTGACTTGAACCAGGCAGCCTGCCTCCATAGTCTGTACCCTAACCACTGTTTGGTAATGTGTGTAGGTTGCGCACTACTCAAAAGCTGCAAAAGGAAATGTGTACAGTGAAAAGTAACTCTCCCCTGCCACCTTTCCCCTCCCTAGATTGGCATTATGTTCTTGGCTTTTTCTGTGGCTTTAAGGTTGCCACAGAAAACTCATTGTTGTGGCTTTTCTTATGTGCTGTTGAAGATACTTGCTGTGCTACACAATTTTCTCTTTTGGAGGATCCATGGGAAAATTTTCATATTGGCCTTGGTATCACAAATATTGCATCTCCTTAATATTTAATTTTTTCTTTACCTTATAGACATTTAAGTCCTGTATCAATATGTTTCCCCATCTTTGGGGCCACTTAGAAGCTTAGAGCATAATTTGCAGCCACTTCTAGTAGTTATTTGGGCTCTCCACCCTGTGTTTACTTGTGCTTTAACTTTTCCCCCTGTTATTATAGTTGCTTGACTTATTTATGAATTTGCTTGTGATCCTTTGGAAGTGGGGAAGGAATGTGGAATTAATTAGTAAATATTAAATGAGAAGAGGTTTCTAGTGGGAGTAGAACATGTAAGATAAAATTTCAGCCCAATATGGGTGACTCTGGAGGTTTTTGTAGTGATTTGTTAGTAAAATGAAGATTTCATAAATTAGAGAAGCAGAGTTACTGATCCAGGCATGGGAATAACTTTGTATAATTAGTTTAAAATCTGGAAAAAACAAAGTAATTGTTTGATCTCTCAATCTTACTTTTATTATTTATTCTACTAGTAACATAATAACAGCATGATAGTGGCCAAAAAGGAAGGATAAAGTTTTCCAGGGTCTCTAACCTTGAACATTTCAAATATATTACACCTTTCAAACTTTAGTTACCATATTTGTTGGTGGATTAAATAGTTTAAATTAGCTAGTTATATGACTAAACATTAAGAGAATCTTTTTGGCCATTACCTTTTCTTTAAAACCAGCTTTATTGTGGCATAATTTATAAACAATATAATTTACTTTTTAAAAGTGTATAATTCAATGTATTTTGACAAATATATGCAGTCATATAACCATCACTACAATCTCCCAAAAACTTTTCTCTTGTGCCCTTACTCTGGCTTCTGGCAAACACAGCCCCGATTTCTATCTATACAGATTTATGTTTTCTAGAATTCGATATAAATGCAATCATACAATATTAGTCTTTTATGTCTGGCTTCTTTCACTTAGCATAATGCTAAGATTTATTTATGTTGTCGAGTGTATCAATGGTTCATTCTTTTTTTATTGCCGAGTAGAATTCTTTTGTATGCATATACCACCACAGTGTATTTATCCATTCACCAGGAAATGGACTTTTGGGTTGCTTCTACTTTTGGGTTTTATGAATGTTCAAGTACAAAGATCAGTATTGCTGGTTGTATAGTATGGTATATTAACTTTATAAGAATGTCAGTTAACTTTTAAAGTTCATTGACAAATTTGGATGAGATCATTAAGAATGGAAATAATTATTTTTATAGAAAATCAAAATGGCCTAAGGTGATCTGATGTCTGCTCATAGTACAGTAAGAGAGAATGGAACATAAGTCCCACATATATTATTGGGGAATTACTTTTCTTTAGCATGCCAGTGCTACCTGCTTCTACTTGTGTCTAGTACATGTACTCTCAGGACCTAATTTGAGAAGGATTAGAAAAGATGACTCTAAGGTTCGTTACAATCCAGTCTTAGTGATCTGTTGACTGCAGGGATTTTACCTGAAGAGCAGAAAATGTGGAGAGAAAACATCATTGTCACCAAACTCCTAGGTTACAACATAGATCATAGAAAGTACTCTCTTGTGGATTATCTCATTTGATTCTCAAAACAGTATCAGGTAATCTAGCTGGATCCATGGTATTTTTCAAGGCTACTAGGAATCTAGCAACAGATAAAATCTAGATTTTATCATTCTTTTTTTAAAAAAGCATACTATTTACAGCTGAAAAAACCTAAAGGCTATAGAAGATATTGCCCCTCAGTCCTGAGCCCTCTTCACATCACTGAACTGTACCCCATCCCTCAGGCTCACCGTATCTCTGAGTTCAGTCTCAGCCCTGAACCTCCAAGGTGAGGGTCAGAGTGAGGGGTATCTATTAAGCACGATGTCTGAAAACAAGAATATGTTTGTTTTCTTTTTTTCCTTTTCCACCAGGTGGAAATGACTTTCTTTACTTCATACAGAATTACTGTTCCTATATTACAGATGGTATAACTGAGACTTGGAGAAGTTAGAAAATTGCTAAAGGTCATTTTACTAGAAAATAATGTGTTTGGGTCTCCTTAAACTGAAATTTGAGTGGGAAGCAGAGTATTCCCCAGAATTTAGGACCTAAGAGGTATTCATTCCCAGAGTAGGCAGTCAGTATGTCAATAAGATCCCAGTATCTGCTTTTCTTTTTGATATAGAGGAAATGTGTATGTGCGTGTGTCTACTCATTTAATCTTTCCAAAGAGCCCTGTGCAGGAGATATTAATAGCTTCATTTGGTATACAAAAATGATGAAATTGAGAGATTAAGAAACTTTTCCTTCAATGTGCGAATATGTCTTTTATGATCTAGTAAATAGATTCTATGTTTTGAGATACTTTTGTCACACATAAGTATATATATTGTTACTCGAAATGATCACTAAAGATTTTTGAAAACAAACTTCTTAATAAAGCAACATGTTTTGAGAAGATACATTGATTGAGGCATCACTATTTTGCAAATAGAACAATTATAGTAACATATAATTCTTGGAACTATGAATACCTAGCACTATTGTGGTCATTTAGAAATTGAAGCGGTTTTAAGGTAGAAGTAGAAATTTACTCAGTCCTAGTACTTAAACTTTTTCAGAGGTATTTAAAGTTTTTTCCACATGTGTATTTTAAGCATTTTTTTTGCAAAGATGAGAATAAGTGGCTTTTTATTATTCCACACAGATCAATATGGTCCTTGAGCTTTAAAACCCTTCCTCACTTCTGTTGTATATAACATGGCTCTTAAATATATGCTTCTGCTTGTTTTCACTTTTGCTACAGGTGGACTTTCAAGTTAATTATTTTTGGATTTGCTTGTAATGACTAGGTAAATGTTTGGTTCCCAAAACATTTCAGGTTTTGTTCTCTTGGATGATTGAGGTAATTTGGTATTTACATTTAAACAGCTTAAGAATTTCACTGAAGTGTGTACCATGGTAATCTTAATTGGCAAGTATTTAGGAATTCCAGTTTGTTAATATCTACATTCCAGAAATAAATTTGCAATCGATAGTTTAAAGGCTTGTGGGGTAGACTGCCTCTATGCAGCATGGACTAATCTTGACCTGACGATTTTTCTCTGCCAGTTTCCATCAGGAAAACCCCTCCTGCAGCCCGGGATCTTCCTTGAGTACTACAGAGCTGAAAGCTATCGCTAGAATTTGATACCACACAGTTCTAATTGCCAAAGAGCTGCAGCCAAAACAGTTTGGTCACAGTACATCATTAGAACGCACTCAGCTTCTGGCCTGGCCAAAAGCTTAGGAGGGGTTATGGTATCTAACCGGTTGGGCCTGTCAAAAAGTCAGCATGTGAACTCTTTGGCAAGGTTCATTGGTGTCAGCTGAGGGCAGCCCTTTCTGGAGGCAAGTGAGTTCTTCCCAAGGGAGCTGCCCAGTCACCTGCCCTGAGGAGATAACTCATTTTCGGTTCTGGTGTGTTGGGCTAGATTGGATTCATTCAGAAAGTATGTGACCACCTAATGTGAAACTTGCAAGGGTGTGTCTATAAGAAAGGTACTAAACACCCTAGGGATAAGCAGAGGAATGGCTTTTATCAAAGATATCACTTCCAGCAATTTGAGCCACAGATCTCTTGGGTAAATCAGTTCTGGAAGAGATTGCATTTGTCCAGAAAAGGTGTTTGGATGCTTTTTGAGGTCAGGAGGAAAATACTTTATAGGGCCAGAAGCCTCGCAACTAGCAGTTCCCAGGGGATATGCTCAGCTGGTAAGGACAGCTGAGTGTTTCAGACATGCCCATGACACAGACAGCACCATATGTTCTCTGCCTGCAGAATTTTCTGGATTGGAGGCTTAATAGTTAAGGCCTTAAATGGCAGATTAGTAACAAGACTGATGGCTAATGTGTAAGGTGAAGATTAAGTAAGAAAAAACGGAAGGCGGAAGTCAATACATTTTTCTCTTTTGGAGATTTTATAGGATTTCCTTTATACTTTTATTAATTTCAAGAAGATTGAAAAATGGATCCAAACTTTCAGAGCTAGAATAAATAGACCATTGTGTGATTGTTCAGTTTAAAAAAAGTTATAAAAAGAGTTAACTATTTGGGGCAGTGTTTCAATACTGATATGGGTTTTTTAAAACTGACTTTAAGAAATGGATAGAATAAGCTACTCATTTTTCATGTACTTTTAATTATTTTACTTAATTTTTTGTAGGTAATTTTTTAATGGTTCAAAAATGAGTATACAAAGGTCTATGGTGAAAAATCTTCCTTCAGCCTCTGTCCTACTCTCTGCAATATAAGAAAGATGAATGTATATGTAATCCCTTCCCACATTTTATGCAAATGGAACATCCTATACATCTTGTTATATGGTACCTTGCCTTTTAAAAAAATTTTAGAGCAGTTTTAGGTTTACAGCAAAACTGGACAGGAAGAACAGAGTGCCATATACCCTCTGTCCTTTCCCCCAACTACACATGCAGCTGCTCCACCATCAGCATCCCGCACCACAGTGAAATATTTGTTATACTCAATGAACCTACCCTGACACATCATTATCACGCAGAGACCGTAGGTCACCTTGGGATTTACTCTTGATGTTGTTTATTCTATGGGTTTGGACAAGTATATAGTGACATGTATCCACCATTGTAATAACATACAGAGTAGTCTCACTGCTCTAAAAATCCTTGTGCTCTGCCCTCCCCCACCTCAACCACCTGGCAACCACTAATCTTTTCATTGTCTCTATAGTTTTGCCTTTTCCAGAATGTCTTATAGTTGGAATCACACAGCATGTAGACTTTTCACATTGGCTTATATCACTTAGTAATATGTATTTAAGGTCCTTCCTTAAATGTCTTTTCATGGCTCAATAGCTCATTTTTTTTAAAGCAGTGAATAATACTCCATTGTCTGGATGTACCACATATTATTTATCCATTTACCTACTGAAAGACATCTTCGTGGCTTCTAAGTTTGGCAATTATGAATAAAGTTGCTGTAAACATCCGTGTGCTGGTTTTTCTGTGGACGTAAGGGTAAATACCAAGGAGAGCAATTGTGGAACCACAAGGTAACAGTATGTTTAATTTTGTAGGAAATCACCAAACTGTATTCCAAAATGTAGGTACCATTTTGCATTACCACCAGAAATGAATGAGAGTTCCTGTTGCTCCACACAGTCACCAGCATTTGGTGTTGTCTATGTTCTAGATTTTAGCCATTCTAATAGGTGTGTAGTTCATGTTGTTCTAATTTGTCTTTCTCTGATGACATATTATGTGGAATATTTTCATATGCTTTTTTAGCACCTGTATATCTTTTTTGGTGAGGTTTTGGTTGAGGTCTTTAGCCAATTTATAATTGGATTGTTTGTTTTCTTTTTAGTTTCAAGAGTTCTTTGTATATTTTAGATAACAGTGTTTTATCAGATGTGACTTTTGCAGATAGTTTCTCCCAGTCTGTGGTTGATCTTTTCATTCTCTTGACAGTGTCTTTACAGAGAAGAAATGTTTAATTTTAATGAAGTCCAGATTATCAGTTCTTTTTTCATGGATCGTTTCTTTGGCGTGGTATGTAAAAAGTCATTGCCAAACCTAACTTTCTCCTATGTTATCTTTGAGGAGTTTTATAATTTTGTGTTTTACATTTAGGTCCATGATTCATTTTGAGTTAATGTTTGTAAGAGGTATAAGATCTGTAATTAGAATTATTATTATTTTTTTGCATGTTGATGTCCATTGTTTTAGCACCATTTGTTGAAATGACTTTTTTTCTACTTTGTAGTGCCTTTGCCCCTTTGTCAAAGATAAATTGACTATATTTATGTGAGTCTACTTCTGGACTCTCTATTCCATTGAGATGTTCATCTGTTCTTTTGCCAGTTCCACACTGTTTTGATTATTGAAGCTTTATAGTAAGTCTTGAAGTCCGGTAGTATTAGTCCTCCAACTTTGTTCTTCTCTTTTAATACCAAGTTTGCTATCTGGATCTTTTTGCCTCTCCATCTAAACTTTATGTTCAGTTTGCCAATTTCCACGAAATAACTTGCTAGGATTTTGATTGGGATTGTGTTGACTCTATAGATAATGTTGGGAAGAACTGGTATCTTGACAATACTGAGTCTTCCATATATCCATGAACATGGAATATTTTATTTATTTATTTCTTCTTTGATATCTTTCATCAGAATTTGGTAGTTTTCCTCATGTAGATCTTGTACATGTTTTGTTAAATTTATACTTAAGTATATCATTTTTGGGATGCTAATGTAAATAATAATGTGTTTTTAACTTTGAATTCCACTCGTTCATTGATGATATATAGGAAAGTTATCAACTTTTGTATAATTAACCTTGTCTCCTAAAACTTTATAATAATTGCTTATTAGTTCTGGAATTTTTTTGTCTTCTTTTTTTAATTGTCTACATAGACAATCATGTCACCTGCAAACAAAGGCAGTTTTATTTTTTCCTTCTTAATCTGTATACCTCTTATTTCCTTTTATTATCTTATTGCATTAGTGGAGACTTCCAGTATTATGTTGAAAAATAGTGGTAAGAGGGGGCATCCTTCTCTTATTCTTGATCTTAGTGGAAAGGCTTCAAGTTTCTCACCACTGAGTATGATATTAGGTGTAGGTTTTTGTAGTTGTCCATTATCAAGTTGAGAAAGTTCTCTATTCCTGATTTGCTAAGAGCACCTTGTTTTTTTCCTTAATACAGTTTAGAGAACTTTCTATTCTGGACATTAAGAGCTGCTTTATTGTTGTTATTACTTACAGCCTCATAGTATCCCATTGCATGGACATACTACAGTTTATTTAACCTGATCCTTGTTGATGGAGTGTAGTAGCTTTTTAGGTTATTTCCACGTCTTTTTATTAGCAAAAATAATGTTTCAGTGACTAACCATATATGTAGATCATTTTGCATGTGGGAAAATTTCTAAAAGTTGAAATAATGAGTAAAAGCATATGTATGCATGTATTACTTTGATTACTTATTTACCTTATATAGAGATTATAGCAATTTATACTCATATCAGTAACATGAGATATTTGAAAAGTATCTCAGTGTAGTTTTGATCTGCATTTGTCTTATATGAGAATCGTTTTTAGATTTAGATTAAATCTCTTTTTAGATTTAAGAATCATATTTCTTTTTATTTCCACATCTTTAGCTCATTTTTCTATTAGATTCTTGGTCTTTTTCTTAGTGAGTATAGTAGCTTTTTACATATTATGGAGATTATCTATTTGATACAAATTGCAACCACGTGTATGTATGTCGACTATTTTAACACAGAGTAGATGCTCTGCCCTAGAAGGTTCAACCATATGAGTATTATAGCAAGTATTCTTGGATCAGATCTCTATACTTTATAATTTTTAAAGTACATTTTCATTCTCGGCTTTTATGATTTATTGATTAAATGTTGCCTTATTTAGACTAGAAAATGTAGGTCCGGTTAACTACATACTCTCCACCTAGAGCAGGTTAATTTCACATAGTCTACTCAGTATCTCTTTAGAAGACAGAGCCTAAACACTTGGCACTCACACATTTGTCAAGTATCCAGTGACCTGCACCTCTGCACCCTTTTCTCTAGAAATAAGGAAGCAGCTGCGACCTATCACCTTTGAGTATTTTGGCCAAAAGCCTGGCATCTTGGGAATTTATCCAGCATGCTTTTCAGAGGTATTCAGATCCTTTTAGAAGAAAGCAAAGTCATTAAAGGAAACCAATAACATTACAGATTTATGCGTCTTGTGTAATTTGGCTATAAGAAACAAAGCCAGTTTTTGTTCAGCATCTAATATAAGATGAACTGAAAACTGCAAAGAAACATGCTTAAAGACAATTAATAAATTTTTATAATATTTTTATCAAATAGCTCACATCACACATTTTACAGGCAGCTTGAAAACATTTTTCACACTAGAAAGATAAAAGCATTTAATATTAGTTTTCTGGAGATGGAGGAACAAGAAGAGTCCTGGGTTTTTTGAAGTCCCCAGAAAATGATTCTGCATATATTGCACATAGTTACCAACTGCTAAAAATCAGCAAGACCTCATTTGGGACTTTGGACATGTCAAGAAACAGTATGTGGCTGATTGAAGTGAGTGGCAGTGAGAGGTCAGCAACTGCTGAGGATTTTTATTCAAGTGCTGTTATTTTACTTTTCAAGTTTAAGAGCAAGACCTCACTAACTTAGAGTACTTAAAGGCAGACATTTTCTAGAAGAGATGAAGTTGGTTTAGGTCATATCAAACAGTTTGGTACTTCGATTTTCTTTTTTTCTTTTTTTGAAAAGTTTTCTTTCTTTCAACTCTTTCGTAATTAGCTTTCTGATCTATATAAATCTGTCTCTCATTTTTTTTCCCCCTTCAAGTTCTATTCTTTCCTATCTCTAGTGGATGTAGTCAAAGGAATACATTCTTTCCTTTCCTTTTGTCTTCTTTCCTTGAGGGAACATCTCTGTGTTTAGAGACCACCTAACATTGTTCGAAAAGGGTGTATTCTGGATCTAAAAAACAGTGCCTGATGCGATGCAGCAAAGTGCACAATTGTGACTCCAACCCAGAGTGGAGATGGTGTTAGGGGAGGCCAGGAATGAACTTGGTTACTGGCATTTTTTGTGGTTAACTGGAACCTGATGAAGTTACAGATAGAAGCTGGTGCTCTGGGTAACTATGGATAAGCCAGCCCTGCCAGGATTCATTCAAGTCAAATAATTGTGGAGCCCACTGTGTTTGGCCAGCCATGGAGAACACTCCAAGTCATCTCACCCATTAGGCACCAGGCAGAAACAGTCAGTAATCTCTGTCAGTTAAAAAATGAGAGAGGTGGGTGGGAGGCGAGGAGAGGGGCGAGAGAGAGAGAATTAGAAACAGCATTTCTTTTCTTACCCATGTTATAAGACCTCCAGGTTGAATTCACAATAATGATGGAGAAGAGAAAGTTCAAATGGATATGTCCCACACATGGCTTTAAAATGGAGCTTGAGCATGTGCAAATAGCATATTGGCTGCAGCTCTGAGGTGATGGCAAAGCAGAGGCTGTGGGGTAAGAAATAAGCTTGTGCTGAGAAACCATCTGGGAAAACTTTTAGATTAATTTGAATTGAACCAAGCTGAGACCTTAAGCATTTCTTTCCAGTGAGATCTAAGCTAAACAATGACACAAACTGATGTTCAGTTGTGGAGATGCCCATGTGTCCTCGCCTAACAGCTGTCATGGTAAGTCCACGCTGCTCCTGAAAGCTAGATAATTAACTGACATTTGCTTTGAAGTCTTTGGAAAGCTGCTTCCTACTGTGGTACATTTACAATGTCTACAACTGCTCATCAAGTGTTCAGTGCCTCAGCTGCATAGGTCTCACTAACTCCTTTATATGTTCAGGTTTCTTAAAGGTATTCAAATCCCCGAAACTTTCCCAGAGCATCAAGACAGGTGTTTTTTAAAAAAAATTATTTTTTAATCATTAGATTATTAAACAAGTTTACCCAAAACATGACTATAAGTCATAGATATTTGTAGCTTTTTTTTAGAAAAAAAGTTATTGCAAGAAAGCTGTTTTCAAGGGATCAAATTTGAGAGGAATGGATATAGAATTGTTAAGTCAATAGAATTTTCCAGATAGTAGCATCACACTAAAAAACATGAATAAAAATGCGTTAGTTTATTTTTTTGAGAAGCATAATAAGGGAGTCAATTTTGATTTTCTTTATCTTAGAATTTTCAAAATGTGCCTTAGGAAAAATATATATTTATAAAAAAAAATTCAGACTTAAGGTTCAGAACAAACATGAGTTTAATAGTGTATATATATATATATGTGTTGAAGGTAATGGAATAAAATACAACTGGATGAAAATTTGATTTATTTGTGTTCATATATAGCTCTTTGTGTCAATGTGACTATTGGATCTCTGTAAAGGACTTTGGTTTCTAGATCCTAATCATTCAAGCCAAAGTGAATATAGTTTTACTTTGAGACTGCTATAAAAAGAAAATCATTAACATGATTTGAAAAATTTTTTAAATTTATTTTATTTTTCAATTATAGTTGACATTCAATATTATATTAGTCTCAGGTATACATCATAGTGTTAGACATTTATATAACTTACAAAGTGATCTCCCAGTAAGTCTTGTACCCATCTGACACCATAGTTATTACAGTATTATTGACTATATTACTTAAACTGTACTTTACATCCCTATTACTATTTTGTAACTACCAATTTGTACTTCTTAATCCCTTTACTTGTTTTACCCAGTCCCCCAATCCCTCTCCCATCTGGCAACCATTAGTTTGCTCTCTGAACGTGATATCTTTAAAGATAATGTTTCATAGCATAATTTTGAAATGGGTTACTAAGACTGTTTGTGAAATTATGTTAGTTAATTCTATATACATTTCATTGTAGTAAGAAAAATGCCAGTGTTTTCACGCTGAGATTATTTGGTAGGGTTAGCAAAGGGTAATTGCCAGTTTGGGTTTATCTTTGTAGTAAAAATCAAATGTAGACTTCATTGAGACAGAAATTCAGGGCTTAACCTGTACTATGGAAATCATCTGCACTTAGTGAAGCTTCATAGTTATTTTTCTTTTAAATTTAAGTTATTTTGCCTTTAGGGAATTGAAGGAAAGTCACTGTGAGTGTTTTTGTGGCTAAAGTTAAAATCGTTTCATTAAATGATAATGGACTTAATAGTCCAGTTAAAAAGAGCCAATATATTAGCCTGTATTCAGCATTTAACGCTGACATGGCTTATGTCCAGAATTTGCATTTAGGCCCATAGAGCTGAACATCATACATAAGCATAGGTTAGGAATGGGTTTTGTTCTCTTGCTAAAAGGAAATAACCATTCCGTCTGTAAATGACCCTGATTTTTAACAAAGCAGCTATTTTAGATGCAACCAATTCATTTATTTCAGTCCAAAGAAATATTCAGACATCTATTTGTACATTAGGAACACAGCATGGTTCACTAGACTCAACAACAGACTAGAACTTAAGTTATATAAAATTCCATCACATGCCCTTTCTTTAGTACTTTTACTATAAAATGAGCTAACAATACAATTGGGAGGAATTACTGATTTTAAGTCTTCATGCAAAAGATTTTTTGATGATTGTTTTTGGAAAGGGGACTATTATGCTATTAATGATATGTTTTGAAAAATGCCTTTTTTCTTGGCTCATGAAAGAGATTTAAAATTGTGCCATTTCCTCCAGATTAAATTGGAATATATATATATTTCAGTTTTGAGCACTTAAAAATACATTTTGTAGAGCAAGCAGGGAATATAGGCTCAACTTAGCCCCAAATTCCGTGTGACATCCCTCATTTGTGTCTTCAGCAATCACCAAATCATGTGGCTTTGGATACATCTTTGTCACTCTTTTGAAATCAATCAACACTCATTTTAATATAATCTTTAAACATTTGGAAATAGAAACACTTCATGTCTCCCCAGCACTTGGACCACATGTAGTCATGAGCTGTATGGATTCCATGCAGGCTGAGAATGTGATAATACACGGGAGTCTCTGTTTCCCCCTTCTACTTTATAATGTGATGAGAAATCAACAATAAGATCACAAGATAGGATGAAAGGAAAACTCAGAGAACTTTCATTCATTGAACAAGTCTTTTTTTTGAGCACCAACTATTTTCCTACCAAAAGAAGTTTAAAATCTGCACAACAATCTATAACTATCTTTAGCTGCAACAGTTCTAGCATTAGAGATATGTACTTGTCCATAAGAATTCATAAAAAGCAACATATGCAAAATGATGACAGGTGGCTGGACCAGACATAGAGAAAGAGTTTGAGACTAATCAATGTGACCTTGAAACATCTGAGTTCTCTCAACCTCAGTGTCTTTGGCAAATGAGGGATGGATTGGTAATGTTAGAGGCTTCTTCTTGCCTTACAATTCTGAGGATCACAACAGAAAACACTGTTAATAGTTATCCCAGTACAAGAGAAAACACTGATACCCTGGGTCCTCCCTGTGGTGTGAAGTTTTCTAAAATTCTCGTTTTTGGTTGTTTTGAAAATATGTTATATCATTGTGTAATGTTCTAGTGCTCTGAAAGCTTCTAGGCACTTGATGAACGCAAGGAATATTTGTTAAAAGATCACATCTCTTTAGAATATAAAACACAACCAATGGATAAGTTTTAAGCTCCAGTTTCCACTTTGAATATCTTCTATAGGCAAATGGGAGATATCAGCTGTTAGAAAGAACATAAGGTATCATTAAAAATTAGCCAAGGCAAGCCTGCATAGACATTCATCTGTCTCAGTTAAGTTACCTTTGAGAAATTATGATAAAGCTATTGCCTTCATGACCTGAGAATGGTTGGTTCCTCAAGAGTTTTTACATGTTAACTTGATAATTTTATCAATATCTAGTCAGCTGTGGGGCCATAAGAGAACGAAATGATAGTAATAGCTAACATTTATTCCTTATCATTTCTAGGTACTTTTCTAAGCTTTATATATATTAACTCATTGAATTCTTACAGCAATCCACAGGTGGGTACTGTTATTATTCTTATTTCATGGATGAGGAGATCAAGCCACAGAAAGGGTAAAGACTTGCCTAACATCACTTAAACTGTACATAGCAGAGCTGGGATTTGAACCTATGTGGTCTGTTTTTAAGGCTCATGCTTATGTCCACAATAACAGAGCTACCTCCCAACATGAGTATCGATTTGCCTAATTTATAGCGACACACACCAATAGCTAGTAACCAAGAGTTTTCACCCAGCATTTAAGCTAAGCACTGCTGAGCTGGAGGCAGGGCCAACATATTTTAGGTGCAGTAGGCCAGGGCCTAAGGCCCATGATACTCTTAGGGGCCCAAGAAAATGTTTTATTTTCTTTTAAAATGAGAAGAAATATATGAATATACTTGCCTTTATACTGGCATAGTCATAATTTATATTTTACATATTTTAAAATGTGCCCAGGGACATCATAATGCAGGCCCAATTGGAGGGCAGAGCAGGTATGGACAAAGCTGCTGCTCAGAGGCCCTTCCGGAGTCTTCTTGTGTGTTCCACTCCTTTCTGCAGGTTGGTGCCCAACCGCTGCACAACTCAGTCAGACCTTTGACTGCAGCTGACTCCTTCCCCTTCCTACCTTTGTCGCCAGGTGAGTGCTGGCTTTCCCCATTTCTCTCATGTACTGTACTGAGAGGCAAGCTTGCTAATATGTTTCATTGTTGGTCTGCAGGTGGGTTTGTTCTGGTCTTTACAGTTTTTAACAAATCAGAGTTAGTTGCCAACATTAAAAAAATTGTGAGATTTCACATTAAAAAAATGGATTCGGGCTTCTCTTGAAAAAGCAGAAGTCTTAGTAGCATTGGGCCCATGCTGCATGGTTCCATTCGGCTGGAGCTGAGTGGAACTATTTGCTTCAGTCTCCTCCTCGCCCTTTCTGGCCCTGTAGACCCTGGAATTTCAACCTTTGTACTAAAGTATATATGGAAACTTAAAGTATTATCTTTCCTCAAAATTTTTGCTGGTTCACAGAGAAGGAAGGAAGCTGTAGAGATTATACAGTAATAATGGAATTTCAGGCTTTAGCCAGTGGGAAGACCTGGAGGGTATAAGGGTTTCTACAGATCATGTCAAATAAGGCCTTTGCATACTTTCACTATTATCAAGGCTTGTCCTGAGCCTTCCCATGAATTGTGTAACCAGGGCAGCCTGGCTTTCTAGAGATAAAGGTAAGTGGAAAGTGAGGCAGGAAGGTCAGCTAGAAGACAATGATTTGCACCCAACCCCACTCCCCTCCCTTCAAGT
>NW_006440638.1:7467617-7499073 GCF_000325575.1 Pteropus alecto | reverse complement strand
TAAAATATGAATTTCTTATTCTTAATATTATTATTATATTATCATTATTTTGAAAGATAAGACTTCAAAGAAACTGGCAGATGCTCACTTCAGAGAATGCACATAAAACATTGTCCAGACAGTTTAGTTCCACTGGGCAACTCTATGCAAGGCCATCAGGCACCCAAAGGTGAAAAGAATTTTTGCTGTAGCTTCTTGTTGAAAACTTTTCTATTTAAGAATGAGATTTTAAATTCTCTCGATAACAATTCAGGCTTTATAAACCTTGCCTGCGTTTTTATTGGCACACATGTGAGCTTTCTGTGTTGATAAAATATTGCTGTTGCTCAGCTTTTTTTTTTTTTTTTTTTAACTCCTATAGCACCTGGTATTCCTAGGTGGTCTCCCATCAAAGTACTAACCAGGTCCAACCCTGCTTAGCTTCCGAGATCAGACGAGATTGGGCATGTTCAGGGTGGCATGGCTGTAGTACTGCTCAGCTTTTGACATTGGTTCTGAAGACAGAAGAAATGGGCCTTCTCATTCTCACTTTCATAAGGCTCCTCTGATGTATTAGCATTAGTGATTAGAGGCCCACATAGGTGTGCACAGTTCTCACATTTGGTTCTACCACACTGACAACTTTTCTCTAGAGAGTTTGTAGTTACATACACTCAGTGCTTAACATAAATAATATGAGATATCTGATTACTTAGATCGCTAGTTACTGAATATAGGAAGTGAACAAAATAAGATTTTTGTGACTATGCTGCTGAGCTTATCATCTCTCCTATTAAGAGGGAGATGACCTGCCTAAAGAGACATTTTTTTACCTGCAGAAAAAAGAGGGCTTCATGGATACAATCTGATCATTTTATTTCATTTTTTTTCTTACCTAATTCAGTGCCCAATAATGTAGAAACCTTTTTGTTAATATCTATTCACATTTTATGAATTATGGCTTCTACATATATGGCACTTAAATGACGAACATGATGTAGAAGACATGGTTCCCGCCCTCAGTGAATTCAGTCTAGTTGGTGAGCCAGTACTTAAGAAAGAACAGTGGGCCTTCTATACTGCTATATATGAAGCACTAAATTGGATAGAGATATAAATGACTTAGTGTACCAGCTCTTCAAAAGAGGAGGCAGTCTGGTTTGGGCCAGGCCGCCCAGAGTAGGCTAAAGTGGATCTTAGGCTGGGTTTCAAGGGTTGAAACTGAGAACACAGAGAATGGGATGATGGGTGGAGGTCACTGGAGTTGAGAAGGTGGGAACAGAGTGATGGAATTTAGGCCAGATTGAGTCAGGGATGGGGGAGGTACAGGCTAAGGAGCTTCTGCTTTATCCTACAAGTACCGCTAAACCATTTTTATGCAAGGGAGGAAAAGACATGATGAAAGCAATGCTCTAGGAAGATTAATGTAGAAGCTTAGAGTAAAGAGATTAGAGCAATAGAAGCTGCAAGAGGCTGAGAAGCCCATCAGGAGGCTCTTGAGTAATCCAGGTATAAAGTGAGTGTGGACTGAATTCAGGTGAGAGAGGAACAGGGAGGGTCATTTTAGAAAATAATTCTTCAGAAAAGATAACAATATAGCTGGATTAAGGAAAGGGTGGGGAAGAGTAAAAGAAACTATAGTTTAACTGCAGTTTCCAACCTGGAAGGGAATAAGAGCTGAAGACATGCCTTGCCTCTCATCCATCTGGCTCATTCTTCTCCTACCACAGCCTTGCTGTTACCCGAATGAGGCAAACACATCCCTTTACACTTGCCAGTTCCTGCATCCTGAACATTCTTACCCCATTTATCTACCTGGCTTGCTTCTTCACCTTCAATCCCTACCTGTCCCTCTTCACTTATTTATGTTACCTTTGTAAACAATACACTAAGTATGAAAATATTGCTCTCCCTGAAAGTTCTTGCAAGTGCAGATAGACGGAGGAATTAAGCTATAGGGATTGTTAAAATGTACCCTCATCAAATTGGCCTTTCCTGATGGCTCTGTCCCTTTCCCCTTTCCCTGCTTGATTTTTCTTCATAGCATGTTTCCTCAACTGACATATATTATGTGTTTAGTCATTCGTTTGGACATTTTCTTTTTTCTTTCTTACTAGAATGTGGGGGTATATGGATAGAGACTGTCTCATTTTTACCTCAGCACCTAATACAGTGCCTGACACATAGTAGGTTCTCAATAAATACATTTTAATTATATGAATGAAATAGGGAAGTTTAAAAAGGAGCTAATTTGGGGAGAGGAGAAGGAGGAAGTTTGTGAGCTAGCTTCAAACATGGATCACAGAAGAGATAACACTTTGTATAGTGATTGGCAAGATTTCAAGGTCAGGGTGCAGCTCAGCACCTTCATAGGTTTATCTTCTTTATAAGCATCCTAGCAGCCTTGTCAGTGCTGAGCTGATCGAGAAGGGAGGGTTTGATGGTGAGACGCCCATTTGGAAGAATACACAAAAGGCAGACATGAGAATGAAACGGCAGGCACCAACTTTATTGAGTGGAACGCAGTTCTATTGGGAAGTGCAGTTCTATTGGGGGAAGTGTGGTATTGCGCGTACTTCTGCTTCCCATCTTGTGCTCCCCTTCTGCTCTCCAGGGGACCGTATTGCTCCACACACAGCAGAGTACAACAGTGGCACTCAGCCACACATGCATGATACAATAAGTTGAAGTATGTTTACATCTTTTAGGCACAGGCCCCCTACTACACTAATGTAACATTCTAAATCTGAGGTCCTATTCCTAGCCACAGGCCTGGATCAGAGCCAGAACTGGGACCAGCCAGACTTGGACCAGCCAGACCTTGGATTTAGCTGGGCCTGGCGCCCACAAGCCTTGTCCAGGATCATACCCTTTCCCAGGTGGCTATCTCAGCGTTGTCCACCTTACTTTAGAAGTCCATTTCCCCTCCCCCCCAACCCCCCGCCATGGGACTTACCTTTTCCCTGAGAGGCAGGAGGGGAAAATAGCTTTGGAACAGGGAGATGTAATTGGAAGCTGTGGAGTCTCTGAGAGGACAACCTAGGAACCACATTTTCTCCCTTAGTTGTCCCTCAAATAAACATCTCGAAACTCCACATCTATTTATTGGGATGATCTACTACAAACTTTTTGAAATATATTTGATGTAGCCTCTAATAGTCCAAACGAGACCCCAGAACAAAAACAAGGCACACCTGTAACTCATTTGTTCCTCTGTCTGAATGGCTTCAATTCCCACTTTTACCAGGAGCATATTAGGATCACCTGCCAAAATGACTCATGATTTAATGAAGTATCACACACATTCATTTGATTCTCCAAAATAATCCCTTTAAGAAAACACATTTCTCCTGTTCAAATGCAGTTTAGTCTTTTCTTGATATGAACCACTTTCTAACATTACTACTGACTGTATTGAAATGAATGAATACATTATAAACCACTTTATCTTTATTGCTGCCTGAAGTGGTCCATAGAGAGTATAATTGCCAGCTGTGTATCCTAGGCACATAATTCTATTACTAGGCTCTTTTGGAGCCATCAGTCCCATGGATAGTCCTCTGCTTGACAAACCAACCATCGAATTCCAAACATGCCTTAATGGCAAGTGCCGTCTTCAGGTCAGGTCCCCCCAGTCTGAATGCAGCAGATGTTACCAGAAGCCTGGGGTGCCCAGGCTGTTCTTAGAGGCTGTTCAAAAAGCTCATCATGCCCCTGATAACCTGAGATCACAGCTTCTGATCAAAGGGTCTCTCCAGGATGACATTGACCTACGTTTCCTGGGACTGTCCATAAACATCATTAACAGAAGGTAAACCTAATTTTAAGTCTTTAGTCATATTCGTGTGTG
The DNA here is from genome assembly GCF_000325575.1 of Pteropus alecto. Taxonomy (NCBI): domain Eukaryota; kingdom Metazoa; phylum Chordata; class Mammalia; order Chiroptera; family Pteropodidae; genus Pteropus; species Pteropus alecto. The sequence continues at coordinate 7,495,244 of NW_006440638.1, read as the reverse complement.
GGACAGGGGCCAGCCACTATTCAGAAGGGGGGTACTGAGGAGCTTAATACTATTCTGGCTCTAGTGTGTGGGCTGGGGGTGATCCAGTTTCCCTAGATATCTTTAAATATCACATAGTTTATCAACTAGAGATTAGTTGAGTGGGGGTGGGAGGGGAGGTTAAAAAAACTGTCCTGCTAGCATGCAAATTACTTTGGGTTCACAATTGGCTGTGAATTTCTGTGGAATCCTAGGGTTTTAGAGATGACCTTGTCCAGATTTCTTATTTCATAGATGAGGGTTGAGAACTCTCACTTGCTGAGACCTCATAAATATCCAGCACAGTTAAGAGCTTTTCATTTGTTCTCTCTGTTGACTGATGAGAAAACCAATGATATCTTTGTCCTAGCACAAAGAGACTATCTCAGTCCTGATGGAAAAGAGTTTTGATTAAAAAGGAGAAAGTGAACAGAGGAGTAACTTTTGGGCAGGGTAGATATTGGTACATGTGGCTGGGTTTGCTGGAAGGAGGAGGAAGACTCAGGAGACTAGGTAGTGGGAGGGTGATACAAAGAGGGAGGTTGCCCAGAATACACTGAACACATTCTGTGCCACGGGAAGTACAATCTCTGAGCCAATTCTTGATCTGTCTTTGCCACAATATTTCAGGTTGCTGGAGTCTGCTTTCATGTTAAGTTTGGTTGATTGGAATAGAGAGACGTGTGTTTGAGAAGGTTTCCAGGTGGGAAAATGTTGTTATTTTAATGGCAATAATAGTTATCACTCATCAAAAGCTTAATATGTGCTAAAGCTGCTATTTGTGTGATGTGTCATATAAATTTATTTTTAAAAAACCTTGGAGGTTGATACTTTTATCTTTATTTTAGAGATGACATTTCTTGGCCAAGTTCTCAGAGCAAATGGCAGATCTGGGTTGAACCTAGGTTTGTCTGGCTCCACATTTATGTGACAGACTCCCAAATAAGTAATTTAATCTCTACTCATAAAAACTGGATTTAATGTCCTCATACCTCCATTGTTATGCTGTTCAAGCCAGTTCAGAGCATAACAGCACTGAGCATAACAACACTAGAAGAAACAATAACAAGATAAGCTTCCCCTTTAGCTATTTTCAAAGTCGTGGTCTCAAGTAAACCTTTACTTTTCAGCCTTTCTAATTCCTGGGATACTTATACCTGATTCTAGATTCTATTGACAATTTATGGCTTATAATTAAAGGGGATACCCCCCTTATCAAACCCTTTAGATATAGTCTTATCACGTGCAACAAAGCACTTTTTAAAATTCAATGTTGACAATCATTTTTGTTCTTATTACTTAATAACTAATCATATTGCACTATGATACTGAGGGCCTTTAAAAGGCCAACAAGAAGAAAAATGTTTTAGTTACTATTAGGGTTAAGAAATAAATTTTGAGAAATGAAAAGGGGAGGGGAGAGGTTGTCTGTTTATGTGTAGTATCTATTATATCTTCCTTACCCCTCCTCGTTTACTGGAGAAAACCTACCTTTGTTGGTATGTAAGTGGAAAGTATGCAATGGGGAAAATGTGGCTGTTTATAGCCCTCTGTGGCTTTGAACACGTTACCAACGTCATTAGGCTTTCAATTGCTTCCTGCATGAAATTGATCTCATAGGTAAATAAGAAATAGTACATTCTTCATTGAGCGACATCACATCACTGTCTTCTTATATAGATGAAAGTCTTTCTTTTACCTTATGGCTCATTCTTTCATTATTAACAGCCTTGCTAACAGGGCTTTCTTTAGAATCACAGAATGTTACAGCCAGAAGGGAGATAATGAATGAAAAAAGAACTTTTCTACTGTAAAGGTCCATTCAAATACAAAAGTTCTTACAAATACCTGTGTTAGAAAAAGAAACATCTAAATCCCCATGCTGCATTTGGAGTCTGTTTTCTGTTTGTTCTGTTCTCAGTAGGGAGAACAGCTCATTACTTTCCTAGGCACAGGCCTTTTATATACTTGAAAACCATTGCTAGCTAACCCTGTAACCCTCTTGCCTCAAAACGGAATTACCTTGGTTCTTTTAACCTCTCCTGATCTTTATTTCTGAGACCTCTAATCACTTCTGTGGTTTTCTTCTGAACTGACTTCGTACTTCTCTCTCCTCCATTAATTGCAGACCTCAGAACTAGACCCTGCACTCAGGGAGGGTCTGCCCAGGTTCCCGTGGCTAGGCAGGGGAGATGGGAATGTAGAGGCGGGCAATGACAGCATCAACTTGTTAGTGGATGAAAAAGATAGGCTATAGGGAAGGAACAGGCCATCTTTGTATAATAGTTAGAAGTCTTACTTTTCCCCACCATCTCATTTTAATTTCAGAATTTCCCAAACAATGGCACATATATAAGTGAACCACTTACTCACAAAGAATTTAACAAGGCTTTGCCATGGGTCTAGTACTTCTACTAGAATTCAGAAAACTTCCAGTTCTTGGTCCCTAGACAGAATCTTGCCTGTGGGTAGGGATTGTTTTGCTCACGTAGTTAAAAGACATTTTAATTAGTTTTCCTGACATTTAAAAATTAAGAGATTTCACCTCTGAATTATTCAGATTTCCAGTTTTTTTTTTTCTTTTCAAATTCTGAAGGTTGAAGGGAATATTAGGCTTGCATGTTAGGACTGGGGCCATTTGTTGGAACTAAGTAGTAACCAGCCCCCTTATATGGATCGGGAACCGCCTTCTGGTTCTCCTGAATCTCATCTTGCCCATTGCTGTGAACTGAATTGTGTTCCCCTAAATTCACATGTTGAAGCCCTAACCCCCAAGGTGACTGTATTTGGAGTTAAGGCCTTTAAGGAAGTAATTAAGGTTAAATAATGAGGTCATAAGAGTAGGATTCTACTCCTATACGACTAGTGTCCTTATAAGAAGACGAAGAGATACCAGAAAGCTCTCTCTGTCCATGAGGACACAGGGCTAAGGCAGCCATCTGCAAGCCAGGAAGAGAGGCTTTACCAGGAACCCATCTTGATGGCACCTTGTGATCGTGGACTTCTAACCTCAGAACTGTGAGAAAGTTAAGTTTTTATTGTTTGATCCCCTTAGTCTGTGGTATTTTGTTCTGACAGTCTGAGCAGGCTAATATACTCAGATACCTTTCTTTGTGCCTAGCTTCATTGGGCAGTTGAGTTTGAGACCCCTGCTCTTTGTGCTTGGGAGTTAAAAGAATCACTGTCCAGTTACTATACTTTGTCTGACAGAAGACATCATATAAGAGCTGTACAAACTGATATCAAAGGACCAAAGAGTTGTTGATGGCTGGGATAGGAGGGAGAATAAAGAAGTCTTCACTATGTGGAGATAGTATGTCAGAAGGGTTTTAAGAGATTAAGAAGATTTCAACAAATGATGATGGAACAAGCAGAAGCAAAGGCATGCAGGCCTGAAAGTGGATGGTATACTGCAAGATTTGACTAGAGTTCATGGTCCATTGCAGGTGGTGGTGGGGGGTGGTGGTGTTGGTGGCGTGACAGGAGATAAGGCCAGAAAAAGGAGAAGAAGGTCAGATTACAGGCCTTGAATGTCATGCCATAGAATTTGGTTTAATTATGGAGTAAATGAAGGGTACCTGAGGGGACGGAGGAGGGAACTGAGTGGATGAAAGGTGTGTTTTAAATTAATTAATTAATTAATTAAATATTTATTGGGAACATCCAAGGTGTGTTTTAAATTAATTAATTAAATAAATATTTATTGGGAACATCTAATGTGTCAGGTGGTGCAGATACAATTGTAGACAAGATAGAACCAAGTCTCTGCCATTATAGCACTGACAGAGATAAACAATCAGGTATATAACAATGGCAGGTAGTGATAAGTGCCAAGAAGAAAAATAAAGCAGTGTAAGGGAATAGAGTATAATATGCTGGTATTTAGGGAAGGCATGATATTAGGGCATAGTCCTGAATAAAGTGAGAGAATGAATTATTGGGTATCTGGGAGAATATAATTCTAGATATAAGAAACCACAAATGCAAAGGCCCTCAGACAGGAGCACAGTCATGTTCAAGGTACAACATAGAAGCAACTCTGGAAGGAGTAAGCAATGGGAAGAATAGTGAGCAGTGAGGTTGCAGTAGTCAGTGGTCAGATCCTTTTCTAGGAAGGGAACTCCAGAGCAGTGTGAAAGGATGATCAGTGTCCAGGATTGGAGTAGGGAAACTCCTAGGAGCCTATAGGAATGACAAGGGCCTGAGCCAGGGCAGGAGCAATGGAGTTGGAACTGTAGAGTCATACACAGGAGAAGAGCACGTTTCGAAACAGTACACAAAATAAAATTTCCAAATAGAGCTGGCCTTGGGAAGATGGGGCTTTGGGGGACACAGTGAAATGGGGTACCTATCTCCTAATCTTTGGATCAATCATGTGTGATGGCAGCCATCAGAGGAGGAGGAAAACCAAAGTTCTATCTCTCTCAAAGTTCAGACCATCAGTTTGTAATTGACCCAAAAAGGGGTGAAGGCAGAGACAGGGTTCATCTGCTACCGCAGCTCAGAAGCTGGGGCAGTCTCCATGGGGCATTAAGGAGAGCAAAAGTGTTCTTCTCCTAAAAAATGGAGCACTAGCACTTAACACTACAGACATCAGGCACATGTGCCTAAAGTTTCTGGTTTGGTCTATCCCTGGAATGAAATGACTTCTAACAGGTGGAAATAAAAAGAATCGAAAGGCAGTGCAGGGAGAGGGGTTAATGCAGGCCAGAATGTGGGTTGGCTTGGTTTAGTTTTTTTTGGCATTTTCTTCTTAAGTTTTAGTGAGGGGTAGGTAATTAGTCCTTTGAGAGCCATATAAAGCTCTGCCTCCAGGGTGTGATGGCCAGGGAGCATGGTCATCATTGCCTTTGGCATTCTTCTCTACTCATTTTTTACCTTGGTATTTTCCTTTTCCTTCTTGCTTGGCTGGGAGACTTATGAGCTCCTTAGGAAAGAATGCAGTACTTTCTCTGTTGGCCCTGCTGTGGGGCAAATGTTCAAAAAAAAAAAAAAAAAGTTAACTAACTATCTGCTGTAAGAGTGCCCTCTTTTGATACACCTTATTTGTTTTTAACTGCCATTATCCTGACAATGCTACATTTTCAGGGTTAGTTATCTTCTTCTTCACTAAGTAAATTGGCAAAAGAGAAAAGCAAAAGGTATTATTGTTGGAGATAAATTAATTTCACTCAGTGTTTTCTAGAACTTTCTTCCATAGTCATAATCCTTATTTGGCCATGGTCTCTGAATCTTTTGACCCAGATTTCTTTGGGATTTACACTTAATCTTTTCCTAATTTAGACAAAGAGTAAAAATGGTAGCAGTTGAAAGTGGCATTGATACAATTCATTTAACCACTTTTATTTCTCTATTTCTATGATATTTATTGAGCGCTTGCTCAGTTTATTGAATGCTTGAAGTCCAAATATTCTCCTAAGTCCTTGAGGATCCTAAATGAATAAGTTATAGTCCTTGCCTTTGCTGAGCTTGGATGGAGTGTGGTGGAAAAGATGGATGAATCAACAGAAAATTATAATACCAGGTGACAAGTATCTGAGGTGTGAACAATAAAGTACATGGTCAGGGGGGAAGTGTGTGTGAATTAATTTTTTTGATTAGTCAGTCTCAGAGGTGAAGACATGAATGCCTCCCTGACCAGCATTATTCCTCCTAATGGGTACATCTCTCTGAGCATTAGGCCTCGAGAGTCTAGGAACAAATCATGATGGATTTAATATAGAATTAGTCTATGTTACTAATCCCACAAAGTGATTTTAGACCTGAAATGGATACACAAAAATATACCTAAGTTTTCTCTTATTTTTGTCTATTTTTGGGGAAAGAAAACGTTTTCTCTTACGATTTGAACATTTAGAGAGATACTACATCTCTAGCTTCAACTAAATAAATATTGCTTTTAATTACAAAATACCAATGAACAATGAAAGAAGTTATGTGTAGATTTTGCTAGAAATCATAGATTTGTTAGAAATGATTTCCCTCCCTTTAAAGGGAGAGTTATATTTAATGAGATCCTCCCCAAATCATTCTTCACAAAGGGAAGCTTGCCTCTCTCTCAGTCTCTTGTGACATTTTCCCATTGGCTCTAATCCATGATCTTGTATATATGTAGCTCTGAATATTTCTCAGTGTCCCAATGACCCATAACCTTTTGTTTTATTTGGAAAATGTATTAATGCAGTTTTCTGATTTTTTTCCCTATGCTCTGAACCTTCTAAATAACAAAAGCTTTAATTAAAACTGGGAGAAAGAGATGAGGGATTGGAGAAAGAGATAATATATTGATGAGCTACATTAGTCCCCCATATCCATCTCTTGGCTATAAATTCAGATAAAACATATTGGTGATATTGGCATATACTTCTCACCAGACGTAGATGTTGTTCATTATTTAATTTTTGTTTATCTTATTTATTCAAAGTATTTTATTTTTAATCACTTAGGATTCATCTGGCATTTGCATAAATTTGGTCAACTTTCTCTATATTTTTTTAACTCTCAATTGTGCACTGAAGAAAATGTTTCTATCCCTTAAAGTGGAACTGATAACCTTTCTCATAGGACAGCTATCTTTAGGATTTCAGTTTTTGTTCACTTTACCTCTATGGCTCATACTACACATTGTCCAAAAATATCTTCTAAACTCACGAATCCTTAAGAAGATCTTGAAGAAGTATCCACAAAGTCCATAGGTTACATCGTCAGAAACATTGATTTTTGACATTTTCTTGCTAATTTGAAATAAAAACTTCAAGTGGACTTAAAGGAACACAGAGGCTGAATGTAGCTCTGAACCTGCTTGGTCCTGAGCTAGTCCTGGTGATCTACTTTAGCTGGAGGACAATTGAGCCTTTCAGTCTGTTTACCATTTGACTTTTTTTGTAGGAGTAAATCAAGGTTGGAAGTAAAACACTAAAAATAGCAGTGAGAAACAAACAGAGGTGTGGAAAACTCTAAGACTGAGGGGACAAGGTGAGGGCACCATAGTTCATTGGTTCCGTCACTCATGGGCTATGTGTCCTGGAGTAAGCCACGTATGTGCTCTGAGACTCATTTTCCCTACCTTTAAAGTGATTAGAAGTGTGCTTCTTAAAGGTGCCTCAGGGAAAATAAGGAAGGAGAGAGGGGGGCAAAGTAGTTGGGGCTAGGGGTCCCCACTCCTGTTTCAACCTGAGCAGCTCAGTTTTATTCTATTTTATGTATTTGACTTCACTGTAAAATCTTGTTTGAAGAAAGCAAAATATCTTGTTTGATGCAGCAAAATAAAACAACACAACAAAACAAAAAATCATTAGATGATTTCTAAATTTCTTACTAGCTCTAGAATCCTATGAGACTCAGAATAGTGGTATTTATTGCTGCCTAGTATCCATGATGATGACTTCCTTCTGATTTTCCTGTGGTCATCTTGTGACTATTATGATAAAGCCTGAAGCTGCCAGAGGCCAAACGGAGAGCTTAGGCATCAAGCCAGTCCAAAGGCAGCTAAACAGAGGTGGGTGCTGGTGGCAGTCTTTAATTTCAGGATGAATTTCACCTGTGGCTACAATGTCTTTCAGGATTTTCAGTTTGAGTCACTAAATTTACCCCCTACCCCCACTTTTTTTTTGCCGAAACCATTTAGAATTGAGTTTTCTGTCATTTGCAACCAAAAGATTTCTATTCAAATCGGATAGTGTTAAAAAAAGATAGTCAACAAATGTTTTATTAAAATATCATAAAGCAGGGGCCCCCAAACCCTGGGTTGCTGACCATACCTTTAAAAACCAGGCCACACAGCAGGAGGTGAGCAGTGAGTGAGAGAGAGAAGTTTCATCCGTGTTTACAGCTGCTCCCCAGCACTAGCATCACCACCTCAGCTCCACCTCAGGTCATCAGGCGTTAGATTCTCATCGGAGCACTGGTCCCTGGTGTCAAAAAGGTTGGGGACTGCTGTCATAGAGTACAAAATAGTATATGCCTGAGATACAGATCAAGGAATTCTTTCTGACAGTAAAAAAATTTAACTTTAGTATTCTGTCTTGTATGTATGGAGATCAGTCCCGATTTACTATCAATAGGATGTTCCTTTTGATTTGTTTACTCAACTAGTGATAAAAACTCTTACTCTGAAGCAATTAAAGGGATAGTCTTGTTCTCACTAATGTATTGGGACCATCTGAAATCGTGTGCATGGAGGTAAATCTGAGAAATGTGAAATCAATAAAAATGGATAGTTGCAAAATTACAAAGCATACTGAAAGAAATGGCTAAAATCACCCTCTTGTACTGCTTGATGAGAGTGTACATTATAACAACTTTTTAAAGACAATTTGAAAATATTACCAAAAGCCTTAGGACTGTGATCCTACATTGATTTAGCAATCTCACCTCTAGAAATTTATGCTAAGAAAATAACTGTGGACATACACAAAGTCTTAGATACAGAGATGTTCATTACAGCATTGATTGTTAACACACACATACACATGCACCAAAGAAAACATTCCAAGTGTGGAACAACAGGGAACTAGTTCAATATGTGTGGCTCGTGTGCAAAGAGAACCCCACTCACCCATTTAAAGTGATGTAGATGAGTACCGTCATGGGAAACTGTTGACCTATCATTATGTAAAGTAGATTATCAAACAGTATGTATAATACAATCCTCTATTTGTAATATGTATATGTATGTGCGCATACATGTATCATGGATGTTCGTTTGGTCTAAGAGATGATCCAGTCCTTTGTTTAGGAAAGTGAAAAATGGCACCACCAGCAGTCGATCCTGATGTTCCCAAGTGAACATTGACAATAGCCACAGAATATCAACAGTGCTCAGACAAGGCCACTCAGACCATGTTTGGAACAAGATAAGGGACAAAGCCACTCTACGACCACAAAAATGACTAAATCTCTTCCTCTAACACAAGTGACTGCTACTTTCTTTGTTTTTAAACTAATAATAACTCTCATTCACTTTAGGACATTTTTTTGCAAGATAAAAATTAAGATATTCAGCACCAAATTGCCCTTTTTTGATAGAATTCAATCTAGATTCAATCCCTGTGGCACTAATTTCTCTTTAAAAGCATCCATAGAAAGCCCAAATCCTATGAGAAGCCCCTCTCAACTCTCTTCCTTCAAGGCCCCACAGGTGTGTTTCTTGTGATTTTGGTCAATGGGCTTTAATACTAATAAATGAAATAAGTTTGGCTCCCTCCCATCCACCAGAACTGGCTAGAAATTCCATCTCAGTTGAATTTTACATGGTATGCAGCTAACAGTGGAGGGGCTACAACTGTTCAAGTCTTTATGGGAGCTACTGAGGTGCCTATTCTCCTTTCGAAGAGGATGGCTTCATGTCCTCTGGGCCACACGGGGTACAAGCATCTCATGCTGCAGGATAAGGACAAAGATTGTCAATTCGGCCCTCCTTCTTCAGAAGCCAGGCCACTACTCAAGCACTCTCTGGGGTGGGGCGCTGTCACGGGTGTCCTCCCTAGGGAACTTTCTTCCCTCCTAGTTCAGGCCTCTACTCTCAGCACCATCCTTCTTCTAGGCAGGCCAGGCATTAGCCTTCTGGCATCTCTGAGCTTCTCTATCTAGCTCTGCAACTGAAATATATTAAGCTGCTGAGGCTGGGAAGTTCAAGGAAGTGGGTTCAGGAATGGGAGTAACAGCATCTTTAATTTTTAATAGCAGTGAGTTCAGCACACAGTGATCTGTGGCACACATTCTAGAAAGGGTTCTGAATATATATCCTGAAGTGTTAAAACTGGTTGTCTCTCCATGGATGTATTATGGATTTTTAAAATGTTTACGTATATTACTTATCTTTACTTTCCGATAGTTTTTTTTTTACATCTTTTTTGAAATATAATAGACAATTAGTTGCTTATATTTACATTGTACAATTCAATGAGTTTTTTTCCAATTATAGTTGGCTTACAATAATATACCAGTTTCAGTTGTATAGCATATTGATCAGAGATCCACACAACTCACAAAGTGATCGCCCCTTTAAATCTAGTACCCCACTTCCCCTTACATATTTATTACAACATTATTAACCATCTTCCCCATGCTACACTCTACATCTCCATGTCTATTCTGCAACTGTACTTCTTAATCTCTTTGTCTTCTTTTTTCTCTCCCCAACTCTCTTCCACCTAGTATTCCTCTAAATATTCTCTGTATCTGAGTTTATTTCTGCTTTTGTTGTTGTTGATATTGTTCTTTAGGTTCCATATGTATGTGAAATCAGGCAATACTTGTCTTTCTCTATCTGACCCATTTCATTCAGCACAATACCCTCTAGGTCCATTAAGGAAATATCTTTTTCCATCTCCTTCCTTTTAGTCTGCGTGTGTCTTTTAATCTGAAGTGAGTCTCTTGTAGGCAGCATATGTAGAGATCTTGTTTTCTTATCCATTCAGCCACTCTATCTTTTGGTTGGAGCACTTAACTCTTTTCTATTTGAGGTACTTGTTGATAGGAATATAGTTGCTACCCTTCTTTATTCCTGTTTTTGATGCATGTTTTTTCTTCTTAAAGAAGTCCCTCCAACATTTCCTGTGATACTTGCTTGGTGATGATAAATTCCTTTACCTTTTTTTTGTCTGGGTAGCTCTTTATCTATCCTTCATCTCTAAATGATAGCTTTACTGGATAAAGTATTCTTGGTTGTAGATCCTGCGTTTTCATCACATTGAATATTTTGTGCCAGGCCCTTCTGTCCTGCATAGATTCTTTTGAGAAATCAGCTGCCAGTCTATAGGTGCTTCTTTATAGGTAACTAACTACTTTTCTCTTGCTGCTTTTAAGATTTTCTCTTTGTATTTAACCTTTGGCATTTTAATTATGATGTGTCTTGGTGTGAGCCTCTTTGGGTTCCTCATTTTGAGGACTCTCTGAGCTTCCTGGGGTTGCATGTCTATTCCCTTCACTAGGTTAGGGAAGTTTTCCATCATTATTTCTTCAAATAGCTCTTCAACTTCTTGTTTTCCTTCTGGTACCCCGATGAGACAGATATTTTTCTCTTTAATAATGTCCTTAGGCTCCTTAAATTATTATTAGAGTCTTGGCTTCTTTTCTCTTGCCATTCTGATTGAGTGTTCTTGGCTTTCCCATCCTCAATATAGGTCATTTGATCCTCTTCTTTATTCACTTTGTTTATTCCATTTAATATACTTCTCATCTCAGATAATGTGTTCTTCATTTCTGACTGGTTTGCTTTTATAATTTCCATTTCCATTTTTATGTTTTTTAACTCTTTGTTGTAGTTCTCACTGAATTCATCTACACTTCCCATAAGCTCATAGAGCGTCTTTATAATTAGTGTTTTGAACTCTGCATCTGTTAGATTGCTTGACTCCATTATATCTGGATCTCTGTTCTGTTCTCTCATATGGTTTCTGCTTCTTTGTTTTCCTATTATGGCTGCCGTTCCGTGTCTGTTTCTATGTACTAAGCAAAGTTCTTAAGTCTCATTTGGATTTGTGAAGTAGGTGTCCAGTGGCAAGTCCTGAGAGGGGTTCAGTTGCAAGCCAAATTTAGCCCAAGCTTGTGCCCATCCAGGGCCACCTGTTAAGATTCAGCAAGTAATCCACAGATACTGTGCTTATAGTTGCTTCAAAAGGCCACACCATAAACCGAGGCCAGCTGCTACCAGTGTGAGTCTAGGCGCTACACAGCAAGGAGCACCTGACGCCCCAAGGATACACCCGGATATGGCTTGGGTGGGGCTGCGAGTTGGGGAAGGCGGAGTTTCAGGGAATCCTTTGGGTGGAGTGACCTCTGTTATGCAGGTTGATGAAGTCTCCTCTAGGCAGTGCTGAGTCTGCACCCTGGGCAGGGGGATGGCTCAACAGAGGAACAATGGACACTGCCTGCACTTCTGTACAGAGGGAGTCTCTCCTCAGCTCTCTCTTCGACAACTCAGTGTTCCCCTCTGCTGTAAGTCTCTGCTCAGCTGATCCAGCACTGGTGCTCAGAGCAGGCAGGTCCATCACTGCAAAAGTCCGCTCACAGACACGGCCCCTTTAAGAGGCGTCTATAGCTGCTGCTGCCGCAGTCTCCGTCTCACTCAGTTGCTGGGGACTGGGCAGCCTCACATCCTTGCCTTCTGCCATTGCAGGGAGATTTCTTTGATTTCTGCCTAGTTGTATGGCTTGTTCATCTAGATCCCAGATGATTTTCCTTGCTGTTTGCTCCTTCTTTCTGTCACAACTTTGATTTGGTTGCCAGAGGGGTGAACAGAGCTTCTATTATCTACGCCATTTTTCGTCTCTCTTCGATATTTCTTAAAGAATACATACTTTCAAAATAAGAAAAAAGTATGTCATTTATTTCTAATTAATAAAAGGGAAACACAGAGAATGAAAGAAGAAACCAAGGCCCTCTGTAGCGGAATGTACAGGTATATTGGTACAGCCCTGGAGGTTGGCATTCTCTGGAATTCTGGAGTCCAGGCACCAACTTTCTGACTCTGATCTGAATGTTTTAATAAGCTGAGTGGCTTTTTCATCCTCTATTATCAATGAATACAAGGGGGTCCCATGGAAGTAATAGAGGGTAATAGAGGTTCCTAATTGGGGAGAAATGTCTTTTGAAAGGAAAATGGCAGGATGGTTTAAATCTAGGTTTCATATTAGAATTACTCGATACCCAGGCCCCATCCCAGTGGTTTAATCAATTATTGATTAAACGAAGGATGGGATGGGTGAAGAGTGGAGACCTCATTTTTTTTTTTTTGGTAGAATCAAGCCAATTGCCTGAGGCCAGGCCACTCAGCAGGGTTTCCATAGGTAGTGGTCACTGGTTTTTACCTGCTTCCAATATGAAAAGTTCTACTCACACATTCCTAGTCAAATTCCAAGAATTGAGCCCTTCAATACAAAATTGTCCTATTCACAACTTCTCTTAGGGCTATCTTTGGAGGGAAAGGTAGAATCAGAAATGATTTCCTTCTGTAAGTGTTTTCTCAAGTATTGTACTTGTACTCCACCAGTTCACAAACTATACTCATTGTTACAGGAAAAGGCATTTAAAAACAGTATTTAATGATATATACTTATTGTATTGAGTATTAGAAAAAACATATCAAAGCCATGATTTCATAGTAGTGACATAATTTTTTAAAAAGCACATTTAATTTTTTTGAAAATGCAAGCCAATTGATATACAGGTCTTAGGTAAATTGTAGTGCAGGTGGTACATAGATATGGTGAAAATCAGGATGATGTGAATAGCTTCAGGGTGGGAGACAGTGGCAGGAATTTGCTTTGGCAGACGTTGCTGAAAGAGGTGAGGTTTGAGCTGCAGTTCAGAACAGTGCTGAAAGTATGCAGGGCTGGCTGAGAACTTATGGAAAATAGAGATTTCTGGTCTCTACCTGGAAATATTAGTTCAGGAGATCTGGGATGGGGCCCGGGACTGTGTCTTTTCATGATGCTTTCCTGGTGATCCTGATGCAGCAAGTTTTGGGAACCTTGAAGAAGAGAACGACACCTCCTTGGGCCTGGAAGATGAGTAGTTCTTGGTAATTAAACTTGTTTTAAGTATTTGCTGGCTGCGAAATCTATTAACTGTTGTTGACTGTCATCAGCATGACTTTGAAAACCTTTCATTTTTAAACCATGCCTCTGGGTCTCAGTATTGGGGATGTGTGTGTAAATTAAAAATACACACAAGCGAGCATACTATATTCGAGCCCAAAACATATTTTAATCTGATTTAACCAATTAAACAAACAGGAGTGAATTAGGCCATTAGGCTCAACAGGGCTGCCAGGGCAAACAGCGTGGTATAGACGAGGCATGGGAGTTGTAAAGTGCATGTTTCTAGGAAAGAAGATGCTGGAGTGGGAACTGTTTCATGGCAAAGTGATGTTTACTCAGTGAGTTTCATTGTGAGGCGGCTGGAAGGGGGACCCTGGGGGATGACTCTGGGATGGAAACCCTGGGTTGGGGCTGTGAGGGTCCTGTGAGAAGGCAGTTGAGAGGAGTGTGGGTGAGGAGGGGAAACCAGAAAGCTACAATCACACCAGCAAGGATGAAAGAGTAATAGAACGCTAGTAGCACCAGAGAGGCACAGCAACTTCACTGAGGGGCTGGTAAAATCCTCCTCCTGGGGGGAAAAAAATTAAAAAGCAAAATATTATCCTAGAGGACATTAGAAAGCAGAACGAATTCTTTATAAAAATCAAACGGGGCCAATACTATATGTTGTTACAGCAAGTGAGTATCTTGAATTTCCTGGGCAGTCCTTAGTTCAATGGCTTTGTTTTGTAGTCTGACTGTGTGTTAGGTTATATGCCCTGATTTTGGGGTCAGAAAAAAGGACGAAAGTATCTGGGGTTAGAATCCCAGGGTGGCATCCAGACAGTTGGGACATATGAATGGCAGAACCTCACAAATTCAGGGCAAGAGTGGATTCCTGGATCCCACAAGGCAAAGGGTCCAATCGCCCTAGGCCAGGCCACTCAGCAGGGTTTCCAGAGGAAGCAGCCACTGTTTTTCACCTGATTCCAATTCTAAAAGTTCTACTCATAAATTCAAAAATTCAAATTGTTCTCTCTCCACCTGATGGAAAAATTTTATGCCATGCTAAAGAAACCTGGGACAAAGATTTGTCTTATTGGTTTTTTTTTTTTTTTTTAATCAGTTTCTTCATACACGTATATGTTTTAAAAATAGTTCCACTCTGTCAGTCCCCTTTTGCTGTTTTTATTACAGAGGTTGAAGCTACAGGATTTTTGGTGCAATTTTCAAAGACATTGGCTTTATGACAGCTTGGCTATACTGTGGAATAATTTCATAAGAGAAATTAATTTGATTTAGGGAATGGACAGAAATAGAGTTTAGCAAAGCTTGTCCACTAGGTGTCACTCTTGACCCAATTAAACTTGCGATGTTAAAATAGAAGTACATCTATAAAATATTTATTTCCTTGGCTACGTAAACATGAATAACAGTGTCCCCATCTGTATGTTCTTAAGCCTTTTCCTGGTGATCTCTGTCATAAAAGGCGACCAACCATACATCAGCTCTGTGGACGACTAATTCCTATCAGAGAGCCACTTTTATTAGGAGACCTCTTGCGTGGTGCAACTGGCCGCCTGAGTTGGATAGAGCCTCCTCAATTCACCGATTGCTTTTTATGACACGGGACCCCGTCCCTTGGGAGATCACACTGGACTCTCCTGTTATTAGAGCGAGTGTTTCCAAAACGCCCCATTTCCGCTTGCTGCTTCCTGAAGTGCTGTCTCCTGGTCTTTCCAGGCCCTGCTTTCTCCGGCTCCACCTGTCCATCATCTCCACGCGCTGTCACCTGTCCACAGCCGCTGGGGAAAAGCCACTTATACAGACTGGAGATTGCTGAAGGACAATGTTCAGGGACCTTCAGCTGGGACAGGGTTGGGATGGGATGGAGCTGGGGGTGGTAGGGGGAGGCAGCCTCTTCACTGACACCACTCTGGGAGCAGTGCAGGCAAATTGCTGCTAGCAGTTTTGTATTTCAGAATATAGACTTGTTTGGTACAAGTATTGGCAAATTTTATTTGTTTCTCTTTTGCACTGCCTTCAGGGATAAAAACACATACAGTTTAGAGTTTACAAGAAAGCAACAATCTGATTCAGAGATTGTGGTTCTAATTAAAAATAGATTTCATTAGTTTAAAAATTGTTTTTTCTCTAAAATGTGAGTTCATCTTCAGAGAAGAAATAGAGCAATAACTAATATTTATATAGCACTTTCCAGTTCAGGAGGTTGTTATCTTCAGCACAACCTTGCAAGATGGGTGATTGTTGCTAACATGATTCTAACTAGGCCTACAACTGTAACGCCCCATGCTTGACAAGCTGTAATTTTAATCCAGACCATCTGACTCTAAAAGCTATAATGTCTGTTAAACCAGTGGTTCTTAACCAGGGTGTGCATCAGAATCTCCTTTCAACATAGGCACTTCTGGACCCATGCTGAACCTTCGCCATCAGAATTCTCCGAGTGATGTTGGGTTCATTCAATAAAGAAACACAAAGTATGTCAGGTAATGATAGATGTTTTGGGAATAAAAAACAAAGCGGAGTGAGGTAGCAGAGAGTGACAGGAGGTGCTATTTTATAAAGGCTCAGTTAGGGAAAACCAATCTCTCCCAGGAGGGGACATCTGAATTCAGATTCTAATGAAATGGAGTAGTAACCTTTATGGATGTAGGTGGGAATGCAGAGGGAAAAGCAGATGCAAAGGCCCTGTGGCAGGAGTATGCTTGGTGTGGAGAAACTGCAAGGAGACCAGTGTGGCTGGAGTGGAGTTGATGAGGAGAGAGTACTAAGAGATGAGTCAGGAGGCAGCCTGGAGCCAGATGTTAGCCCATCAACTGGTATTGCACAATTTTTAAAACAGGTTCAGGTACTCTTCAAATGCTTTTTGCCCCTCTTTTACCTTGCCAGGCAATGAAAAAGAAAAACAGGGAAGATAAAAGCACAGCTAAAATACAGCCCTGATGAGTTGCCACCATTGCAATCATCATGAAGCTGCAGTTCAGGGCTGTTAGAGAGACCAAGAAGACTGAAAATGGTTAGTGGTGAATGAGTAGCTGCTAATTTGATAATCACCGTGAATCCGAGTGAAACAGATTTGTTCGCCTCACTGTCTACAATTTACTTTTATTTGTGATTGAATTGTAATTTCCATTTAAAATCATTATAAGGGAACAGTACGTTCCCAACACGCTCACTTAAGTACCATCCTGGAGTTTTTAGTTTTGCTTTAACATTAAATCTGGTCATGCTGTCTTTCACTCCTACCATCAGGGCTCTCTCTTAAGTAGATACTTTTCTTTTCCTTGTTGTTTTTATTGCATGGGGACAAACTACACATGCCTGGAGAAGTGATGATCGCGTTTTGTTTCTAAGAGAAGTGCACATTGGTTACATTTGACATTTTCTCTCAAGAAAAATATCTCCCATAATTTTAAGGAAAAATCTTTCATATAGATATAATTCAAAAAGTATATTTTTTAAAGCAAGAATAGAATGCCATATCCACACAATTTAAATATGGTTCTGAAGTGGATCTTAAACAATTAAATAACTCACTATGATGAATACATTAGATAGTATTAATGTTAATTTCCATTGGCTCAGATTTATTATTTTAAATACCATATGGAAAATAAAATGATATGCTATGATTGGTCACTTGCTTAAGCCAGCTGGAAAAGTAAGAAGAGAAGGACCCAGACAAGAAATGCAGGTAACGTGGCCTGTCCTAGCACAGTCACAAACCTGTACTTTGACTAATTAAACACACAAGTAGGGAATGACTTCAAAACATGTGCACCCTCTCATGACCTCAAAATATCTTGGTAAAGTAGCAGGTTGCGAAACTGTATGCAAAATGTGATCTTCTATTGGTTAGAACAAAATTCTTTGTTTACATATGCATTCCATAATGCCTAGGATGATATATTCACAGTATTGCCAGTGGTGTTCCTTTAATGGAAGGTGGTTTCTGGGCGATTTCATTTTGTTGCTTATCTGTTCTTAAGATGAACACATACTCGTGAAATGAAGAAAAACTTGTATAGTAAAGTTTATATACTTTTATATTATAAGAAAAACACCACCTAAAGTTATTATTAGTTTTTTAAATTATGTGTTTGTTGCATGACGTGAAGACCACATTCTGGTTTCCTCCCAGCCTCAGTGGTTGCTTTGTACCTCACCAGTGAATGATTAACTCCTGCTTATTTTACTTCAACACAAACTTTGCCTTTTCCAATAGAAAACCATAGCTTTAGTCCTCTGTAGTTTTTCCTGTTTTTATTATTATCCCACCAATTTAACACCGCAGAGGAAGGGACGATTTTTCCTTGGCTGTTAACACTATTTTCTGGAGTTAGGCCTCAGGGAGCTCTGGATTCTGGCCCACAGTGTCCGCTGTATCCCTTTTGTCCACTAGAGGACAGCAGATGATAGGACTCATGGGCCAAGCTTCACTTCCTGTGTTGACTGCTTTTTGAGAGAAGCTAGAAATGGTCCTGGCATATCTGGCTGGGTGTCACAGTGACTGTAATTCAGAGGGCCATACGGTTTATTTGTATTAGTGCAAAACAACAGAATGTTTCCCTTCTCTTCTGAACTAGGGGGATGCAGAAAATTTAACTCCTGCCCCATTGGTGGGAGTTTCTGAAAATGCTAATGACACAAATCTACACCCTTAGGAGTAGGACTTGAGTACCAAATAAGGGTCCCTTTATAGGATTTGTACACTATATACTACATATTCTTGAAGGTTCTGGTTAACTAAATTTGAGGAAGGGGCAGATATGAAATTGAGATATAAAACATAGGTAAATTGTTCTTGCCTTCAAGGTATATGAAATATAAAAGCCAGATGATATGATACAAATTCTACATGCAATTAAAAGGCTATAAAGGAGTGATAATTATCAAAGAAAATACTAGGGAAATAAAGTTGACTTGGCAAGGATTTGAAGAAAGTAATGTCTACAGAATAGAATTGAGATGGGGTTGAAAACTGGTGTCTGGCTACATCCAAACTGCAGAAGTACTTTGATCAGTAGAATGCTTTAATTTTGTTTTAAATTTGTATTTATTTAGGTGGGCATGTGCATTTTAGTTTGCTATACTCTCCACCATTCCCTATTGTAGAATACCCAGAACTTCACACATTTCTCTTACCTTCCAAATCTCTGAAGACATTTATGATTTCAATCCCTGGCTTAGAGGAACTGGGGAAAGAGGACACAGGAGGGAGGAGGCAGAGTAGCATGAATGTTGTGCTAGAACTGGGAGCAGGTAAGTCACACTTGGAGGATGTGTGGTCAACTCAGACCAAGAAGCCATGTTGGAAAATAAGTTACAAGGAGCTGAGGGTAGTGGTGGTGGTTATTTGATCTGATACTACTGTAGAGAACTCTGTTAATTGCTCGAGGATGAGAGAATCAGGAAGTTTTGGAAGAAGATGCGGGAATCAACCTGGAAAAGTGCTGAAGATTCTGTTTCCTGTTCACTCTAATATCTGTTTTTTGCTATAGGTTTTGATGACTAGAATTGCTCAGCTGAAAAGAAACAGCGAACTCTGGAGTCAAACATGTGACATGTAGGGATGCTATCCCTCACCACCACTCCAGACCTCACCACCTACCTGTGTCTCCCCAGAAAAGTTGGGGACTTGAGAGAATCAGCTTCCCACATCTAGGACATGGGTCTCTTCTTGCACGATCTTGGTAGCACCACGAGGTGCCAACACACTGCCCTGAAGTCAGTGCTGGTCCTGCTTCTGGCCTTGAGTCAATGACTCACTAGGGGCACAGTGATTTAATTGCTGCACTTCAGTTTTCTCATAATTATTTAAAGGAATTGCATGAGACAGCCTCAGAAGATTTATTTAGCATTAGTTTCTGATGATTGGAGCTCAGAAAAGAAATGCTGACACCCAGCTCTTACAAATAAACCAAGCATGAGTGCTCTTAGGAAGAGTATTGGCCTCATTGCATTGTGGGAGGAAACAGTGGGAGGAGAGGTGAAGAAGGGCAAAGAGTGTGAGGTCTAATAAGATTAGATCTGGGTTTCAATTCTAACTCCACCTTTTCCTAACCATATGACCTTGGGAAAGCCATTGAACTTCTGTGAGCATCTATTTCATTTGCAAAATGATGGCACTGGGGTGTGTTTGGCAGGGTTTTTTTTTGTTTTTTGTTTTGTTGGAAATTAAATGAAACAGTGTTTGTAAATGTCTGGCACATCTTCATTTCTACTTCATCCCGGATGGAAGTCCTGGAATCCTGTCTGAGAGAGGGACTCTGAATGAGAAGGAGTGAAATCTTAAGGACACGGCATTAAGAGTTCATCTGTATGAGAAGATCCATGGAGAGCATATGTGCTGTTTCCTCAATTAAACGTCAGTTAAAACTATGAACAGTTAATATGCTGTTTCCGAGCAGTTTTGATTGCCACAGCATTTTTCTGTCACTCTATTATCAAAAGAATCAAAGGAAGAATTGTGTTCAGGGTCCAGAGGTTGCTTCTGGAATAAGTGGGAAAAGTGCTAGCTGCTAACTGGTGATTTGGCAGGTGCCGTAAAAGAGCCTCTGACCAAAAAGCAGCTCTGCCTATGCCACTGAAGCCTGCAGGACGTCACTGGAGCCTTATTTCTTTGACATAATTCATCTTGTTCCCCCTAGAGTCATTTGGCCATCTCCAGCAAAAGCCGTGCTTTTCAACACACCTGAAGGATGCGATACATCCCTTTCCTTAACAGTGCAATTGTCTGTAGGAAGGAAGAGAGTTGAGTGGGGAGATGGGATGGCTATTGATTGAAGCAAGCCTCCAGCAGGTGCCTCTGTGATATCACAATTTCCTCTAGAAAACCTTGGTCATGAATCTAATAATAAAGTGACCCAATCAACAACTAACTAGAAGGGCCCATTTTATCTAAGTTTTGGATAGATATTTGGATGGTTTGTAAGGCATGATGGCACTAAATGCGATTTCATAGTTTTATAGCATAACAAAGAAAATTTCTTTGATTGCTTTTTCTTTGAAATGAGGCCTAGGACTACACATTAACCTCTAAAAGTCTTGGCGGCCTGTTTAAAACCTAGTCACAGATTCCTAAGGACAGAAGCAGCTTGGTTGAAGTTGGTGAGAGCAAGGCTTGGGGTGGTGTGGGAAGGAGTGGAGGTATAAGGTGGAGATTCCGAAGGGAAAGGAACCACAGTGCCTGGCTTTTAGATGGAAGGAAGAGAAAGAGCACTAAGATTTCTGCAAGGGCGGAGGAGCACCAGTCTTGGGAGTTGGTGGGGCGGGGGTGGTACAAGTGCTAAACTTAAGGAGGCACCCTCTGTCAGGTTCACATGAGCGCGGGCCTGGTGCCTGAGAGTGAGTGCCTCCTTAAATTTTATGTCTTGGAAGCTTGATTTGCTCATCCAAGTCCAAGCCCTGGACTGAGATGACTCGACATTTCTGGTTTCTCCAAGACAGTTTCGATACCATTTACTTTGATTGCTCAAGAGGTTCCGATAAAAATCTAAATAGCACAACTTTGGGGAAGAAAGTCTCAGATGAGTATAGAGCTTATACTATAGTAAATAGAGGTCACAGATTAACATATAAGGTAAAAAGTAAAAAAACCAAGTTTTCTCCAAACTAGGGTTTGTTTGTGTTCCAGGTACAGGCATATCTTGTTTTATGCTTTGTTTTATTGCACTTCACAGATGTTGTGGTTTTTACAAACTGAAGGCAAGACCCTCCGCCACCAAAAAATTGCGATTCGCTTTATTGTGGTACTCACTTTATTGCAGTGGTCTGGAACCAAACCCACAGGATCTCCAAGTCATGCCTGTATTCATCTGGTGAGCTGAGATTTCCTTCCTTTCCTTCATATTCTTTTCTCTTTCAACTCTCTCCCTCTATTCCTTTCTCCCCTCTTCCTTCTGCTCTGTGTGACACTACTGAAGTGACTGCCTTTCTTTTTTTTTTCTTCCTCCTTCTTTTGCTTCCCTTGCTTATAACAGATTCAGAGGGTATAAAAGAATCGAATATCTGTTTCACAGCCATTTCATAAACAATACAGGCTCCTTTCTTTCAGTACCACTAGGCAATGAAAAGCGCTGTAGGAGGACATTTGTGACAGTAGAGTGATGAATTCATGACGACTCTGCAGTGTAGACTTGAAACAGGTCCACTGTGTTTCTCTGCATTTAGCCGAGACCAAACTAGAATGAATGCCCATGGGTGCTCAGCTGGATACATGAAACAAAGAGGTTTTCTATTTTGTGATGAAAGGAAATAATTTGGGGGGAGGGAAAAAACCTACCCAAGCCAGAAGTTTAGTTTGTGTTTGTTTCAGCCAAATTGCTTCAAGCCCTGTCATATACTTCATATACTTCTGTGACCCTCCATTGTTGGAGAAATGTTTTTAAAGCTTTTCAGATGTTGTTAAACCTCTCCAGAAGTTTATTTTAAAATGGAGTTACTAACATAGCTTTTTCAATATTAGATCATATTCAACATTTTTTACTTGAGCAACTTGAACTTTTTGAACTAAGTTCCTTTTCTTCAAATTCCATTTTGAAGTAGTCACAACTCACATGAAATGGATTTCAGAAATTTATTTTAAAATCAGATAAGGATTAAAAAGGTCTAGTCTACCACAACAAGAGGAAGGATTAACATGGCTTATGCCATTCTCCTTATTCTTGTTTAAAATTTATCATGATAAAGAATATGCAATAAGAAAACAAACTTTCAGTCATGGGTGGAAGCCTAATGTGTGTGGTTTTGTATGATGCACACTGCACAATGCTGGGGACTCCCTTCACACTGGAGCCATTGAGCACTTGTATATTTATTATAGTAATTTCCTAGCAAATCACTTGGAAATGTTTTGGGGAAGGAGCTCCCCTTCAACACCCCAGTTTGAAAAGGTGCCATCTAGAAAAGCAGTGGCCCTGATGCTAATTTAATATTTAAAAGGTTTATTTTTGCTTCTTTGGTCCTAGGCCTCTAGCTGAATTGAAATGACTAATCTGGATTGGTTGAATCCTGCTGTGCTTAAACTTAGGACCTTTCTCCCAACTTGCTGATCATTCCAAAACCAACCAACCAACCAACCAACCAAACAAACAAAGGTGAAGTATTTGCATACTTCAGTTCCCCTTGTTTTCATTTGCTTTCTCTTAGGCCTGCTTCTTACTGGGTTCTCGCCTTAGTCCTTCTTTTATGCCAGGTGCTGTTCTAAGCTCTTTTCTTTTTTTTTTTCTTTTTTTGTCTTTATTGAACCATAATAGACAATTAATTGCTTATATTTACATTGTACAATTCAATGAGTTTTTTTCCAGTTCTAGTTGGCATACAATAATATATCATTTTCAGTTGTATAGCATATTGATCAGAGATCCACATAACTCACAAAGTGATCACCCCCTTAAATTTAGAAACCTTCTTCCCCCTTACATATTATTAACTATCTTCCTCATGCTACACACGTTACATCTCCACGTCTATTCTGCAACTATCCATTTGTAATTTTTAATTCCTTTGCCTTTTTTTGTCCCCTCCAACCCCATCTAGTATCCCTCTAAATATTCTCTGTATCTGTGAGTTTATTTCCACTTTTTCTTGTTGTTGTTGTTGATTTTGTTCTTTAGATTCCACATTACATGAAATCATGCAATATTTGTCTTTTTCTATCCAACCCATGTCATTAAGTGCAGTACCTTCTAGGTCCATCAAGGCAATATTTTTTTCCATCCCCTTTCTTTTAGTCTGCGTGTGTCTTTTAATCTGAAGTGAGTCTCTTATGGGCAGCATACATAGGGATCTTGTTTTCTTATCCCTTCAGCCACTCTGAAGAGGAATTTTCCACTCAAATGGCTAACCTTGTAATCAGCTCTTTGTTCTGCTTCTGTAGACATGCTTGTTGCATAGGCTGAAGGGCACGGTGACCTTGAGATCAACTGAAAACTCATCCTTCCCTTTGCTTGTTCTGTCTCGATAACAGATGTATTGCCTTTGCTTGTTAAGTCTTATAAAGGTAAGGTTACCCCTGATTTCGGGGCCCAGATCTTCAGAGCACTAGCTCTTCTGGGACCACCAGCATAATAAACGTGAGTTCTCCAACTCTCTGAGTGGTGCTTGATTTCTTGCTGGTCTGATTTTTCTGCAACAGCTCTATCTTTTGGTTGGAGCACTTAACTCTTTACCATTTGAGGTATTTGTTGATATGAATGTAGTTGTTACCATTCTTTATTCTTGTTTTTGATGCATGTTTTTTCTTCTTATAGAAGTCCTTCCAACATTTCCTGTAATACTGGCTTGGTGATGATAAATTCCTTTAGTTTATTTTTGTCTGGGAAGCTCTTTACTTGTCCTTTGACTGTAAAGGATAGCTTTGCTGGATAAAGTATTCTTGGTTGTAGATCCTGAGTTTTTACCATGTTGAATATTTTGTGCCAAGCCTTTCTGTCCTGCATAGTTTCTTTTGAGAAATCAGCTGCCAGTCTTATGGGTGCTCCCTTGTAGGTAATTTACTGCTTTTCTCTTGCTGCTTTTGTTCTAAACTTTTGATGGATTCTAGCTCATTGAGTCCTGTGTTGTTAACCCTTTTTGAAGGATGAGGAAACTAAGGCTCAGAGAGAATTATTTGCCTGTGGTCACACAGCCAGTCAGTGGCAGAATCAGGATTCAAATCCCGGGAATGTGGCATTAAAGTTCCTACCACTCCACTCTTCTGCCTCTCCTGAGTTGGTGTGTTTTTCTTGAAACCTGTGCCACTGTATAAAGTCCTATTTTAAACTGCTCTGGTCATCCACTGTCTGACAATGGTTCTCTCCTTCATTCATTCTCATATTTACTCAGACCTCCTCTGGCCACTGTCGTTTGGTGCCTCACCAGACATCCTTGAGGACCAGCCCTAATTCGAATCAATTCTCTTAGTCTTGGTTCCCTCCAATTCCAATTTTTTGCCATTCTCTACTGACTCACAGCTGAGGTAGACTCTATCCACCCTGTGACAGATGAGGATAGAAATGGGCAATTGCTATTAAGAGCTATGTGATTCCTGGGCCTTTTTTTTTTTTCAACCTACCAATGTGGCAAAGCCTCAGGAGTCAGTAGTGTGCTGCCTTGGTCAGAGTATGGAGAAATGGAAGTCTCTTTTGTTGGTGGGAAGATATACCAGTGCAACTGCTTTGGAGGGCAATTTGGCAACCTGTCACATGCATTCAGAATATAGCTAGACTCTCACCCCATTTTAGTACCTCCACTACTGCCACCCAGATCTGAGCCACCACATTTTTCACACTGATTTTTCACCTCCTCTGTGGTCTCCTTGCTTCCACTCTTGCCATTCCCCACCTCCCCCAAACAAAACAAAACAAAACCAAAAACACACATTTCAAGCATTTTAAAACAAAAGCCAGATCATGTCACATGTCCTTCTCAAATCTTTCCATTGGCTTTCCCTTTCATTAAGAGCAAAAGCTCAAATTCCCGTAGTGGGCTACAGGTCCCTACATAACTTGGTCCGAGCACCTCTTTGATCTTATCTCTTATTCTGCCCTCGTTCCCTTTGCTCCAGCCACACTGGCCTACTTGTTTTTCCATGAACATGTCAGTGATCTTTCCATTCTAGAGCCTTTGCATAGGGTGTTCCCTCTGCCTGAAATAGTCTTCCCTAGATATCTGCAGGGCCAGATCCCTTACCTCCTTCAGGTCTTTGATGAAACACCACCTTCTTCATGGGGGCTTCACCGACCACTTGATTTAAGATTGCAACCTCTTGATCCCATTCCCTTTTATCCTTCTCTATTTATTTCTATTGCTGTTACCTATTTAATATGCTACATGACTGACTTATTGTGGTTTTATCTGTTTCTTTTAATGAGACTGGAAGATCCACAAGGGCAGACATACATTTTTCATTTTTGTTTATTGATGGTGCCTGGCAAGCTGTCAAATAAATATTTATTTATAATACTTATTAACTATTTTTTGAATTTATTAAATGGCATTTTACTCAGCAATTCCATTTCTAGGAATTTACTTTGTGACACACTTATACATGTATACAAAACAATATAAACACTGCTAGTCATTGAATATTATTTATTATAGAAAAAGACTGAGCAGTTATCTCAAAAGATTAAGCATTACCTGAATGGGGCTTTTTAAGGGATTGGCCAAAGTCTCAAACCAGATAGGAAAAAAGTTGGTTTGTGTTCCACTACTTCCTAGAAAGTGGGGCCGATGTTGAAGACCAGATAAGTTATAGTCAGAACTTCATTTTCTTTGCACCTCCGAGTAAAAACTTAAAATATATACATATGTAGAGTTGTACTTTTCCCATTACTCCTAAATTGATGAATAGGTTGCCAGTAATGCAAAAGCGTCTCTGTTTCTCCTATTCCTCATGCTCTCCACTTTTAATTCAAAATGCCTGATCCAGAAAAGGAGCCAGACTCTTTCCTTCTTTCTCCACTCAATGATCCTATTCTCAACTCCAGGTCCCTTAAGGCAATGTCAGGTCTTCGTTGGAGTGAAGAGAGGACATGAGACTTAAATTGGACATGAGTTGGGGATTTTGAACAAATTAAAATGATATTTAACTGAAAGTGGCAAGAAAGTTATAGAATCTTCCTGAGAAGTCCTGTAGGAGAAAAGAAGATTCTTCAGAGCTCAGTTAAATTATGGTGCATGAACCAAAATTTACCTTGATTTAAACTCCACTGGGCTGATATTTTTCAATAAACTGGGTACCTATTTCTCTATGTAAAGACAGGAGCATGTCTTGGAAAACACAGTAAACTGTTTCAGTAATTATCTTCGGGAAAGGAGAGTTTGAGATGGGATTCGTGTGGGGAGAAAATGTACTTTTCACTCTGTACTCTTTTGAACTTAAAAAAAATAGCATGTACATATATTACTTAAAAAATGCAAATAATTTAAAACTAAAGTAATTAGAACTGTATGATACCAATAGAGCAGAAGGCCGAGTTAAGAAATAGCCCTGAAAGCTACATGTCAGTTCTATATATATTAAAGGAGTTTCTTACTAATAGGAGGAATAATTGTTGTGGGGTAAACCAGGGAACTTGTAATGGAAAGAAAGCGAGGTTTGCTGGGCATGAGAAGGAAAACTATTCTTTGCGCTTGGAGGAAGATCTGTAGAAGATGGAGTAGGAGACCCTTGGACCAGAGATGAATGTTAGAAATCAATACAAACTGCTGATGCTTTTGCTTGAAGGGAGATAAAAGTTGTGACAGATGCCTGCAAAGCTTTTGGCAAGGAATGGGGTTCCATTTGGTATGATGCATTTCAAGGTTAAGCTCTTTTGTGTCATGTAGATGTGGCATGTTTTTGGCTCAGTGCTGAACCTTGGCGTTTGGGATTTACATAATTGCAGAAGGCGTTTAGTCAAGAGGCAATGAAAAATGATTTGGCTTACGACATTTGATATAATTCCTCACACTTATGTTCAAGCAATAGAAATCACCACCAACATACCAGGAAAGGATTCTGCCAAAGACGAAGAAAAGAGAAAGGTCATTTAGGTTAACACGTATTAAGCTTATTTCCCCACACATGATTAATTCTATTCTCAGTTGTGTGAAATAAATAAAAATTGTGGAATAATACACATTCTGTGTGTACAAACAGTGGCTAGAGAGTGGGACAATAACCCTATCATATTCCTAAACTAAATAAGTGCTGGTTAAAGGAATTCTGATGAAATGAGGTGTACAGCTGGACGTAGGACTGGATGCAATAAATGTGGCCTGTCTACACAAATGCCTGCCACAGTTCTTTTCCATGATATTCGGAAATAAAAAGAGAAAAACTATAAAATAGTAATATAAATAGTCAAAAATTTAGATCTCTGCCTTGTATTAGGATTCTTTGTCATTGGGGAGCACACTCCAAGGTGTCTACTGGATCTTTAAAAAAAGGCCACTATTGGCTTTATCTTGATGCTTGTTACTCATTTAAGCCACTGGATTTGATGGGGTCAGGCCAGTCATGTTGCATAGGGAGTGTAGGGAGTGTCTTCCCAAGGAAGAACTGCTATTCCAGCTCCTCTTGGCTCATTCACAC
>NW_006440638.1:7442062-7467518 GCF_000325575.1 Pteropus alecto | reverse complement strand
TCTTTCTACTGGATTTTAAAATGTAAGCTTTAGAGTTAACAAGTAGGAATGCTTCTATCGCATACAGAAGCCCTCACTCAAAATGGCTGGAGCAAAATAAAGATTTGAGTGGAGAGGAATATATAAAAATGGTGGTATATTGAATATTTATAGCAACTAATATGAACCAACTATTGTAAGTATCAATGTTAATAAGTATAGAAAATGTGTTAAATGAAAAATAAGTTGGTAGATGGGTTAGTATTTAGGTAAATACACTATTATATATTACTTTGGGACAAATACACATGTAGTAAAAGTATAAAAATATGGGGAGAAACAATAGGTATCACATTTGGAGCAGGGGAATAAAGTAAGAAGAAGGATTTGGAAAGGTTACAAAGGGAGTTTCAAATACATCTATTAATGTTATTTTACTTAAAACAAATCTGGTGAGGATGGGATAGAGATGGAAGAGAAGGGAACAGAACTTGTTGAAAGCCTTACTGTAGAAGTAGAGCAGCTGCTTCATTTTTTTTTGGTTGGCAGTGTCTTTGCATTTCTAAGCCAGGACAGACAGTGGGGAGGGGCAAAGCATCTTTCTACCTTCTTTTCAGCCATCGGGTTTTCTGCAACCCAGTGCCAACACATTCATGGGTCACCAATTATATTTCACGATCCGATTCTAAGGGCTTTACAAATAATGGCCATTTCTCCCAGATTTTGACAATTAATTTCCAGTTTTAGTTTTCACTATTGTAAGTTTCCATCATTTTTTGGGGGGGCGGGGGGAGGGTCTTATTAAGCATTTGTATTAGTCAAAATAGGCTAGACTATACTGATGTAATAAACAAATACCCAAATTGCAGTGGCTGAATCCAGTGAAGATTTTTCTTTCTAGCTCCTGTAGTGTCCTATTTATATATTCCTGGTCACTAGGCTTTCCTCAATGCATCTCTGCAAAGAAGTATCCTCATTTATCCAGGCTTCTTACATTGTACAACTCTGCCACCTTCTTAGACATAGGGATGGAGAAGAAATATGGAGGCAGTTGTGAAGAATGTTTAATGGCCAGTTCTAAAAAAGTGGTGTACTTCACTTTTGGCCAATACCATCAGCCAGGATTCAGTCACATAGTCTCACCTAGATGCAAAGGGACCCAGGGAATGTAGCCTTCCTCTGTGCCTGAGAGGAGGATAAAATAGTTTGGTGAATCTATAGCATTGTCCAGCCACCAGATTTTATTGAGAATATAAGACCCTGAGACAGAACTTAAAACCACCACGTTTATTTTTTTAACTTTTGCTTTTAATTATTTACTTAGTCGTTATTAATCATGTGATAAATACCTGGAAACTCACCAGCCAGAATAAGATCAGGGACCCTGACAATACTCTACAACTAACTATATAGCCTTCCTTTCCTACATCCCTGACTCTACACAAGATAACCATCATCCTAAAACAACATTGATCACTTCATTGTTTTCTTTTTTTTTAAATCAAATTTTCATCTTGAGATAATTCTATATTCACATGTAGTTGTAAGAAATAACACTAAGAGATCCTGTGTGCCCTTTACCCAGATTACTCCAGTGGCAACACCTTGAAAAACTATACTATAATATCATAACCGGGACATTAACATTGATGTAGTCAAGATATAGAACATTCCCATCATCACAAGGATCAGTTATGTAGCCACACCAGCTTCCCTTGGGCCCTCGAACCCTTGTTAACCTCTGGCAACCACGAGATTTTTCTACTTTTGTAATTTTATAATTTCAAAAATGTAATCTAAATGGAACCACTTCCCTTTGATCAGAGTTTTTTTTTTTACTCATCATAATCCTTAGGAGATTTATCTGAATTGTTGCATGTACCAAAAACGCATTCATTTTTATTGCTCAGTAGTATTCCATGATACGGACGTGTAGTTTGTTTAACCATTCACCCATTGAAGGACATCTAGATTGTTTTCAGTTTTGAACTGTTACAAATAAAGCTGCTATAAATGTTCAAGTACAGTTCCATTTTTGGTGAACATACATCTTCATTTCTCTGAGATATGCCCAGGAGTGCAAATGTTGAATTCCATGTTTTAGCTATTCTAGTTCCCTGTCTTTCCATGTACTGTAAACTGTAGAATGATCTTGTGTATAACTACAAAAAGTCTTGCTGGGATTTTGGCAGAAATTATGTTAAACCTATATATCAATTTGGGGGAGCATCAACAGCTCTACTATGTTGTCTTCCAATCTATGAACATGGTTTGACTCACCTTTTAATTAAATCGTCTATGATTTATTTCATTACTGTTTTGTAGTTTTCAGCATACATGTCCAGTACATATTTTGTTAGATATATACTAATTATTTTTTGTTCAGTCATTAATGATATATTTTAAATTTTGGTGCCCACATGTATTCATAGCTAGTATATAAAAATATACTATGATACACTTCTATGATATTTGTCTTGTTCCTACAACCTTACTGAATTCATTTATTATTTCTAGGAAGTTTTTTGGAAATTCCTTTGGGAACTTCGATTTAGACAGTCATGTTCTCTGAAATAAAACTGATTTTATATCTTCCTTTCTGATCTGTATGCTTTTATTTCATGTTCTTACATTATTTCACTGGCTAGACCTTCCAATACTATGTGGAATAAGAGGATACCCTTGCCTTGTTCCTAATCTTAAGGGGAAAGCACCAAATCCTTCATCATTAAGTATATTAGCTGTTGGGTTTTCTTTTTTCTTTTTTGTCAATGCTCCTTATCAAGTTGAAGAAATTCCTCTCTGTTCCTGTTTTTCTGAGAGTTTTTGTAATGAATGAGTGTTAAATTTTGTCATGATTTTTTTTTTTGCATCTATTGCTATCATTCTGAGATTTTTCTTCTGGGAGTTTGTTAAGCAATACTTGGTCATGGTGTATAATTATTTTTATATACTGTTGAATTCTATTTGTTAATATTTTATTAGAGATTTTTGCATCAATATTCATGAGGGATATTGGCCTATAGATTTCTTTTTTTTGTACTGTCTTCAGTTTTGTTATTAGGGTAATACTGGCTTCATAAATGACTCGGAAAATAGCCTCTCCTATTCTATGCCTTCTTCTTGGAAGAGATTTTGTAGAATTGGTATCTAAGGTTCTGTTAATTTTTTTTGTTGTTTAGATTAGGTAATTTCTATTTATTTCATTCTATTTTTTATTTGTCCATTCATTCTGCTGTTGATCCCATTCACTGAGGTTTTTATTTAGTTAAGAAACATGTTTCGTGTTCTAAAATTCCCATTGGTTCTTCTTATCTTCTGTTTCTTTGTTGATCCTTTCTTTTTTTTTCTGAGACTTTCTAATTTTTCATTTGTTTCAAGTGTGCTCATAATCAGTCATCAAAGCATTTTTCTGGCTGCTTTGCTACCTTTATCAGATAATACTAAATTGCATCTCTGTCTTTTCAACTATTATCTTTTCATTCAGTTTGAGATCTTGTTTTTTTGTATGATGAGTAATTTTTATCATATGAAACCTGGACACTTTGGGTATTATGTTCTGGATCTTATTTAAACCTTTTGTTTTATTTGACTACCTTTCTAGAAGGGTCAAGGTGTGCCGCTGCCTCATTCCTGCCGGGTAGATGTAGAAGTCCAGATTCCCTATTTTGCCTGTTTTGGCACTTGAAAGTGGGATTCCTACTAACTGCTAGGCAGGATTGGGGGTTCTGGTTCCTTATTAGGCCTCCACCAATACTCCCTGGCAGACAGGGTCTGAGTATCTCATTACTCTCCTCACCGGGCCTCCACTGATGCTATAGTGACAGGGGTAGCCTCATTACTCCTGAGCGGTGATCAAGTCCTATATCTTCCCAAGGTTTCCTCTCATACTACCACAGTAGAGAGAGGATGAGCATCCTATTATAGCCAGGTTGGAAAGGGGAATCCAGGTTTCCCATGTTGTCTCCACCGAACCTGTCAGAGGACCTCATCATCACACCGTGGAGATGAAAGTTGTGGCTCCCTACTCCTCTTTGATACCACCCCTGTGTGTGGTTTGGAGTCCTTGTTATAGCCTGACTGGGTGGGGGATAGGGATAAAAGTCTAGAACCCCCTCATCCCCAGTCTTTGCTGGCATGGGTTGGTCTACAGTTTTTCTGTAGTGTTTTGTTGGAATAAAGCAATTGTTATCCACAGGTTTTCTGTCTTACTAAGCTGTCTCTTTCCTGGCTCTTTGGCTAGGCAGAGTAGGTTTTTGTTGAGGTGTTTTTTTTTTTTTCTCTGAGTCCATTGTTGTTTTTATGTGGATGGCTTCTCTAGCTTTAGGTCTGGAATATATAAGACAGAAAGGAAATCCAGGGAACTCACTAGATATCCTTCCTTGGGTCCCAATCTCTCTAGATGATCTGCTTTTGTTTCTCTAACTCTCAGGCCTTGTGATGATTGTCTTAAATTTTTAAAAGTTAAATTTAAAAATTGAGGTAAAACTGATATAACATTATGGAAATTTCAGGTATACAACATAATGATTCAATGTTTGTATATAGTATGGTGAGATGATTGCCTCAATCAGTCTAGTTAGCATCTATCGCCATACATAATTACAATTTTTTCTTACAAGGAGGATTTTTAAGATTTACTCTCTAAGCAATTTTCAAATATTCAATACAATATTATTAACTGTAGTCACCATGCTGTACACCATGCTGTGAAAGCCAGCCTCAGCAACCTGCACTGGAACTGCCATAGTGAGATCTGCAAGAAGGAAGGTCAGCTACTCTGAAATCCCACCATCCTCCCTGAGAGGGAAGTGGAGGAGTTCCAGTATGGGGGCTGTGAAGCAGTGGCACTAGATGGCGGGGACTTTGCTCCCAGAGGGAGCAATGGTGAAAGACAACAAGCAGCCCTTTATGAGTTGGTAAAATACATTTTCAATAAAGAAGAGGCCCTGCGGAGGCTGCCATTCAACGTGAAGGTGATACGAGCTGGGTTCTGTGATTGGACTGCAGAGGAGTGCATGGGCTTTGAGTGTACCTTCCCAGTGCACCGAAAGAACTCCTGACCCAGGTAAACAAGGAGTGCATAGGTGGGTGGCTGAGTGTGTGGAAGGCCACGACCTGTGGCGGACGTCAGAGCAATACGACTACTTCTCCCAGCAGATGCAGCTGGGCTGGAGGAAGTATGCCTGCCCATCAGGAACCAGAGACGCAGACCAAGACCTTGAATGTGGTGACCTGGAAGCCCTGGCCACCCTTGCGCCTCCCTGCCCCTGTCGCCTGTCGTGAACAACCTGGGCCCCAAACAGGATTCCCTCCCACGGAACCACGCTGGGCCATTGAGTGAGGACGGGCACTGAGAGTTCCAACAGCTGGACGTGCCCCTGGCTGTGCCCTCATCCCGTTGGCCCCTAGCCCTGGCTGAGCTGGCCTTCTACCCCCAGGCGCAGCAGCTCTAGAGCCGTGAGCCAGTCCCAGACTGGCAGTGGACTTGGCCCTGCCCGGGGCCCTCTCCGAGGGGCTGACTCATCTTCAGCCATGTGGATATGAACAGAGAGCCCGAGGAGGCCGTGTGTGGCATTGCGCCAGTGGCCTTTTTGGTCACAGAGTTTGTATTCATTGGCATTAGGGCTGTGAATCTCTTCCTAGTTGCCCACCCAGAGTGCTGGTTTCTGGGCTGCACTTGGAGCCTCTAGCACACTGCAATGTGATGACCTGCTGATCGTTGGTCACAGAAGGGCACGTGGGGCATGGACTGGACTTCAGGCCACTGCAGGGCGTGCCTGTCAGGCTTCCGGATCCTTCCCCTCCTCATAGGCCTCCGCTAATGCCTTCTCTACTTCAGAATACTTCAAGGACTGGGGTGAGATATGGCCAGGCTTGAGGCCCTCCCGTGCTCTTAGCGTCTAGCACCTTGTCCTGCTCCAAGCTGCTGACCCCGCAGTGGGAATCATCACACAGCTGAGTATGGTGGGCCTAGCAAGAGAAGGCCAGAGAAGGCATCCCTTCCCAGCATCCTGTCAAATGTGGACAGACTTGCAAACCATTTTGATGTTATTGGCTGCGTGTGTTTCCAATTACAGAGAAGGGAGTCCCCATCCTGCAAGTTGTGATTGCTTCATCTCTAGTCACTTCTTGGCAACCTCCACTAACTTTTTACCACATTCATCCACATTGCCCACCAAACATGCCAATTGTAATAGATGGTGGCATCAATGTTGATAATATCTCCATCCTGAAGAGGTTGACTGAGGTGCAAACAGATTTTGGAAAACCTCCATAGCTTAGAGATGAGGGATAGGTATCATGACTGCTGAATTACTGCAGAACAAGAAGACTATTCATCTCTTCAGTTGTCATGTGATCTTTTAAACTCTTCCCAGAAGGAGGATATGACAAGCCCAATAGAGCGTTTGACTCTGACCTTCATTCTTCTATACTGTCTCCCCAGTCAGATACAATGATCTGTGGTCACATAGTTTGGCTTCTTTATGTGCTCAGGGACTAGATGAACTGAAGAAACTGTAGCTGGCAAAACAGTGCAATGCGAAATATCTTTTTGTCTTCAGAAAAAGCAATTTCTTCTTTGTCGACTGCTTCCGTAAGTAGATAAGATTGACTGGTGAAAGAAAATTCTGTAATAACCTCTGTGGATGAGCAAGTAGACACTGCTGGGCACTGCCATGTTGGTACCAGTCAAGAATAAAGCAGACA
The DNA here is from genome assembly GCF_000325575.1 of Pteropus alecto. NCBI lineage: Eukaryota > Metazoa > Chordata > Mammalia > Chiroptera > Pteropodidae > Pteropus > Pteropus alecto. Next base: position 7,460,828 of record NW_006440638.1, on the reverse strand, counting down.
TAGTCAGAGTGGGGGGGCAGGTGAAATAGGCGAAGGTGGTCAAAAGGTACAAGCTTCCAGTTATAAAATAAATAAGTCATGGGGATGGAATGTACAGCATGATATTTGTCTTATATATTATATACAGGGTTTTTAGTTGTACTTAATGGGAAGAATAGAAAAAATACATTTATCTTCCTCAGAAGTGACAGCTGCTTTCCTTTTTATTTAGATTAATTGTGTCTCTACTTATTCCCATGTAACTTTTATTTTACCCTTTTTTAACTTTACAAAAAGAGTATCATGCTCAACCTATATTTCAGGGACTTTCTTTTTTCATATGAATATATTGTTAGGAGTCATCTTTAAGGCAGCAAATCCCTGTGTAATTCATTAGTTCTGACTGCTATATATGGTATATAACATATATACCACGGTTAAATAATTCAGTTGTCTGTGGATGGCTATTGGTGATAGTTCCAGGTTTTTGTTATTGTGAGCAATGCTTGTGTGAACAATCTTTTACATGTATCTTGTCTTATATGTGCTAGAGTTTCTCCTGATATATACCTAGGAGTGGAATTACTAGGCTGCAGGCTATGTAAGTCTTCAACTATCAAAGATAATTTAAAATTCTTTAACAAATTGGTTGCACTAATTTAGACATTGCCATTAGCAATGTGTTAGAAATATTACGGATGCTTACTGAACTGCAGCCTAAAAACTCTCTCCAGGCAGTAAGCTAGGGTAATTATGGGACTCCCCTCAAATTGTTCCTCTCAGGCATCGCTCACTATCAATTGAAGAATATCTAAAAACTACTGTTGCATATATTTTGGCTTCTTTTTAAAAAATTTTTAGCAAGTTAGTCAACTAGTCCCTGATTCTTTATCGTGTTTGAAAGAAGTCTTTTAAAATCACTTTAACCCCTTTTTCTGTAGTTATTGTCTCTGTTTTTTATTTATAAAATCATTTTTGTCTTCTCTCTACTTGTCTTGATTAATTCTGCCAAATTAATCTGCCAAATTTGACTTTGTTAGTCTTCTCTATTTTACCTTTGTTTTCTTTTATCTTGTATTTTCTTTAGTTGTATCCTATTATTCTGTTTCAGATCTCATAAGACGGGCAATTCATTAATTTTTAGGTTTTAATTTTCCCCATAATATTCATATTTAAGGCTATAAATTTTCCTCAGATCACTGCTTTTGCTGTTTCACATAAAATTTGATATAGTTTTAAAAAATTCAAAATCCATCGTAGATATTAAAAAATTTCCATTATGACCTCATTTTACCCCACGAGTTATTTATCAGTGTTTTAAAAAAATTTAAATAAGTGGGAATTAAAAATTTGTATTTGTATTTTTGTCTAACTTAATTGCATACTTATTTTTATAAAATTGTTGAAATTTTCTTTATAGTCTAATTCATGATAAATTTTTATAAATAATCATATGTACTTGAGAAAAATATTTTTATTTTAATTATCCGCTGCAGAATTCAGTATAGGTTTATTAGGTTAGTTTTTAGTTGTGTCATTCAGATCTAGTATGTCTTTGCTCACTTTTTTTTGTCTATTTGACTTCTCAGTAATTGTGTTGAAGTGTGTTGGAATCTCTCACTATGATGGTGGATATATTACTCTGCCCCTGCAGTTCCAATAAAATTTACTTCATATATTTTAAGGCAATTGTATTAGTCACTATCTATTTAAAATCATTTCATTTTCTTGGAGAATTGAATTAAGTAGTGAATTGAATTATCTGTCTCTAATAGTACACTTTACTTTAACATTTATTTTATTTGTCATTAGTATAACTACAACTTTCTTTTGGTTGTATTTGCTTCATATTTTGTTTCTTATTCTTTTAACTTTTGTTTTTTCTTATACTTTAGGTATATCTTTTTTAAACAGCATATTTTAGATTTTATAAAACCCAAACTGTGACTTTTATCTTTTAAAGTTTAGTTCATATTTATTTATACTAATTATTGATATATTTGAACCAATTTAAAGATCTCAACTTATTATTTCTGTCCCCCCGCCCCCTCTATTTTGATTTCTTTTATCTGCTTCACCTCCCTTCCTCCTTTAAATTGATAGCTGTATCTACTCAAAATGCTGATCCGGGAATTGTTAGTGATCTATAATGAAATAAAGACCTCATGCTAGAATGTAAATTAAAGCATTACTCCATTCAGAAAGTCCTTATGTAAAAATCATGTCAGCAATCATGAACTAAGCAATGTGGTTAGTGACCTGGTTGATATATACTCTGGAGCAAGATCCTTCTCTTGTCAAGAACTGATAAAGAGTTGACAGACAAGCTTGGTGGCCCTCACTTTGAGAAATGCTGTTTTAATGTGCTCTCACATCCCTTGTGAGAACTCAACTTTCAACATACTAATAGTATTTAAGCTTTTAAATAGGGGTTATTATGAATATCTTTCCTTTTTTACTTTGATAATAGATTTCTCACCCTTTCTTTAAGATAGCAACCAAATTTAAGATAGCAATCAAGATATTCGTTCTGTTTTATTCATATATCACTTGTAGCATCTCTTGTATTTTTCTTTTATTTAAGAATATCCCTACCCTGTTTTCAACCTGAATCTTTGCATAGCAAAACTTCTGAGGAATATGTTTATAAATATTAGATTTGACTAATATTTGTACAGGATATAAAATCATAAATTCTGAGGTTTTTTTTTAATACTTTGGAAATTCTATTTCTAGAGTCTTCCTTTAGTCAGTGTTGATTTTAAGCAATTTGATTTTATTCTTTTGATGTGATATGCTTTTTCTTTTTGTTAGCGTTTAGAATTTTCTCTTTATCTTTTTTATTCTTAAATTCTAGTATAATGTGGTGTGGATTTTTCTTCATTTCTCCTCTTTGGCACTCTATAGACACTTTCAGTCTTAGGCCTGTTATTTTTTTTAAAAATCTGGAACATTTATCTACATACTTATCTAGATTATGTAAATATTTACTCCTCTTTTTAAAATTTCTTCTCTTTTTGTGATTTGGATTTTAGCACTTCTGTTTCTATTCCTTATTCCTTTGACTTCATTTATATTTCTCATTTCTTTGCTTATTTTAGTGGTTTCCTTTTAAAAAGGTATCTTATCTTTGTGTTCTTTACTTTAACCATTGTAATCTTATCTTTAAAATATCTGCTTGACTCTTTTTAATGTATTTTTTCTTTTATAATATTGATACATTCTTCCATTTAAAAAATATTTCATTAAGCTGATTTAAAATTATTGGTTAAAATATTTTTGCTTCTGATGGAATCTAAAATCCAGATAGTTGTACTCCTCAAATATCTTTTCCTTTTGGCTTGTATTTTTTCTGGGGATACTTTTGAATCTGTTAAGCAATACATATAGGAGAAGGCCAGATTCCTGTCTCTGTTACCACAGTCAACTCAGGAATGAGAGTGGGTTGTATGCATTAGCCCTAGAGAGGCCCAGGCAGTAAGTCAATCACTTCTCACCCTAAAATAACTCAAGGTGGGGCTTTGCTCTTTGCCCTTGAGGAGAGAGCAGCTTTAGGTGAGGATTGTCTTTAAGCATAGCAACTTCCCATAGTCATTACTTCGGTTTCACACTATCTCACAGTGGCTTCTGCCATTGGTTTTTCCCTTATTTTTGAGATCACTTGAACCAAATATGAGTTGCTGTAGATGTGGGTGTGTATTCATTGTCCCAACAGTACCTGTTCTATTTTATCTTCTCTAGACTTTGCTGGGCTTCCTCTTATGCTGGCTGAAGCCACTCCTTTCCTTTTACATTAATTAAAAACAGATCTCTGTCTCCATCTCAGTGATTTTTCATACCTTTCTTGCTGTCTTTGGTTGATCTTGAGGGTGACAGCGAATAAAAATGCCTAGTCATCCTTCTTATAGGATCTGGAAATAGATCCACCCAACTTTTGCTACTGTCATTGGGGACCAAAAAAATATTTTCAGCACAAAGTAACATAGTTTTGTCTCATGATTTTATTTTTACAAAAGGCATAAGTAGAAATAAAAGTAGAAAACAAAATACTACACCTAAGCTCTTTGTCTGTGTTCTATTTCCAATCTTTAGCCATATACAATCTAACTTTTTTAGGCCTCAAGTTTTTTTCAGTTTATATTATTTTGACTGTAATTCTTTTGATTTGTTCTTTTTGTTTACTTTTATAGTTCTATACTTTTTATTTTTATTTTTAATATATTGCATAATAGTCTAAAATATTATATGCTAAAACTTACCAAACCTCTCTTCGATTATTTTTTTTTATTTTTCACTACTAGATATGAGTATAACATCTTTATAAATATATATACATATATTGATTTACTGGTTTAAATTTATTTTAAGAATAAGATTACAAAGTCCATGAATTAAAACCTTGATAAGTATTGCCAAATTTCCCTTCAAAGAATGGTGCTATTTTTTTAATGGTTTTCTATACACTTATTCTGATCTATACTTAATTGCATATGCGCAAACTTGCATATCACTTAAGACAAATCCTCTTCTGCCTTTTTACACTACTCTGACCCCATTTTTAAAGGATACATTAAATTAAAATGCTGATAGACCATCTCTTTTTTTGAACCACTATTATTTTCAAATGGCCCTGTAAAATCCTCTTAATTCTAATTCTAATTTAAGTAATTAGGAATATAAATATAAATTAAGACAACGGGTGACATTTACTCCCTCAGATTCTTGCAGTATAGCAATATAGAGAGCATGTATTACTTATATAGTTTGAGGCCTTAAGTGTCCCAGAAAGGAACAAAATAGTTTTTGAAATCAGTGTTACTTCTATAGAAAAGTCTGACCCTTTCCCTCTGTTTGAAACCATGTAAGTCCTGAGGATTTCTAACATGCAAGAAAAGGATGGAGATGGAAAAAGGACAGATATTAGACTTCTTGACAAACCTAATGCCTGGTGCTCATTCTAGATTTTAATTTGATATAGAAAAATTCAAAACTGTAACATTTTTTACATATTGGAAGCCTGCTATTCACACCTGCTGTTATCTTTAAACAAATGCTCTAAATATATTGTTTACATTTTTATTGTACAATATAATTTACAAGATGCCTAAAATAATTATGACTAACATGTGCCAAGCTCTGTTTTAGATATTACATGTTTAATCCTTGTATTAATTTTTCGTGAATTACAAACACCGTCAAAATCGTGGAGGTTTACAATAATAAATGTTCACTTTTTTCTCTCACAGGTCTGTGATTTGTCTGTGGCTCAGCTGGGCTCCAGGAGGCTGGCTGTGGTTCCAGTCTGTGGATCGGGTTCCCATCTGCTTCACCAACAGCTACCTCGGGCATGCTCTTCTATTACAGACCACAGAAATGTAAGTGGGAAGGCTAACCCACACAGACATGTTTAAAACTTCTGCTTGTATCACATCTGCTAAATTTCATTAGTCCTATGCAAATCTCATGGCTAAGCCCAACTGCTGTTGGCTCACAGTGAGAGGCACGGCAAAGTTACATAGGAAAAGTGTGGATGTGTAACTTTTTAAAGAAATGAGTGAAGAATTGAGAACAATAATCCTATGTATCATAATCCTCAAGGCAATTGTGCAGATTGTATATTGTTGATTCACCATCATCTCCATCCCCTATATTATATTAAAGGTGCTGATTGCACTACATTTTAGTGGAGAAGCCTAGTGTACTAGTCAGTGTGAGCTGCCATAACAAAATACCATAGACTGGGTGGCTTAAACAGCAGAATTTTTTGTTTTCACAGTTCTGGAGGCTGGGAGCCTGAAATTAGGATGCCAGCATTGTCAGGTTTTGGCGAGAGCTCTTCTCCTGCCTTCTGCCTTCTCTCTGTATCCTCACATGGCAGGCAGAGGTAGGAAACAAGCTCTGTGGTGTCCTCTTATAAGCACTGAGCCCATTATGGGGACCCACCTTAATGACCTCATTTAAACCTAATTATCTCTCAAAGGCCTCCAAATACCATTGCATTGGATGTTAAGACTTCAATATATGAATTTGGGAGAGTGACACAATTCTGTCCATGGTTCCTAGGGATAGCATTTCCCAGAATTCCTAGCAAACATAGTTCTGGGTCAGATTCTGTTACTGAGAAACACTTGGAGATAGCAAATGTAGAAAATTAGGAGAAGGTATTATTCTCTGGCAGCATGTGGGCAGGTAAAGAGCAAATGGCAGTCATGAGCTTTATTTTGAGTTCTGGGCATATTTTTTGCAAGTTATTTGCTTTGGTGTGGCCAGCTGAGATCATCAGCAGAGGTTTTCTTAGATTCCTTAAGCCTTCTGATCTCTGAGAGCCAATGGTGGATTTCTCTGACCTTTGCCTCTCCAGACCTTCCTTCCCCTGATTTTGTGAGCATTTGTCATATTTTATTGAATTTCAGATGCCTTCAATTGTGTCCTAAGAAATTTAAAAAATGCTAATTAGATTAAAAATTTTTTATCCCTAAGATTTTTCTTCCATGCTTTTAAAAAAGGTGCTTTCAGACTTAGATAGGTTTAAAAAACATATATCACAATCATATATACATAAAAATGCAAATATGAGCACAATAAATTTGCTGCTATTCTTGAAATAATTTCACATTCAGAAATTTTCTCTTGTGAGTCATTCTTCCACTTAGAAGCCTCAATATGTGTATGCGTTTTCCACTCATCAGGAGGCATCAAGGGCATTGGTGTTGGATCATTTCTTAAAAGAGTGTTTCATCATTATCTCCTGTCATTTCTTCAAAGCTGCTAACAACTATTCTGCCAGTTTGGCTGGTGTTATCTTGATTTTATGTCAACTCATAGTCTATTTTCAAAGCGTCCTTAAATCGTTTGTGGATACAAAGTGTGAGGATTTACAATGGTTCAGTCTGCCACCAGGAATGACCATAGTTTCTGTACTTCTCAATGAGCTAATTCTTTACCCATCTTAATACACATTCCTGTATCAAGAACTAACCTAATTGGGGAGTTCTGTAGGGTTCCTGAATATCTATTCTAAAGATTTTCAGCTAGCTCAGTGGCAATCCATCTATGTTTTTTGAGCATATATTATGACATCTTGGGAGAAGACATCATTTTTGTATACTATTTTGCAATTTAAAATTAAATATAAAACCGTGGAATGTACAACAGCAAAAGGGAACCTTAATCTAATATTGACTTTGAGTGATAGAGATGTGTCAATGTTGGTTCATTGATTGTAATAAATGTACCAGCCTGGTGTGAGATGTTGGTGAGGGAGACTGTGCATGTGTGGGAGTAGGTGGTATATGGCAACTCTGTGCTTTCTGCTCAGTTTTACTATGAACCCAAAATTACTGTAAAAAATAAACAGAAAAATTAAATATAACAAAAATACTTTTACTGGCAATTATGCATAGCTTTACAGGTTTAGACTATTTTTATAAGCTGTGTCATGATCTCCATGTCTTTAGTACTTTTAGTAGTGATAGTATCAGTTCTGGAGTTTCTTTAGCATTTTCTATTTGACTAAAATAATTTTATTAATTTTCTCAGTTGAATGATATATTGCTGGAAATTAAGTAACTTCTGTTCACAGGCAGTAAAAAGTTTCTGACAAATTGATACTTAGGACCTGAAAGATAATCTTGGATGGTGTATGAATTATTCACACAAGCCTGTCTTTTACCTCTTTTGGATAATTTGGCAGTTTTTCCTGTTTTCATTTCCCTCTGAACTTGGGTTCCCTTAAAAGCAGAGCGTGAGACAAGAATGTGGGTACATAGAGAGCATATTTAAAAAGTGATCTCTGGAAGCAAGTAACTCTGGGGCATTAACTTCACTGTTAGGGGCATTTATTGCTTCCCACACCTCAATTTCCAGACTCCTCTGAGATAGAAAAGCAAAGACGCCCATATAATTTTGAATAAAGGGAAAGAACAATGACGAAGACAGAGAGGTGGCTACTGGGAAGCACTATGCTAGTTTTCTCTTTCTCATGTTCCTTGCTAGACCAAAATGCATTAAGTTAAGATTTGGTATGAACGTATGACATTTATTCTCTCAACCTGTTTGCATCTCTGCCTCTTTAACAACTGCTTGAGATGGATGCTCTCTCTCTCCCCAGTGTATCCACTCTGCATTCTCTAATTCACTCCAAACACCTAGAAACCAATAGTAAATTAATAATTTGGCAACCTCACATAGAAGTCAGATCTTAGTGAGGCTGGTTGACATGCATTCATTTAGCAGAGCCTGTTCGCTCCTCATCACATTTCTGCACATCAGATTCTGGACTGTGGTCACTCCACCAGGCATTGCCATCCCAGGAGGCCCTGCTGAAGCAGCCTTCCAGGATTGGTCTTACTAAGTTAGAGAGGTGTTAGGTACTACTGGGAATAAAAAAGAAGTCCATGCAAAAGTGGCTGATTTCCAGGACTATAGATGCATGTTCAGGAGTAACCCTACATAAGGGGCAGTTTACTAAAGTCGGCACCTCAAACTCTGGGAGCAGTTGAGAGAATGGAGAACACTCATGGAATGGAATGTTTTGGAAAGGCCCCATGAGGGAGCCAGCTCTGAGCAGTGAATTTGAATTGGGGAGCAATATTGATAAAGGTCCATAGGATGCATTCTTTTTAGAGCCTGGGTATCACAAGTAAATGCCATTTTAAAATGTTAAATTAGTAGCTAAACTGTTTGGTAAGTTAGTTGAAGTCTGTATACCTTAAGAGCAGGCAGCTCAACTTGATTGTGGGACTGAGGTTTGAATGTAGGTCTAAATGTGATGTTTTCAGAGGAGGTAGGTGACTGACATTTAGCAATGTCCTTGGAGAGGCTTGGTGGCTTACTTTTATATAGAAATCTCAGTTTCTGAATGCCTGGCAGCTCTGGATAAGATCCATAGATCTAGTAGGACCCATAAAAGGAGAACATGGTGACTCGCTCTCTGGGGCAGCCAGGCATATTATGGTCCATTATGTCACCTGTGTTTGTCACTTGCTGTGGGAATTTCTGTTTTTGGCCTGTTGGGTGAGCTGACCAGCTCCTGGGTAGACCTGCACCTTGTGAAGCCATACCCTCTCTCTTCTTTATCACTGGGGAAGAGATGTCACCATTTGCTTTCCCATGGACTATGGTGGGATAGAGGCAAGGATCTAAGGTATCTGGGAGGAACATTAAAACTTCCTCATTCTTTGTGAGTCTATGTTGTCTGTAAACTCTCGCTCCTTAGACAGGATACAATTCACTTATAGCTCCAGAGGCCTTGAATGATGTACCATAAGGATTTATGGTCACTGTTGGAAAGCATTGTGCTTGAGTCTGGGTTCAAATCCTAATGATGCCCCTCTGGGTGATTCTCTTAGATTCTTTGAGTCTCAGTTTTCTCTTTTATATAGTGGTTAATTATATCTGTCTCATAGCATCATCGGGAGATTAAATAAAATAATGATGTAAAGCGCCTGGCACAGAGCTCCAAAAATGTCAATTCCCTTATAATACAATTTAATATATCAGTTGTGATACCTGAAGTGAGAGCTTTAAAAATCCAATTTAAATTTAATGAAAATAATTAAGATGTTTATACATTATTTAAGAAAAGAAACATATAAGAACAAATTTGAATTTAAGCTAAAGGATTTTGGAGGTGGAAATATAGTTTTATTTCCTAAATGCAGTTGTTTCCAATGACTTTTATTTACTTTTGATGGAAAAAATGTCATATAGAAGGATAGCCTTGGTATAAAAGCATCTGATGAAAGGCAGCTAATTAAACACATAAGTTGGTACAGACTATGTACCCAACATATTTTGGCACATAAAATATTTACTCTGATAGACTGAAGCTGTTACTCTGAACTGGGTCTGAGTTGTTACTGAAACTGAGTGTTTTTAATCTAGAAAATGATAATGACTTTATCACTTTTGAGTTTGTGTATCTGGTTTTAGCCTTGAATGAGATTTTATTGCCTTTTAGCTTTCGGTAGGAGTACTTACTTGATCGACTATCTCTGTTAAGATCCTGGTTTTGAAAAGAACATTAAATATTTGTTAATTTATATTTATATTTGAAACTCTAAATTGGTACTAACCATAAGCAAATCTCCTAATTATAATTTTTCCCCATATATTCAGTTTTGTGTGAAAGCCAAGAACTTGAACAGTACAAAAAGTAGATCAGTTCAAAGTTTCTTTTCAAAATGCTTTGATGTTTTGGTCTCTGTGCTTCCCATTTCCTGCATTTGTATTAGAAAAAAGAGTATAGTTTTGGTCACGTTCTAAGTAGGTATATTTTGAAGGAAAAATGCCCCCAAACTTTCTGTGCTTTAAGAAAGCACCATTTGGGTTTATTTCAGTTTTAAGTTTATTTAGTGTATTTAAGTTTACTTCTAGAGATGCAAGTTCTACTTTAGTTTAACTTTAGTTTCCTTCACTAAGTCACTGTGTGGCTTTTAGAGATATAGGGCTTCAGATTAAATTATGGGCATGGAATGAGAATTTACTAATGTTACCTAAAGCTCAATTCTAAATGTTTTCCAGCTGTAAACCTGTACCATAGTGTTACAGCACAGATTGAGAAGGTTCAGTTAGTCTGGTGTGGGTGTGGCGCTGAGAGTCTGCATTTCTAACAGGTTCCCAGGTGATGCTGAGGACTGCTGGTCTGAGGACAACACTGAGTAGAAAGAGTGCAGTGCGCACATTTAAAACTTGACTGCTTGGGTTTGAACACCTGTTTTACTATTTGTTAGCTCTATGACCTTGAGTAGGGTATTTAGCTGTTGTGTGCCTCCATTTGGCATCTGTCAAAATGAGAGTGATTAAAATAGCATTTAGCTCTAAGGGTTCACTTAAATAATAATCTATATAAAATATTGAAGATCTCATAGTAAAGCGATAACTACCAATAAATATTAACATTTATTTTATCTGGTGAAAATAGTTTTTAAAAAATAGGAGGGGGAGAGAAAGGAGTCCTAATATTTATTTTTGATTGAGAAACATTTCAGTGCAATTTGGTGACTAACTATCTGTTTTCCTGGGACTGTCTTGGTTTTAGCACCGAAAGTCTTGCATCCTGGGAAATCCCTTACTTCTGAGCAAACCAGAACAATTGGTTACCTTTATGTTTTATATAGCTCTTTTTAAATATTCACAACAGTCTTGTGACATATGTACCATTATCTGAATTCCTCAGATAGGCCATGGCTAGGAAGTGGTGAAACCTCTATTTAAATCTGCCTTTGAGTGACTTCAAAATCCTTGTATGCTTCATTACATCTGTTGTACATTCAAATGTTGTTCCTGTATTCTTACTTAGCCTTTCAAATTGGATATCAGAGGCATATTTGGTTTAGAATAAAATAAAGGGATAAAAGATCTTTAACTCCATAAGGTTATTTTAATAAAAAAGTCAGGGGGTAAATATGAATATATTGAGCACACCAGAATCATGAGACTGCCTGAATCCAAGTTCTGAGGAAAGGCATCTTATCCCCAAGACTTGCTTTCTCATCTGAAAGACTTGCTTTTTGTAGACCAAATGAAATGGGTTAAGATGAGGCAGAATATTTAAATAATAATGGGAAAGAGGGGGAATTTAGGGAAGGGGCAAGAGAAATCTGATTTATTACTTTTTTCTTCCCGATCCTTTTCTTTCTAGTCTTCTGCCCAAACTGGCAGAAACGTGTTCCTTACCTTTCTTCATTTCTCTGCCTTTGTAAGAGATTAATTGGAGCAGATACAATTGAGCTTTGTCAAGTGGCAACACCAAGGGATGCCTGAACATAAGGAAGTCCTCAGATTATCCCATTACCCTGTCTGAGCTTTTTATGTGACAGTCAAGAACCACATCAGCTGGAATCCTCCGATTAGTCTTTAAGAAACAAATGCTGTTTTCTCCAAAAATATTTCTGCAAATACTTCTCATAGAATTTGTTCAGTTTTACTATTAAGAAAGCTACTGCTTATTGCCAAAGAAAGTTTTACAATGGATTCTAAATCAGAGTTTCCTCAGTAGCCTTGGTGAACTTGGGCCTTGGCAGATGTCATATTTTTTATGTTCTAAAATATGACATTTAACATATAAAATTTAAAACATTAAAAAATTAATATATTGACAAATACAATATAAAATATAAGTAATAAAAATAAATTAATGCCAGTTATTTTACAATTTGTAGAATCAACAAAATTTCAAAGCATGGACACTTATTATGCTCATTTATTTATGTATATTTAAAAATTGTAAATATACATAATGTGTAATGTGTAATGGATTTGAAATATGTGAATCTGTGTTCAATACTTGGTTTTGTTATTTACAAACTTTTTTTTAAATAAAAGATGGAACTTGAAATGGAAATATTCCAATTTTATCTATTTGATTAGTTTGTAATTTTAATCGAAGATAAAACCTGTGAGTAAATCACTTTTGCAGATAAACTGCACAATTCAATAAAGATCACTAAAATAATTGAAAAAAACAATTATTGAAAAGTAGAAGGAAATTTTAGAATTATTTTATATCAGTGGTTCTCAAAGTGTGGTACCTTGACCAGCAGCATCAGCATTACCAGAGGACTTGTTGGATAAGAAAATGTTACTCCCTATCCCAGCTGATTGTTTCAGAAACTCTGGGGGAGGGGCCTAGCAATCCATACTTTAATAAGCTTCTCAGATGATTCCAACATGTGTTTAATATGAGAATCCTTGATCTAGGTCATCTAGGCGAGTGTTTGATGGGTCATTAGTATGGTTTGAGAATTAGAACCAAAATTGATGATTGAAATTGATGATGCACAAATCAGATAACTTCTTTCTCTGCCTTCTAGAAAAGTGATGACCATTGGGCAGTGTGGTGTTATACAAATAATTTGAATTTTGAAGTGTGAAAATTTAGTTTCAATTTGCAACTTTAAATTTGCAAGTCATTTAAGTACTTTGAGCCATGGTTTCTAATATATAAAATGTGGATAATAAATAGCCTCCCCTCAACTCAGTCTTATAGAGTCGTGATCAAATGCAGACATGCACAGGAGAGCAATTTTTAAATTATTCAGTGCTATGCAAATGCTACTTTCATATCATCATTACTATCAGTATGATTGCAATTCTCAAAACTTACCCTTCTCACCTCCCCTTCTTTGCCTCATTAAAATTTAATTAACTCTTGAATTTTAAGTTTTGTAAAGTAGAGATATTTTTGAAAAAAAAGAAATTGGGGAATTTAAAATAAGAAAATAAACCAAAACCAGAGTTCTTGTAATTTCTTTTATATATGAAATGAGAGATATGGATTTTTTCTTTGTTTCATAGATAATCTTTTAAGTCTTTAACCCACAGTATAAAATGAGTCAATAGCACACTTCAGTGGTACCCTGGTAATAATAATGCATTTGGAACGTTAAGTGTCAAATTTCCCTCACAGATTTCAAAAATTGTTTTACATTTTTCAGGTTTAACCTCTCTTGACACCAGTGAACTTAAGGCTTGTAATTGAAGGATAAGTGAGCAAAAAAGCAGTTCAAGTGATAATATATCCATTTCAATTCCTATTTTCTGGACGGAGACCTTTTATGCTAAGTTCATGTGAGAATAAATTTTTATGACAAAATTATAACCCTCACATAGATTTTACTCAGGCAGACTGAGATCTGTCCTGGAATAATGGATTTTGTGACAATGAAATGCAAGAGAGTCTCCCAAAAGCTTTGCCTAAGGTATTTCTGACAGTAGCCTATATGCTGCTGAGATTTTCAAGATGCTATTATGACTCATTTCTACTCATTATAGAAAAATGGCTTGGTATTTTAATCATGAAATACAATTGTGTTGAAAAGGAGTAAGATGTGTAAAGGCATAATCTTTGAAATATTGCCATGTATTCATATTAGCTGCACTATTTAGTAAATGTTATTGCTTTTAATGTGGTTTTACATAATAAAACCTTCTAATTTGGAAGGTCGCATATATTTGTTACTCCTAATTTGAGTTCCACTCAGAATTTTCTGCATGTCACTAGCTGAATAAAAAGGAGGTATCTTCTGCAACCAGAGGTAATCTGAACTTCATATAATTCTCAATAAATTTTTTCTTTTCTAAGTAGTAAAATACTGCTTCTTCTCTCATTTCAATGGTTTAATTTTTTTGAGGGAAAATATGTAAAATTGCTTCCAAATATTGTAACGTGTGCAGGCACAAATGTCATAGCATCTATAAGAGCCACATTTTTCTTCTTTTTTCCTCTCAGCTTTATTGGGATATAATTGATTTAATTGTATAATTTAAAGTGTACAACCTGATTGTTTGATACACGTATATGTTGTGAAATGATTATCACAGTAGAGTTAACACCTTTATCACCTCACGTAATTACCTTCCTGTGTGCATGTGTGTGCACATGTGCTTATTGAGAACATTTAAGATTTACTCTCAGCAACTTTCAGATTATGTAATTCCCAACATCCATCCATTTGGAATGACTAAAGTAATTTTAACGTTTTTGCGAGAATAAGTTGCTAGGGGAGAACCTAATATGAACAGAGAGAATTTGTGTAGTCTCAGTAATCTGTTGTAAGTTTCTCTGGGAATTACTTGGTTATTTTTTTCATTTAAAGAAAATCAGTCATAGATGTTTGTCTTAAATGAGAAACAGACTCTTGGTCAATAAGCATGTTTACTTAGCTAATGAGCACTTATGTAGTTTATAGAAACTATCCAATGTGTAGGATGTGAGGTGGGTACCTCTGATAAGACATTTTAAAATCAGTTGGGAGTCATAATGCCCATTGGAAACTCAAATTTATTTGCATTCGTAAAAAAAATCAGTAAGATGTTTTATTTTTCTCATCTGACAATGGAGATATGTGTCTCAGCCACTAGACCATACCAGAAAAAATTTCAAAATATAAAACAACGTCCTGGACATGGTTCCATAGTATAGCGGTTAGCATGTCTGCTTTACACGCAGAAGATGCTGGGTTCACATCTCAGTGGAGCTATGGTTCATGGTCTACAGCCATGCCACCCTGAACAAGCCTGATGTCTGATCTGGGAAGCTAACAGGGTCAGGCTTGGTTAGTACTTGAATGGGAGACCACCTAGGAAGACCAGGTGCTATAGGCATAAAAAAAAAAAAGTTCCTTGAGTGAATTTTGTAGTAAGAAAACTAGAAGAGGAATAATGATTTAGAAGAATATTGTAAGAGACAGCATAACTTGTAACTTGGGCACAAAATTCTTTTACAGATAAATGAGAAATGATGAGGGAAGAATCACAGCACTGAGTACTCAAACTTTCCAATAAGTATAATTAATTTTAGTATTGAATTTTAACACTTTTTCATATGTTTATTTTCACAGTTCATATGAAGTCAAAGAAGCAACATACCCTGAGATATCATGCAAATGCTATTCGATTAATGGTCTTGTTAGGATTTTTTATTTTTATCCACTCAAATCATATTTCTCTGATTGAGAAAACAAATATTAAATTACATAATAGCTTAATATGATGTTATGTAAAAATTTTGTGTTCTTTATAAACTGAATAAAGGATGAACCAAAATGATATTCAGTAATTGAGATTATTCCCAATTATCCTCTCATCTCCTCTATCTATAAACCCAATGGAATTAGAAATATTAACGTAAATTTTAAGGATAGAATTTCTTTCAGTTCTTTCTCAGTTGAGTAAGTGAGTATGAATGAGTATATAATTCCCATGTGGCATATTTAATGGAACAAATTTACATTCTCATGTTCTGAGCCAGTTTTGAATGCTAAATATTTAAGTATAGATATATTTTTTATAAGGGACAACTTAATCTCATAACCACAGTTTTGCCTTTTACTTTCTTGACTGTCATTTTCCCCTCTTCCACTTATAAAGCAATTTTTTTAGTTCGTATTGGTTTTTCCCATACAATTTTGCATGTGAAACTTTCACCTACCTCATAACTATCAGAAACACTATCACCTTGTAGATTTGATAGCACTCTTTCTTTTACGGGCCCCTAAAGGATTCAAGAGGACTGTCCCAGATTATTTGTTGACCTGCTTTCTCTGGATCTTTCAGGATCCTCAAAAATTTTATCCAGAGTGTTCTGAAAAGGAAGTTTATAGGAAGTCAAGAAACTTTCTACTTGTCCTTCGAATTCTGGTGAGGCATCTGTGTTCTGGATTTCTAGAATTTTGACACCACTGTCACATAATGAGGTATTGAAGAATTAAGGTTGGGAAAAGGTATTTTATAACACTCTTCTTAAATAATAGGATTATAGATGACATAAAGGTATTAAGATACTCTGATTGCCCTTGGTCAACATGAGTTTTTCTTTTCTACTTGTACTAGATTTTCAGGCTTCCTTTATTTTCTTTTTTTCTTTCTTTCTTTTTTAAATTAAATTTATTGGGGTAACATTGGTTAATAAAATTATATAGGTTTCAAGTGTACAATTCAATAATACGTCATATGTATATTGCTTTGTATGTTCTCCACCCAAAGTTAAATTTCTTTCTGTCACCATATATTTGACCCCCTTTACACTTATCTACCTCTCTGCCTCTCTCCTTTTCTCTGGTAACTACTAAACTCGTAGACAACAGGCTTCTTTTCTATTTATTGTGAGGGCACAGCTCGCAGCTGACCAAATTGTCTTGGCTGTGTCTGTAACTGCCAAGAGATGTTTTGGCAGGTAGTTTCCTCTGATTATGGCAGGTGAAATTAAACTCTTTTGAATTTAATGTACATTATGTTGATGGGAACTAGTTATTTAAAGCACTATGACTCACTCCTGTAGGAACCACTTTATTTCCTGCTAGCACATCTTTTTGCTATTGTGCAGATGTAAACAATGCCTACTCATATTTAAAGATACACATGTGTAGGCAAAATATGTTTTCGAAAGTTAAAGATATTCTTGCTTATTATTAATGCTAATAGAGGACTGTAGAGAATATAGTTTATAAAAAACAGAAGATGAATTTTGGAATGCATTTTATTTTTATTATATTAGTACATTAAATGATGAAGCCACATGGTGAAAATCTGGTTCTGGAGAAACTGAGGGTTCTCATATTTTTCCTGTGACCCACTGAATATCACCTTGCAAAATATCCAAAATAATACTTTGTGCTGGGTTGAACTTTACTTGGAGCAAAGAAAGGTAGTAAAAGCTTTCATTTAAAGCTATTTGATAAGGTGCCACTGAGAGTAAATAAAAACCAAAAGAAATAAAAGGACTTAAATGAGCAAGAGTCAGGTGAAGTGGAAGCTTTATCTGGGGATAATTGAAGATGGACTTTCTGGAAATAGGCACAAAGAAGGATTACTTGGCTTATTCCAAACAGAGGACAGTTGTTTAGGAAGTATGCTTGAGGATATACTTGGCAATAAATTTGACAGCTAGCATGGTCTCTTTACAGGTTGGTTTTATCTGTGATTCTGGAAGAAGAAAGCCAAATTCGCCTTTATCTCGGAGCTCAAAGGCAAATGTATGTTTGATGCCCAGGTTGGATGCCCAGTTTGTAAGCCCAGTTTAAAGAAGAACCTGATATTGGGTCTGTAAAACATAAGCAATAAATATTTAATTAGAAACAATGCTAATGTTTTCCTCAAAATGGAAATTCACTGGAGTTAAATTAGCTATAAAAATAATTATATGTATAGTTAATTACAGTAATGAATGGAGGAGTGGTCTGCATACTATAGAGGGTAGAGTAAAATATAATCATGGCATTGGAACACTCTACGCATTTTAAATATATGCTGCATTTTCATACTTACATTTTCCTTAGGTCAATACTCTAAATTGAGTTTGTTTCCTGGGAACACACTGTCACAGATGGAGGTGATCTGAGCAAGTGCAAGCAGCTAAGAAAATCAAATGAAGAGGGGTCACTGGTCATCGAAAACCCACCAAGGAAAACTATGTTTACAAACTATGCAAAGTTCTATTCTTTCTATTTCTATTCAGGTCTATTTCTATTCATATTGCTTGGATAAACTCTTATAGTTAAAAGACCAAGAAAGCATAAATCAGATATATCAAGGAGGTATTTAATCCCCTAATTCAACTTTTCCATGTCAATTTTTATGAAATTTTATGAAGAATGTCATTATTTGATAAAAGATTGAAATTATAAACACGTGAAGAGTTTATATATATAAGATTTATATAAATGCATATAAATACATAAATCTGAATTTATGTATATTTTGCTTTACATAACAGAAAAACTTTTTTGTGTGTACCTAAAATTATTTATGTTCCAGGACAAGTATTGAGTTTAATTGACATTAATATTTTAGGTTTGAAAGATGAGAATTCAAAGCTGTGATGAAGAAAGAGAAAAGGAATATTTTGGTAGAAAGAGATAAGGTTGGCTCTTAAGTTAACCAACAAATATTTCTTAAATCTTTAATATGTACAATGCACTTGGGTGGTTTAGGGTGCAAATGTGAAGAAGATGCTATTGGTGTATTTGGTAACTTACAAATTAGAGGAGAGAAGTCAAAGATGCAAACCAATAGAGACGGGGCAGAAGTGGAAGCACCAGAAGTGAGGTACGATACCTTAAAAGATTTTAAAGAAAAAAGAGATTATGCTCAAATACCACTTTCATGATGGAGGTGGTATTTGCGGAGAACCTTGAAGAAAGGCTAGTACTTTTTTCCAGATGGAGATGGAAGAAAGGCCATCTGGACAGTGAACTACAAGGATGGGAAATCATGGAGGTGTTTTCAGGGACCCATGAGATCCAGATAGACTGGAGCAAACAGAGCAGCGACAGTTTGTAGGCAA
>NW_006440638.1:7434526-7442044 GCF_000325575.1 Pteropus alecto | reverse complement strand
AAGAGTCATTTCAGTGCTGTATTTAGGATGGTTAATCTGGATTGGGAAGAGTAGAGACCAGTTAGGAGGTATTATGAAATAAAAACCTGAACTAGTGTAGGCTCACTATGCTGGGAGTAGAACTGAGGGCTTTATGTAAGAAATATTGGAATGAAAGTCATAGAATTTGATAAAAATAATTGAGATTTCAATTTAGGTGGCTTAAAAAAATCTACATTATTAACAGAAACTGAAACTCAGAGAGTTTTGCTCATCTTTTTTGTTTTTTTTTCCTCTTCAGATTAAATGAATTCTATTGTTTAATCTTTGAATTCACTGATTCTTCTCTCTTTCATATTCATTCTACTATTGAGCCACTCTAGTGAGTTTTTAAAAAATGTTTAAGTTATTGTTGTTTTTTTTTTAGTTCTCTAATTCTACTAGTTTCTTTTTCATCTTACATTTCCTTGGTGAAATTTTCTGTTTTCATTTGCTTTAAGGCTATCTGTAATTGCTTATTAAAGCATTTTTACAATGCTGACTTTGACATCTTTGTTAGATAATTCCAACATCTAAATCATCATGTCTGTGCTGGCATGCTCGTCTTTCTTCATTTAAGCTGTGACTTTTCTCACGTTTGCTATAACAAATGATTTTTGATTGTATCCTGGATATTTTAGCTATTATGTTAAATCTTAAATCTTAACTCAAATCTTTTTTAGCAGCAGTCACCCTGTTTAAGTTTAGCATGCAGGCCCTGGTCTTCTATTGTGACTTATAGTTCTAATGACAATATAATTTTCAGAGCCTTTGCATTGATGTTTTGATTTGGTTGGTTCACCTAGTGCAGAGGGGGCCTCACTGATTCCTGTAGGTAACTGCTGCATGGGATAAAAGTGATTTCCTAGCTGGGCTACTTGGTACTTCTATGTGGCAAAAGCAGGCTCCAGCTAGGGAAGTTAGAGAGCACTTCCTGATGAGGAAAAGAGAAGAAGAGGAAGGGCCTGAACAGAGAACCTTGTGAAGTATCTGTATATTGTATCTATTTTTTTGGAAAATGTCTACTTTTAGAAGCTGTCAGCAGAGACAGAGTGGAAAAGAAGGAGGAAGCAGACCAGGAGAGTTCAGTGTCAGGGAAGCCAAAGGAATGGCAAGAAGAAAAGATATCAACAGGGTCTAATGTTGCAGGGAGTTTGTGGAGCTTGTAAGCTGAGATCATTGTTCTGGCTTTAGTGATCAAGGAGGCTGCCATTTTTAGCTAGAGTTGGGTTTAAGTTCATCAGGAAAAAAGCACATAAGGGTAAGAGTTCAGTAGCAATGGGAGTAGGGTAAATAGAAATTGTCTTGCATGGTAATTTAAAGTGTGTTAGACATTTTAATAAGCTTGGCTAGTTTCTAGCAGTACCAGCTCTCCACTTGCAGTTCAATAAACTTGTGATTTCAAAGAGTTAAAGAGTATTGCTATTCCGTTTTGACAAATCCACTTTATGTAAAACTTCTCATTAAGATTAATAGTGGTGATTGAGAATATATGTAACGTGATTTTTCATAATTGTGTGTAACACATTTTCTTTTATGATACCACATTTTATGTCTTCAAAACCTTAAATTTACAAACCAAAACTATATTAAGGCATAAAATAAATGCAACATTGAAAGCTTTTACTTGTGAGAATACATTATTATAGAACTTAATTTGTTGAATATGCTACTTAGCCTTTTATTATTTCCATCTGTACCCACAAAATATGTGTATATTTATAAAATATAATAACAATCACTTGCTAAATACGAGATACCCTTATAAGTGCTTTATGAGTGTTAACTCATTTTATCAATTCCTATCACAACCTTATGATTTAAGTTCTAATTGCTGTTTTACAGAAGAGGAAACCTAGACGTAGAGAGATTAAGTAATTTGCTCAAAGACATATAGCTAGTAAGTGGTTGAGTTGGAAATCAAACCCAGGCTGCCCGTCTTCAGAGTTTGTGCTATTAACCATTGTACTGTCCTACCTAGTCTATGCTAATTTATAATTCTCCCAATAAAGAGTCTTCCTTGAGACAATTTGTTTTTGTTGACAATATTTTCTTAATATATCAATGCTAAAAATTTTTTGTACTCCTTTCAAGGTACATTAGATACGAGAAACTTATTGAAATACAATCCAAACAAGCCAAAATAAAACTGAACTGAACTAGGAATCTGGTTTCAGCCCAAAGGAATTCACATAAAGTGATGCTGGTGAATTAATATATGTTTTTTAAAAAAATATTATTGCTATGCATTAAACATAATAACCTGCACTTTTATATCAATACTAAGTGAAAATTCTATTTGAAGCAAGAGCTGAAGCTAGAAATACATGGTGATAAATTGGAACATTTTCTCTGCACTTCTATTGTTCCTTAATATAATCTCACTTCAATATCTCATAGTATGTAGATATTGGGTGTTGTAAGCTACAAATTCAAGGTCTTGATTTTCTCTTTTTCAAAATAGAGTAAAAAACAGTACAGGTTGAGAAATAAGAGCGGATCTAACAATTTTGGTGTGTGGGGAAGGCAATAAGAAAGGCACTTTGAACTTAACTTTTTGATTCATGATGCAACTCACAGATGGATAATAGTAATGATACAAGAGACCTGGTTCCTATTAATTTAATTAACTATTCTTGTTAACCAGGTACTATGTTTAGTTACTTCTAAGATGGTAAAAGATTGGATGTTAACATTTCACAATCTTTAACACATCAATTTTTGTACCATCTAAATATTTCTGCTTTGTGGCAAAGTGCTTGACTGTGGTCTGGAATGAGATTTTTGACTGTGGTCTGGAATGAGATTTTTGTTCCTATTCTGCCCTAAAGTGATAAAATCTTTCTATATATTAATTTTACAGTCTATTTTTTTTTTTTCTGAAGATCAGAGATCTCTCCACAGCCTGGGTTTTAAAAATGCTCCCTCAGATTTTTTCTTCTGTCTCTATCAAATCAAAGAGAGGAAAATACTGGCAAGTACTGGATACTTTCTCCAAATTCTGGGACTTGTTAAGTAATGATCAGGGTATTGGAATGACTAAATTTTAATCGTGGGATGCCCTTATTTTCCATTTTTACCAAGTCAACAACTTTACTACCCCTTACTTATGAATGTTTAACATTGAATCAGATACTTTATTAAAGCAGTCACTCCTAAAAATTTTGAGCCTCTATCAAGCTACTACAGCCCTGTATGGAAGAGGCAATTCTTTCTATATCTGAATTCCTTAAAAATCATTTTAATATAATTAAAACGTTTAAAATACTGGTACAGAGTTGTACAGAATAGTAATTCCTTTTTTCCCTATTCTCTCATTTTGAAAGTGACACATGATGGCATGGACCTATGGTATATTTGTCTATCTGCTCCTCCCAGTTACAATATGACTCCTTGAGAGCAGTTATTGTGTCCTAAATCTCACTTATCTCTCAAAGCTCCAAAGTGCTGGGATATTACATCAATGCTCCATAAATGTATTGCTCATTGAATGATTGTAATGCAATGCCATGCATAGCTCTAGTATGCTCATAATTTGCACATATATATATGCAAATATACATTGCATATATAAATATGGAAAGTTGAGAGTAACAATTCTTTGATTGTCTAATTGCCATTTGCAGAATTTGTTTCTGTTTAGAACCCTTTGTTCTTTACTGCCAAGAATATCTGTGTGTTTTTCCTGCTTCTGTTTAGAACCCTTTGTTTTTACTGCCAAGAATATCTGTGTGTTTTTCCTGCTTGAGATATAAGAGTTGCTCTTTCATCATATCTGGATGGTTTATTTGGCCAGGTTATTTCTCAGTATCCACTAAGTAGGCTGCCATTCTAAACTGGTGTTCTAGTCTGTTCTCTTGTTCTTTACTTTTCTCACTGTTGACCACTCATGTAGCTGGGTATATGATCTGTTTTCAAATCTTGTAACCACTTGTATGTATAATGAATTCCTGTCATGGCTATGTTGCAGTAAGATCTGTTTAGATGCTGGCAGTTGGCTGTGTCATTGTATTTTCTCTTCAGCCCTTTGATAATAACTGGTTAATAGGTGATTGCTGATGAATATTCTCTAGGAATGAGAGGTGTTTGATTTTTTTCAGTCATTTTTCCAATTCCACTAAAGGAGCCTCCAATAAGTAGGCTCTAGAAGTTGTATGTGATAACTCTGGCATTTTCAAATTTCATGGCAGTTGCTGAGGGTGTAGACTTCTAGTTCCAAGTTTACGCTTTTAGCTTAGGTTAAAGAAGTGCTTTATAAGATGTGGCCAGGTAAAGTTATTGCAAGGAATCCATATATTCATATGCACAAACTATAAAATTTTAATCCACAAATTCTAAAAGTATAATGGAAATAAGCGTATGTGTTTGGTGGTAGTGGATAGTTGATGAAATGCAGTCTTCATGCTAAAAATATTGGATGTTAAGGCTTTAGAGAGTAAAGCAGGCTAAACCAAGTCAAGCTTTGTGCTTTTGATCCACATTCACCCTTTTTGGATAAGTCAGGACACCTGCACTGTGCTAGAGATTATGTGTGTGAAAGGAGACCTGCAGTATCATCCTTGCTTTTGAGAAATTAAGTTTTGTTAACGAGTTAAGGTTTTGTAAGTGGTTTCACTGGCAATTTTCTGTAAAGTTTGGGGCTACGAACTTAAGCTTGGAAATGGTATGGAGAAAAGGAGATTTTTACTAAAGTTATTTCCAAACTGACATCAGTGGGATCTAGCTACAAAAGCAGAAATGATCTCACTTCCCAGGGTCTGAATCAGTGATCATTAGTGAAAACCAAATTAATTTATTTTCATTGTCTGAAAATAGGAAAGCATGATTATTTTAGCTTCAAAAACCAAATGGAAAAGCAATATGCACAGTGGTCAAGATCATGGGCTTTGGTTTTTGTTAAAACCTGGGAACGAATCCAAGTTTACCTAGTTACGGCTACTGCCCATGTTATAGGGTGTCGTGAGGATTAATTGAGATTGTGAAAATCAAGGGCTAAGCACAGTGCCTGACTTGTAAGAAATTTAAGTAATTCAAATACACACAAAGATGGAGAAAGTCTGAAAATAGTGAAGAATAAGAAGTGGTGTTGAGACATTAAAAACAACAGAACTAGAACCCTATGACCTTCTTTCCCCATCCATCCTGTAAATTTCACTTGAACACAATAGGAAGAGTCTGGTGAGAAAGACAGGGAACTGGCTTTATATAGTCAAAGTGGCTGAAACTTGGCCTACACATTTTCTCACCAGAAGCTTGCATGGAGGACAAGACCAAGAAAGTAAAAATTTGATTAAAATTAATTCATTTTAAAAAAGAGTATCAACTTTGTACCAACTAATTCTTATTAATTCTTCTGAGGATAAAATGGTAGTAGTGGTGATGGGGAACAGGAAGGTGGATAAATTAAACTGTAAATCTGTCTTGATTTAATAACTTCTGTTGACTTTGTAACCTTCTAAAACGTTTAGTATAACTTGTTTCTAGAAGAATCCTATCTCTCCAAAGGGTGGAATCTATCTCCTAGATTCACATATAATTCAAAATTGCCTGTTAAAACTGAAGCTTAAATTAGCAGTTCCAGAAGTTCTAATTTTAATTTACAAATTCTGTAATTTTCTTTAATATTTTTAAAAAAAGAATTAGGAAAAACTTACAAATTGTGGATGCTGTTGGGCCGTAGATGTAGAGGGTTTCATAATGAGTTGATAAAATATCGGTGCCGATCTTTGCAACTTTGGCCTGGAGAGAAAGGGAAGTTAGGAATAATAGGATACTATATAAATGACATTAATTTACTGGGGATTGAGAAAAGTCAGTTTTACTGTTTATATGCCATTTGATCTAAATAAAATAAATAGTTAAATGAGAAATTTATTTTCAGTAAGATATTGTCATTGTGAAGACTTCTAAATGTGAAATCAGTTATCTACAGTAATGGTTTATCTCATTTTGTTTCTACACTTTCTTTTTTCCTCTTTTTCTTCCCTACCTCCCACTCTCTTTTTTCTCTCTTCTTCCCTTCTATCTTTCCTTTTAAAAAACATGTCTTCTTCCTCTCAGATTTTTTTCTGGCTTCAGATTTTTGTCTCCTCCAAGTCAGTTGCTCCTTTGTTCCTCCTTTGCCTTTATAGGTTCCACATCACCATAGGACTTCCTTCACATTCGATTTTAGCATGCCAGGGGAAAAAAGGTAGTTGACTCTGCTTTAAAATAGTTCTGTTAAATTAGAATTTTTCTTTCAGAGTGGTATTTAATGACCTTTAAGACACATTAATGTTTTGTGCTATGAGAATGATTTATTGGAATGAACCTTAGTGGAACATAGTAACATGTTTGTATTTTAAATGAAGATATTTTTTAGTCTATATGTATAACATATATAACCAAGAAATATTTTTTTCTTAATCAATTCAGTTGCTGTGTAAGAACTCTTACCTTACTCAAAGTGGTTTGTTGTGTATATTTGTATTTTTTTAATCCACAATACCATTTTTTTAAGGGAAGATTGAGATTGCATTGCTGTATCTTTGCATGAGTTATTAAAACTCATGGGTTCAGATTGGTTAAATAAATGACTCTATAGGCCACATATTGCTTATATATTTCCTTCATTGTATATACACAGATGGTTTTAATGATTGATCCAAATCTCTGCTTCCATTCAAAATTAAATGTGCTGAAACAATTGACTGAAGTCAGAATGACACTTGTGACCTCTTAATTTTTTTTTTTAAATGTGTGAGGCAGTGTTTGAAGCACAGCTTTTACTGGATCTAAGCAATTAAAAATATTTATCCATTTGTATGGATATTCATTTATTTATACTGCCAATTCTTGTGATTCATTGAAACCTAAATGTAGAATTTTTTTTTTCAAAGCTAACATAAAATAGTTTTCCTAGAAAGGAAAGGGCTGTTTAGTGGATCATATTTCTGGAAAGACTGTGTTCTTAAGGAGACAAAGGTTCACAAACATTCTTTGGATAGTAATATTTTTTCTTTGGATAGTAAAAGGATTAATATAATTTCCAAGTTGATCAGGAAGATAAAAATACAATGGATCTTTTAATATCTGGTGTCTCTGGAACAGGAATAGTAGATGTGTTTGCTATTCTATTACGCTTTTGCTGTGTGTGGTTTTATAGTGTGACACACTATAAATATTTAAATATACAACAGTCTGTGTGGCAATGGAATTCTACTCTGGATGGCCTAGATATTTCTTCCTACTGGCTTTATCTTAGAATCACGTTGAAAGATCTTATATCTCTATACTTTTATCACTTGAAAAGTGAATCTAAGGATTATGATTTTAACTCCAAGGTCAACTTCATTGGCTCTTTTCTTTGGTATTAAAATATGGATTTTTTGTTAACATAACCCAAATTACTAATGAAGAACAGACTGAAAATCAATAATGGTGTCAATGCATAAACCACAGGCCTTTGTTTACATAACAAGTCCTCATGGTTAGGTGGCAGGTCTGATGTATCTGTAGGGA
>NW_006440638.1:7410220-7434493 GCF_000325575.1 Pteropus alecto | reverse complement strand
GATGTAGGCCTTGATTGATTTCAGATGGCTTCGAATGAATTCAGTGACAGCTTTCGTCTCCTTATCAGATTTTGGAGCAGGGCCCCAATAGTTCTCCTTGCATGGGTTTTTAGTGTTAGAAAAAGCTGCAGAGGGCATGGATGGATGAGGTCACCATCTGCTCCCCATCAATACAGGCCCCACTTCTTCTGATGCAGAGACAAAATCTTTAAAATATTTTAGTCTCCCAAGTTTGCAGGGCTGCTTCAGTGTCTCCGGCATCACAGTCACTGCAGACTAACTTTGTACACACAATTCAGTGTGTAACAGACAGCCCACTGGAGTATTCTTAGCTTTTTTTTTTTTTTTTTTCCTGCCTTTTCCCAGAATCACAGACTAATATAT
The DNA here is from genome assembly GCF_000325575.1 of Pteropus alecto. Classification (NCBI taxonomy): domain Eukaryota; kingdom Metazoa; phylum Chordata; class Mammalia; order Chiroptera; family Pteropodidae; genus Pteropus; species Pteropus alecto. Next base: position 7,434,109 of record NW_006440638.1, on the reverse strand, counting down.
CAAAAGTAGCCCAGGGCCTGCGGCCAATAAGTCCCAGTTCCATTCAGCCCCAGCTCTAACTTTTTAGGGACTGGTGTAAATTACCTTCTTCGAGCCCATGTCTCCTCAACCTGTTTCATCAGGCAGCTCTCAACTGGGATAGTTGCTATTATTATATTCATTATAGTAGAATAGTATTAAAAGCTGAAGTAGTATTTTTCACAAAGTTAGGCAAAAATTTACAAATTGGTGTAGTGGTGATTTTTCTTTGAATATATGTGATAATAAAGTAATACTTGTGTAGCAACTACAGTGTCATCTGATGTAGCAGGCCTTTGCTTATTATTGCATTTCCATTAAACCTTTTTCTTTGCCTCTGGTGTTTATTTTCACTAAACATCTGAAGAGCTACCTTATGTTGGTTTTAACCACTGGTGTTTCTCAACATTTTTCAAACCAGGAGGAGGGACCTGAGACCTTTCATCAGATTATCTGAACTTTTGTACATCTGGATTGTGCTTGATTTTTAGCAAGCTAGATATATTAACTGAGAGATGGTTTGATAAACAACCCTGCCCTCCACTACCTCCTACACAACGAAACATTCATAATACTTCTTTGGTAGTGATGATTATCTTTCATTTTTTTTTTAGATTAGAAAATTAACGCTCACCCATGGAACACATATTTTTACTGAAATAAGTAGGTGGTTTAACTAAATTTGGTATCTAAACACTTTATGTAGCTACTGTCATTGAGATCAAGTCAACTCACAGTTCCATGAGGCATTAAAGTTCCTGTTGAGGTCAGTGCCGATGCATTTGGAGTTTTGGTTCTTGGAATGATTTTTTTCTCCACATGCGATTCTGCAGGATTCAATGATGGAAATGTTTACAGCAGATAGATTTGCATTTTTCGATTTGTCATTTTAGATTCTCTCTGCAAGTGTCTACAGCTTTATTTGAAATCTATCTAGTTAACCTGAGGCTCTTTATTATAAAGAAAAAATATATTGTTTTCTTATAACTTGTAATATTTTTAGAAACATAGCTTTTTATATTAGTAGGCATTGATAAAATAATTCAGTTAGTTTTAAAAACTAACTGAATTGATAAAATAATTCAGTTAGTTTTAAAAACTGTTAATTAGTTTTCAGTATTAGAAAATGATCAACGATGTTCTGAAACTACCTATAGTTTAAATTATAACTTCATTACATCTTTCGCCATATATATATTTGGATATAATACAGGTCAAATTGTGACTGTTGGAGCATAATTTTTAGTAAAGAACTTGATGTGATAGTATCTGGCTGAAAGTTTATTATTAATCTTATTTAGCAATAGCAGAGCAACAAAGTATCCTGTTAAAAGGGAGACAGATATCTGAGTCACTCTTTTATTTTTGATACAATTATTCCTCCTCAAATTCTGTCCCAAGTTGATGGAATAGAGTGACTTTTGCTTTGAAGTCAATGTATTCATAATATCTTTACATGACTTGTATTCGTAGCTAGAATATGCTTTTGCCATGTCATATAACATACATCATACAGCATATAGCATACATCATACATCATATAACATATAATTCCTTTATAATTACTGCTTTATTTCATTTTTTCACATTACCAGTGTCACTAGCAAATATTTCATATTATTTCAAGGACACTTATGCAACTAGGATATTGTGCTTGCCTTAGTCTAAAATTGAGATTTAAAAAAATATACTTTTCTGAATTGGAATTAACTGGTTACTCAAATCTTAAACTTAATGCATGACAATCAGCGTGCATTAAAATCAGTAAATAACAAACAGCGTGCATTAAAATCAGTAAATAACAAACAAGAAATTACAGCACCTGTGTCCATGACCAAATATATCCATCAATGTTGAACATAGGAAGAACATAAACATTCATTTGGTCTAGGAGTTTGGTCATGATTTTGTTTTTTTTCCATAAGTTTTGCTTGCCTGTAGGTTTAGGGAAAAAATAAGCGATTGCTATAAAATTTAGCAACCATGTGGAAAGTTGTGGTTATAATGATAATAGCTACTGCTCCTTAAATCATTTGCCTAAGGTCACGTGATTTTAAACATATTTCCCCTACACTGTACACAAGTAAATGACCTATATAGATAATGGGAAAAAATGACACTTATTCAAACTAGTAAAATTAATTGAACCAAACATTCTTTAAAGGATCATTTAATTATTGAGACTTGTGGCATTCTAAATGTAGCATACCAAGATACATTTCATAGGAAGAATAGAGGCCAAGTGAAAATTTAGCTGTACAACTCATTTTAAATGGATTATTTCCCTCACATCCTTTAGGTAAACATGGATTGAGTCTGTAGACATAAGAATATATAAATATTAGCGAGGATTCATAAATTAATTATAAATAAGATTAAATAAAAATGATCTATTAAAAAAACTCAAGTTGATCAATCAATTTTTTCTCACATCTGACTGAAATTTCTCCAATTATCTGGACTTTCTATGGCTACCTAAAATCTCTCTCATCATTCTTGGAAAATCTTTTCCAGGAACATCCGTACTGAAGCTAAGAGTTGTCTTGTAGTCCTATGATGTGTGCTCCTTTATGGATTGAGTAAGAGGAGCTCTGGGCTCTCATCTGGAAAAGCGGAAACAACTGAAGGGATAAATCAGTTCTACTGGCAGATTCTTTCCTAGTGAAACTATCCATGCAAGTCATTATCATGCATATTCTATCGGTGTGTTGAATACAAAAGCTGAGGAAAGAGAAAGTTAAAAGATAGTAAGAGTGAGAATACAATAGAAATAGAGCGAGAGGAATTACAAACTCATAAATTTTTTAAAAAGTGAGTTATTTTTCTTTTGGAAAGGAAAATTAAATATAAAAATTCCAACTGCATGTGTAGCCAATGAAATGCCTAAACAGGAACTAAAGGCCTATGCTTTGAGTTTACTGAAAAGAAAGGCCACATCTGCAGGTAATAATATTAAGATAATTTCAGATTTTTCATTCTTAACTCCAGGAAAAACTCATATTGTAACCAAAAAATAATTATTTTATTTTTATAAACTTTCAGCTAGAGTTCAAGAAATTTGAAAGAAGGTGTCAATTTTATAAAAATTGAATGTTGAGTAAAATCCAGAGCATTTATTTCCTGACAGCACCAAATATGAGCTCTTCTAGGTAAGTGGAACTGCTCTTGTTTGGAAAGGGGTGCTCTACTCAGTGAAGTGCTAGAGATCTGATAGTCACAGGAGAATCATTCCAATTCACTTACCTGATAGACAAACCATTGACAGAAAGCTGGGGAGATCCATTCTTGTGCATGAATGCCACAGTCCATAAAAATAGCCTTTTTTCTTTCATCATTTTTCCCAATCTATTTAAAAATAAAGTTGAGATATTATTTTGCACAAATTTACACATTGATCACTTGTTGTCCAATAACTCATTCATATTCTCAAAGAAAATTTCCCCTGTCTCCTGTTGAATGAGTAACTCTGTTAGCATATATTGTTCTCAGGGAAAACCATGGCATATATCCTTAAACATCTATACATAGTTCATAGTCTATTACATAGTATATTTTTCAAAAGTTTTTCCTACTGTCAGAGTTGCTTTTAGGTTTTTTTTTAAAAATCACAACCTATTGTTTTTGTTTTTTAATTTTACTGCTAACATTCTTTGGTTTGAGAAATAAATTATAAAGTTCTTTTGTTTTTCTGTCTTCATAAACTGGGGATGTTTTACTTGCAGTGGAAAGATTTTATAGTTGCGTTCACAGTGGGGAGAAGGACTAGTGGTTGGATATTTATATGGATATTGCTTTTAAGAGAAGTTAGATTTGTTTTGGGTGGTTGGAGAGAATGAATGGTTGGGAGGTCAGAATAAGGAAGGGATTCCCAGTTTTTAAGAGAATGCTTCAGGGAGTGTGTCTTTGGATGCACAAAAATCCAGCAGAAGTTGAATGACAATTGTCGCTTCGGTTATAGAAGGGAATCCCCATCAACATGGGTGGAAATGCCTATGATTCCGTGATTATTAAATTTCCCTTTTCTTCATGACATTTTAGTCATCAGTTTCACTGAATTTTAATGGATGGAAACCTGTTTTATACATCAGGGAATTATAAACTCTTACAGTATACATATAGGATAAAATATTTGTCTGGATTTGTCCATCGTGTCTGACAAATAGTTTAATCAGGGAGTTTCTTGGTTCCATCTAAAACCACCTGTCACTTTTATTTTTGAATGGCTGTCTAGAGCGTAAATGTTCTTCAAAAAAAATAGTAAGACTTTTCATTGTATCAAAATTCACTGAATGTGTCAAAAAAAGAGCAACTTTTAAATTCATGTTTTCCAACAATAATAAAAATTGCTAGTTCCTGAATTATTTTTACCTTGAGAACATATAGTGGATTGTCTTCAACAGTGTTTCCAATTTTAATACGAGAGACCATTTCAGGACGCTTATGCACCATTTTTTCAGTCCAAGCAACAATCTTAAGAGCAAAACCAATTTTAGGAATTAGAATAAAAGAAAACTAAATGACAACATGTTTTTATGTTGAGGATAACATTTTTTTTTTAGAAGCACAGGCATTATATACTGTACCTTGTCCCAGTTGTATTTTGCATAGCTGTGCCTGCCTGAGATATCTTCTTTGACATTGAACTGTTTATCTCTTCTTGTAGCTTATGAATCAAGATTCTGTTTAACAGGGGAATAATAAAATCCACATTTACCAAGGAAAGAAAAACACAGTTATCTTTCAGTTGCAAAAAATTTCTTTCTTTATCTTAGATCAGGTTTTCTCTGTTTCTTGATTATTTTCTAACCATTTCCTTTAGACATGTCATGCATCTGGCTTCATATCTTCCCATTTGTCTAGAGCTATGCTGTTTAATATAATCATCTATAGCCACACATGGCTATAGGCCACTTAAAATAGGGCTTGTCCAGAAGTAGAGATTGCTGTACGTGTAAAATATCTTACTAATAATTTATATTACATGTTGAAATGATACTATTTTGGATATGTTGGCTTAAATAAAATACTTTGCTAAAATTAATTTTGCCTCTTTTTATTTTTTAATGTGGCTTCTAGAATATTTAAAATTACACATGTGGCTCAAATTATACTGCTGTTGGTCAGCACTGTCACTCCCAATCTTTCTTCAAAGCACACACACATTCACAAACACACAACGCAGGCAACAGTGGATATTCTTATGCGTAAATTTACTTATTGTTCCTGTCATTTCACACTTTGAGAGCTGGGAAAACTTGAGTAATTATAATAACAGTAAGCACTTACTTGGCACTTACCATGTACCAATCATTGTTCTAACCAACTCATGTATATTAACTAAATCTTCACATGAGATTATTATCCTCATTTTACAGAAGAGAAACTGAGGTATAAAGTGTTAAAATAACTTGCCCATGGTTACAGACCTAGAAAATGGCCAGGCTGGTTTGAAGAGGGTGAAAAAAGATGCAGCAAGAATCACTGGGAGGCTAGTGTTGGAGACCAGAAGGCTTATGTCTCTACCCTCTTATCTATTTTCATCTCATCACCTCATTGAATCCATGGCTATAGTGGTATCCTAATAGTCACCCATATTTGTATCTCCAGTTACAGCCTCTCCCTTGAGCCTGCCTCTCCCTAATCTCTTCCCCTTCTCCTTTTGGCTTTCACATCCAACTGTCTACCTCACATTTTCATCTGGACATCCACTTACTTAATATGGTGCAGATACTGCTTTATACACATTATTTTATTTGGTCTTGTTAGTATTCTTGCCATTTTATGGATGGTGACATTGTTACTCAGAAAGCTTAACTACAATTTGTGTGTGCTGGAATTGGAAATTTGAATACCAGTTGACTTGTCTTCACGATTTATGCTTCAAAAATACCAATATGATGACAATCATATTCACAAATTTTTTTTAAATATTTTGTCTGTTTAAGGATTTTCTGTTGTGCTCTATTGATTGTTTTCTTACTCTTGTGTAAGCATCAAACCATATTTAATTATAGTTTAAATGTTGAATTTTAACATTTTTTAAAGTATCTCCCTATTCTTGTTTCCAAAGTTTTTGAGTAATTTCATGTTTTTAATAATTTTTTTGTCAGAATCATTTTAGAAATTATTAGAAAAAATGGACTTTTGATTAGAATTATATTGTTATGAATAAGTTTGAGAAGAATCTTATTATTAATAATAGACCACAATATAGCTCTTTTTGATTCTTCAGTAAAATTTTGTATATATTTATTCATATATTTTTTATTGGTCTTGTGAATGGCTCTTTTCTCACTAAACAATATCACTGGTTATTATTTGTATATTTAAAAACTTATCGATTTGGTTATACTTATTTATTAGGCACTGTATTAGTACAAAAATTATCCTTTTACTTCTAAGATTTTTTTTTAATTATGTCTTTAAGGTTTTCTATGTAGTTATTCTGCAAAAATTATACTTTCTACATTTTTCTAATATTTCTTTTTTTTTTTCTTCATTGCATTGGCTAACTTCTCTGAACAATGGAAATAAAAGGGGTGAAAGAGGGTATTCCATTTTTTTTCTGGTTTTAACAAGAAAATCTGTCTTTCACTATGAAGTATAATATTGATTTCCATTTTGAGATTAACATACCAGTGTTTATGAGATCAAATTATTATTATTATTGTCCATTGATGTATGGTTGCATTAAAATTTATTATTAGATTCCTTAATATGTTAAATATTATGTTGCAGCCACAGGAGATTCACAAACACTCTCACAAAAAGCCTTGTTTATCTAATTTTAGATACAGTTATAAAAAGTTTGTTTAACCTTGGAGAAATGCATTGGACAAAAGGAAAATGACTTAAAAAGGAAGCATACTATCCATAGGTAATAGCTGACAGCAAAAAACAAAAACAAAAAACAAAGTAAAACTATCTAGATAGAGGACTTAGGAAACACAGGGGTCAGATGTAAGTCCAAATGACCCAACATATTTTAGGAACTAAAATGGTCCTTAAGGATATCATTCCTTTATAGTAATGAAAATTTGTATTGATAATGATAATCACTCAACAAAAGTAAACTATATTCAGTGTACTCTTTTTCAGGATAGATAAATATTTCTGTGAAATATTTAAAGTAAAAGGCTTTTTAAAGTTGTATTTATCTGAACAATTTATTTAAATTATCTTACTTTCCATTAACATCATATAAAAAAAGACAGTACCCTACTTTTGTTGATGAAACACATATGAATTTTCCTTCTATTAGAAATGAGTCCTATGTAGGAAAATGCTATCTATTTTTAAACATTTATTCTAGTCATTACAGACAGTATCATGCACTCTTTCACTTCCATAAATCCTGTCAAATAAGAAATCAGGAATCTAGTGGGAAGAGGCTCTGTGGTCAGACATTCTTGGATTTCAACCCTAGCTCAACTACTTAATACTTATGGTGATCTTGGGCAGGTTAATTATCTCTTTGATTCTTGGTTTATTCACTTTCGCAATTGTACCGAACATGCCAGGCAGGATTGTGCTGAAGATGAAATTAAGTGAAATATGAAATGTACTTGGCATGCCATAGGCACTCAGTTAATTTCAGTGTAATAATAAAGATGAGTCACCAAACTGACACAGTTTTAACGTGCCTTTAAACGACGCTTTCTTGGTATGTACTTTTTTGACTCTGATTTCTTCAATTTCTTGTGATACTGAACTGTGACACTGCAGCACCCACTCCACTTGTTGGTTTTTTTCTTGCTGATCTGAGTTTGGAGGCAGAACATAAATGAGGTATACTCCTAATTAGAGTTTATTTAGCACATGAGACCAAATACTGCTCATGAATATTGATTCCCATTAACAGCACTGACAAGCACATTATTATGTACATTATATGCAACTCACTGTTTGCTTGGCTTTTGACTTATGATGAATCTGGGATTTCTGAGGAAAAGAAATTATGACAACCATTTTGGAATCGGGTAGGACATGTTGCGCTAAAACTCAGCTGAAGCCTGAGAAGGTTGAGAATTATATTTTGGGTGGTCACTACAGACATAATTAATTGTTTTAAGCTCTAAAAAGGGCATTAATAGAAATAGAGGAACCAGGCAAAAAAGAAATTTTATGGTCCCAAAGGTTGATTTCTAACACAAGAAAGTATTAATCACAGGAAGCTTGTATCATAGAATATTTTTAGACTTAAACATATCAATTTAGCTCTTGTGATAACAGCAGCAAAAGAAAATCATGTGAGCTAAAATACGACCTTTCCACAAATGCAGCTGCATGAGGACATCAGAATGGTGCCAGATTGTTGCTGATAGGGACTAAAAATTAGGCCTAAGGCTGAAAATTAAGTACTAGAGCCAGATGTTATTTTCATGAGCCCTTTCACTAACCAGCAGGCAGGTTTAGGCAGTTAAACCAAATTACTTTCTCTCAAATATAACTTTAGCTCGCTAATATTTGCTTAATTTATTAAAAATATTTCTAAATGTTGGTGAAAGGATAAATAATTATTACCGAGGATTTAATAATATAAATGATAATGCTTATCCAGTCTTTCTTATGTGTCAGGCACTCTGCTCAGGATGGTATTTACATTTTATCTTTTAATCTTCACTTCAACACTATTATTTGGGTACTGTTATCACCCCCATTTGTACAGAGGTTAGGTTCCTTTCCAAACTTCTCACAACTGATAAAATACAGAAGTTGGGATTGGAACCTAGAAATGTCTGACCTTGAGTTGTGAACCATTACACAACAATGCCTCCACACAAGGAGTGAAATCCCTGGATATTGCCATCAGAATTATAGTTTTCGTAGTCTACTGAGGCTTGGGCTAAATTTGCCCAGATGACCAGCTCTTCTAGAAACCTGTGTCTTAATGTCAAGGAGCAGATGAAAAATTCAGAAGAGAGATAAGATCAATCCCATTTTGACAATTTCAGGGTGCCCTCCTGCTGCTGCTTTTAGAGAAAAACAAAGGAATGGAGAACTGTGGGCTAGTGTAGAGTAGTCTTTCTTTCCAAAGTTTTTCTCTCCACGGTTTCAGTTACTTGCAGTCAACCATGGTCCAAAAATATTAAACAGAAAATTCCAGAAATAAACAATTTGTAAGTTTCAAATTTCATTCTGTTCTGAGTACTTCACTTCATCATTTCACATTATCACAGGAAGAAAGGCGAGTACAAAATAATAAGATATTTTGAGACTACATTCATATAACTTTTATTATAGTATATTGTTATAATTGTTCAATTTTATTATAGTTATTATTAATCTCTTATGGTGCTTAATTTATAAACTAAACTTTACCATAGGTATATATGTATGTGAAAAAACTTTGTGTGTGTGTGTGTGTGTGTGTGTGTGTGTGTGTAAGCGCAGTGGGGAAGGATGTTTCAGGGAGGCAGAGTCATTGTTATGGTGCCTTATAAACTGTTCTGGACTGCCTCCCTCCCCCATGCCCACATTCTGGCAGGATATAGACTACTTAAAAAGCATGATTTCAGGTTCCCCATAACTCCCTAAATGGGTTACCATGTATCAAACCCAGCACTTACTGACGTGGATTTCCCAACATTTGAGCCATACCTCAGTGTTGGATAATAAACTTTCAGGCTCCAGTTTATTTACTAGGAGGGAAAGGGGGCATTTGGTGATAGCTTCTAATTATCTCCTGTTGCACAGTGTGTGTGTGTGTGTCTCTGTGTGCACGTGCGTATGCAATTGTGTAAACATGTATAAGTGGTTTTCTTCCCTAGATTTAATGGAAGTAAAGGAAACAGGCAAAGAGTGATTTTATGATCCTAGTCAATTTTCATGAAAACCCTATGAAACATTATTTTAAAGATGAAGAAAATGAGTTAGAAATTAAATAAATCACCAATGTTAAATACCTAATGCACAATTTAAGTGGCACTGGACCCAGACAACCTCACTCCAGAATCCACATTCTTACCTACCACACCCTCTACTTTCCACTAAGACTAACCTCTCTTCAACATTTTTTAGCAAGTATCAACATACTTGTTTTACTCTTGGGCAAGTAATATATAAAAGTGTAGAGCAGAAAGAAAATGAGTGGAATGAGACAGAATGATTTATTTGATTGAAATACTTATTTTATAGGAATGTATTTATTTGGAATATGAATTTGTGTCTAACTGAACATTATTAGGCAATTAGGCATTAATATGAAGTATTGATGATTGCTGTACCAGTTTGGTATAGATCTTTTTTGCATTTACCACATAATCTTATGTGGATCTTAATAAGATTCTAGTTAATTAATTATCATTTGAATTTTATGTTAATAGTGGTATTCTGAATTACCTTTCATTAACTCTTTGTTTTCTAATTTTATATTTTGACTAAAGAAAAGATATTCTAAAATGTATCTAAAATACAAATATCTAAAATACAAAAAAATTAGTAAAAACACCAGGGTTTTTAGCTGCTGAATCTAAATATGATGTCTGCCCTTTTAGGCTCAGTTCGATGGATGTGCTTTATTTTAGACATTTATTTGCCAGTCTGTTCAGGTTCTTAGTATATACATATTATTTGTTTTTTGGATTTGGCCTTTTATGATTTTGTAACAGTACAAATAAAAAGGGAGCAAATATGCTACTTTAAAATCAAATCTGTCTTAGTAATTTAATTTTCTGAAAATTAAAAAAACATCACACACAGATGCTTTAAACTAAATAGTGGTTTATATGCACTGTCTAATGAAGGGTGTCTAAGTAAATCATTGTGTCAAACCAGCCTCTTAATGTGGTTTTATTCAGACTGGTGCCTGGGTCCAACCAGATGTTTCTGTTCTTAGAACCCTCTTCTGTTACTGACTGACACCAAGTAACACATATAATTAATATGCAAATAAAATTATCTATATAATTAGTACTTAGAGACAAGATTTTAAATAGTTCTTGTCTGTACAGATCATTTTACATATTTATATTTCTGAGGAAGGTACCTATCTAATTATGTGGCTTTCCCACAACTGTGGCTAATTTGGACCAATTTCTAGAAATCATGTCCTAATTAGATCAAACTAATTTTTATAGTTAGTTTAACACTTTGATTTTTGATGTAGATAGCAAGGAAATATCTTGGCTTAAGGCAAAGTGAAAAACACACTATTTCTGAGGGTCTGAATTTAGACCTCTGTTTGAGTCAGAATTGTTTCAGGCTGGGAGAGGCTTGTAGAGGACCCAGAGGAGAGGGCTGATGTAAACTATTTGATAAAATGAGAGGATGTCAGCCACCTGCCTAGGTGTCTTCTGTCACAGCGATTTGTTCCATTATCCATACTCATGTCAAGCAACTAGCTTTTTGTTTACATTACCAGGATATTAAGGAAAACATAATACTTCATTTTTACCCTGCTGTTCAAACCAAACTATACAAAATTGGCTAGCTAGAATTTATTTTAGCTTGGACTGAACACTTTGTAAGAATTAGTTGATCACAACAATCCAGGTCAGGTGTATATTAATGAAGTAGAATGAAAAGTGTAAAAATCAAGGCACACATTTGAGAAACCTGGCTGTGAAGTGAATCGAGAGACACAGTCACCAGGGGGGGTCCATAGGGTGGAGGGGCAATGTCTTTTAGATGGAAGAATCAAGATGTCATCTGAACCTTGATATAAGCAGAGAGTCTACAATGTACTACTAGTTTCTGCAGTCTTGAAGGTTTATTGCTTTAAAAGAGTTAAATGCTGATGCAAATTAATTTTGAATACATTTTCCCCATTTATTAACTTCTACATTTGTTTCACATCCCTTTTCAAACAACAGCAAAAACAAAGACAGATCAACGGCCAGCTACTTTTTAAGCCATTAAGCCATGAACAAGAGTTTTTTTGTTTGTTTATTTACTTGTTTTATGTATGTGTTTCCTTAATTTCAATAGGGTTTATATTTATTAAGGATATTGTAGCAATATTATAAATATAACCAACTCATGATAAGTAGCAGTAAATCCTGCTCTGCAATGTATTATAGAATCTTTGTCTCAGCGGGAAGAAGAAGGCCTTTTGAGCTACAGCACTAAGTTAGGGAGCAGGGGCATGAAATAGCAAGTCAGAAAGAAAGAACTAGTGCTTGGCAGTGTTTTGAGTGGTGAGGATCTCAATGAAAAGGAGTCCTGGGATGATGAGGACTGGGAGAGTTAAAATAGCACCCCTTAGTACATAAAATCGCTAAACGTTTGACAATATAAAAACACATTTGTATTGTGTTGATTTGTAATAGTCATTGTTGGGCTCCCTTCTTGTTCACTGCTCCAGGGCCCAGACTGTGCATGAGCCATGGCTAGTGCTCGATACATTCTAATTTCTCCTTATTTCTCTGTGGCACCACGGTGACTTATTTTGGCATCTTTGGCCATTAAAAAATTCTCTCCTCTTGGATTTAAGTCTTACTCTATTGCATTGCTTTTGCTTTCTCTGAGGAAGAATTTCTTTCATAAAGATTTATTTATTTAGTATATATTTTACATTCCCTCATCTCTGACTTAAAGATGAGAACTGTTATTTGGGTCTCCTTTTATGTATCAGGAGAATTCAAATACAAAAATGTTATGCTGGTAGTCACCGGTAGTGCCTGATAATCTGCCAGGGTCGTGATGAACATGGCTAAACCATTCTTGCCTGCTCATGTGCACTCTGTCCTCACTAGGGGCTGGTTTTGGAGATGGCAGATGTAGATAATTGTCATTCTTGCAGATCAGAGCAAACATAAGATGGAGTCTGAGTAGCCAAGTGTGATTTCAACACCTCTATAAGCAGGCCTCAGTAATCTGTTTGGAAATCATTTTTTTCCCAGTTAAAAAATAGTACTTCCCTTTCAATTTTAAGACTCCCCAAACTTTGAGTATCTAACACATTTTAAGACTGAATAATAGGACTTACTCATAGTGTATTTTATTTTGATCCAAGGCAGACTGGATGAACTGGAATTTCTTTTCACTAACTTGGAAATCCACTGTCATGTTAGCAGCTACATGGTGAGTCGCATCTGGATACCAGAAAGTCAAGCTGTGGAGATGAGGTCAATGTTAGTCACAGCTGTTTGCTCACTCGACATACATTTATTAAGAAATGACTATGTGTCATACATCACGTAAGGAATTTGGATTCAGTGTGACTAAGGTATGGACCCTTCTCTTAATAAGCTTATGAGATTTTTGCAAATATATTTAAGAACTGTTCGATATTAATGAGTGGGAAAGAAATCATCTGTACCGATCACTTTTACAGGAGCATAGTATCTGTAAATACAAAAAAATATGATCAGCTTTTGGTTAATCTGTTTGCTTCTATGGTCTTGGTATTGATTGAGGTTGTTTCATAATTGATTTAACCACAGCATCTGTCTCTAATCGGAATTATAGATTAAATATATGGCTCCTTACCCTGCTTCCCAATCCAGCCCTCAAAACCAAATGTCCCTGTAAACGCTGGAATTCCTGGAAGGTTTGCGTCCAACAGAAGGTGTAATCTTCAGCCCTCTCATTTTTATAGCAACGTCCTTGGGAAAGTTCCTAAAACTCTTTGAGTTTCAGTTTGCTCCTCTAAAATATGAGGCTAACAGGGCTCCATTGGGAGTCTTGTGAAGATTGTGAAATAGCTATGAAGTCTGGGATATGCAGACATTTAATAATTGCTGATTCCCTTCTTTTTCTCTTCCTCTCGCTGAGAATTTCAGAAATTTGGTAAATGGGCCCAGAAGGATAGCATTTAGGTTAAGATAATTTTGGAAAATTGCAATTCTTGTTCTTCAAAACTGCACTCAATTATGAAACCCAATGAAATATAATTCTCCAACCTGGGAAATGTGAAGGAAATGCTGAATTTCCACTCATCACACCAAGCTTGTGGGTTTGTCTAAGTCTACGTGGCTGTTTTGAAGTTCAATTCCACTCTACCTCTAGGTCAATCATTATGAGACAGCTATGAACTAACTAATATTTATTGGTTTATTTTGATCACAAAGCTATAGCTGAATTGGACATATGAGAGATGGAGTGTGATTTAAAGGTGAGTTAGCCAGGGCCATCTAATCATAATAGTAGTTTCTCTATTCTAACAGGGTAATGTGGAGCAAGAGTTTAGGACTCAGTGAACTTTCATGAACATTTATTAAACAGCAGGCACAGAGCCGGATGCCACCATTATAGAGGCTAATGAAGGATTTACGAGAAGCAAGAAGCCTAGTGTGAAAGACAGCTATGTATGCATTTCCAGTGCCGGGGAGAAGCATAATGTACTCCAGGAGCACAAAAAGCCATCCAGACTGGGTCATGAGAGGTGATGGGCAGAGAAGACTTCTGTAGGAGACACTGTCTGAGCAAGGTCTTAAAGAATGAGAGTTAGCCAAGTAAAAAAGGAAATACATTCCTCCTGAGAAAAGGTGTGTAGGGCCAAAGTGGGTGAGTCTTGGTGCTCATGGAGTTTGAAGGGTAAGAAAGGGGGTGGGAGAGGAAGAGGTTGCTGAGGCTGGCAGTCTGGCAGATCACGAAGGACTTTGAATGCTACACTAATACCAATAGAAAATGCTTCTCCAGTGCTTACTATGGCTAGGCCCACTTCTGAGCACTCCCTAAATATTAGCTCACTTAGTCTTTATAACAACCTTAGCAAGTAAATATGATTATTATCCCATTTGATGGAGAAGGAAATTGAGACCCAGAGAAGTTAAGTAACCTGCGTAAGGCTACAGAACTGCGATTGGAACCTCTGAAGACCATACTCTTTCCATACTTGGCTACATCTCATGAAAAACTTTTAAGGGAGGAATGTAATCAACAAGTTTTAGAGACAGCAATCAGGTTGCCCCATGGACTGGCTTTGTGGGAGAGAGGACTAGAACCCTGAATTCTAGAGGAGGGACTGGCTATTGAAATTGTTCCAGTAAAAGGTAGAGCCAACATGAACTTGACAGTAGCAGGGGAATGGAGAGAAAAATATGGATTTGAAAAACATTTGGGAATTAAAGTAGGTGCAACTTTTGATTGACACGATGTGGAGATAAGGGTGTGTGTGACTAGGATAAATCCCAAATTTGGTCCTGGGTTTAAATCTGATGTGTAATCTTGATCATTTAATTTATTGTCTTTGAACTTCAATTCTTCTGTTTTAAGCATGTTAAATTATGACACTAACATTGAAAAATCTGCTGGAGAATTTGAAATGATGTGCGTAAGGTGGCTGGCATGGTGCACCTTTTGCATGGGAGCAGCTGAATAAATGATAAAATGATTACGTTAACATGTTAGATTTTAAAAGATTGATCTAACTTTAAATAAGAGTTCCCTGTTCCTGGAAAGGGTCACATCTTGATATTATCAGCCAGGTCTTTAATGTTATCAGTTAATAACATTAACAGAAATTAGGCTGCTGGTGAAGATGAGGGTGGGAGTGAGCAAAATGAGGCAAAGTACAAGCAAGGAGGGAAATGAGGCCCTCATGAAGCTGTCAAGGACATCCCCTTATTTCACAGTTTCAGCTAGAAAAAGTTCTTGTTTGCAAAGCTTTTGGGAAAGAAAGTGGAAGCGAAGTGGTAATCTGGGGAAAAACAAAACAAAACAAAAAGGTAGTATTGGTAATTGGCTCAATTATCCAAGTGGCTCCTGCCACTTCCCCTAACCTTAAAGCTGTGTAGACAAGGCTTCTATGTCTTTGGGCATTGAACATAAAATAAAAATGAAGCAGCTTTTAAGAGAACAGAAAGAAAAGGTAAAAATGATTTACCTTATTGGTTTTGGCTAAGTCCTTTATGATGTATGCTTGGTTTTCATCCTGGGGCTTCACGTGAAGCACCTTCTCCCTTTAAGAAAGCAAAGGATGAAAAATGTGAGCTGTAAAGAAGCATTCTTTAATCTTCTCACACAGAGACTGGAACACAGGGTGATAAGAGTTACCTGTCAAAGTGGACAGGAGCAATCGCAAGGGTGGTAACAATCAAACCTATGGGCAGGATGAACCGCATGGTTCTTCTTTGCCTGCCTCCAGACCCTCTGCCAGTTTTATGCCTCAGCATTTATCTGAAGGAGCAGCTGATTTCCTCTTAGGGTTCTGGTGGATGAAACGTCCCGCCCCCCATCCCTGCCCCAGCCCATGTTTCCTAGTTGGAGAGTAAGAGGTAGTTGGGGTGGCAACACTAACACTGAACGCCATGCTAATTGTATACCTTTTACGAAAGGGAATACCCATTTTACAGATGGGGTGGGAGGCAGATTTCTTTTTTAGCAAATAATTTGTCCAAGTTAGCAGAGCTAGTATGTCCACAGAGCTGGGATTTGAACCCAGTTCCTGGTTCCAAAATACTACTCTACCATATGCTTGAATTGAATGATGGAAGGAACCAGTTTAAATTTACACTTGGAACCTGAAATGAATTTGGGTATCTGGCCACAGAACCTTGGTGGGTGCTCCTTAACAACATAAAATATATTTTTGAATCTACATTGTAAATTGCTGAATTAAAAACATGTAAATTATAAAACATTTCGAATATACAAAAATACGATAAATAACCTGGAAAAAATTGATGTGTTCATCATCTGGATTTTATGATGGTTATACGTTTGCCATATTTGCTCTTTACCTCGCTTTGTAAAGAAGTAAACATTACAGAAAAAGCTAAAGCACCCACATGCCTGCTCCTTTTCTCTTCTCCCTCCATCCTCAGAGGTAGCCCCTATTCCTAAAGCAGCTTGAGAACTCATATAGGGCAAGATAACATTAGCTGCTTTCTTCAGGGTCTGGATGCCCAATAAATGCTCTTGAAAAGCTGAATTAATAAAAGTCATTTATAGGCCATTTAAAACAGTCTCGTGTGTGTGGGGTGTCTGTAATATTGAACACAACTCAATTTATTATGGATTATTTGAGAGAAGGCAACACCTTTACCTAGAATCATAGGTAATCTAACAGAGTGAGTGAATTTATCTAATCAGATAACTTATTAGAATTTCCTTTTAAAAACTACCTCTTCACATTGACAAATGTATAGGTGGTCACATATGAAACTTCTCAGAGTCATGGATGCATATTTTTATTATCAAAATGATATTTTGGGGGAGATTATAAATTATAAGTAGCAACAATAGCTTCATTAATTTCTATCTGATAGGCATGCAATATATGACTTTTTTTGAATGCCCCCAAAGGTCCTTTTGCCCCAGTCTGCATGTAAGGAAGAGGAGGGTTTTATAAATGGCTTCACGTTTTTGACATTAGACAAACTTATCAGCACTAGAAACTTCCAAAACAAATTCTTGTTTCATTGCTTCTTAGGGCATGTTTGGCCGGGGTACAGAGGAAAAGAAAGACCTTGACTTTGGACTTGGATGTAACCTCAGAGCAGTTTCCAAACACTGGACTTCACCTTGAGCAGGCTGCCTAGTCATTCTGGGCCTTGGTTTGCTCATCTGTAAAATGGGGACACAAATCTGACTTTAAAGAGTGGCTGTGAGTGCTAAATGAGATAGCATATATAAGGGACTTGTTGAATGATAGGTAATAAAAAGGCATACCCATATCCTCTAGACAGTTGATAAAATCATCAGGTTCTGTAAACAGACTTACAGTTGACCAACCGTCAGACTTCATAACTGATAAATATCAGCATATATCATGTGGCAAATTAAAATGGTGGCTGTGGCATTTAGGGGTGAAAAATCTCTGTATTCGTAGACTACTTCAAAAAAATTATTTTTTATGTAGTAGCTTTGCTTTTTGGAATTTTATTTTCTGATTCTAAAAGTAAAAATGCTCATTGAAAATAATTTAGTAAAATACAGAAAATTTGGGAGGAGAAAATAGAAATCAGCCTTAATTCTAACTTTCTGATATATTTTCTTAAAGCCTTTTTCAGTGTGACTAGTTTTAAAGCTGTGTAGAGAAGGCTTCTATGTCTTTGTTTTTAGGTCAAGTAGCAAAGACACTTCTATTTTATTTTGGGATCCAAGTAAATGAAAGATCCTGGTATCTCTCAGGATAATACTCTGATGATAAATAAATATTTGACTTCTTAATATCTGTTGCATATTGCCAGTTCCCTACTTCTGGAATAGAACATAAACATGTGATGCTTTAAAGACCTCTCACTCTTCCCCTATCTATTTAGGCCTTGAAGAACTGTACAATAGATGGATTTCAAGAATATACTGGAGTTTTTTTCTCAGAATGGGTATGATTTCTTGGCAATAATTCAGTACAACCTTATATTACTGCATCAAGATTTATAAAAGGTCTTGGCATATGTATGGAGTAGGATAAATAGTTGTTGGGACATCATATCATTTTAGGATTGACTATATAAAACGATATATCCCATAGGTTAAATTAATCTCTTTAAAAAGAGATTTAAACTTGAATGCTTCACATGGCAGTAATTTTCCATCTTTCTGGATTTTTGTATTCCTAGGGTTTTTCAGTAGTGTATGTCTAGCCATGGTTTAAAACATCACTTTATTTTTTAAAACTATGCTTTTCTGCATAGTTTTTTCAGACATCATTACAAAAAATATTCTAGAAAATGAAAGCAGAAGTTTTCTTGTGATTTATTAGAATCTTTCAACTAATTCTCTATCTTAAAGTCAAATTCAGTAAACTTCTGGAATACCTTTAGACAGTCCATAAAGAATACATTGAAAGAAAAATTTTTACCCTTAGTCGTGGATATTGGATTCTTTTTTTGTTTCCTGTCTTAATAGAAATATAATAGACGATTAGTTGCTTGTTTTTACATTGTACAATTCAATGAGTTTTTTTTCAATTATATTATTGGCATACAATAATATACCAGTTTCTGTTGTGTAGCATAGTGATCAGAGATCCACATAACGCACAGAGCGATCACCCCACTAAATCTAGTACCCTTCTTCCCCCTTACATATTTATTATGACATTATTAACCATCTTCCCCATGCTACACTCTACATCTCCATGTCTGTTCTGCAACTATCCACTTGTACCTCTTAATCCCTTTGCCTTTTCTTTTTTTTTGCTGTTGTTGTTGTTGATTTTGTTCTTTAGATTCGATATGTATATGAAATCACATGGTATTTGTCTTTCTCCATCTGACCCATTTCATTCGGCGCAATACCTGCTAGGTCCCTCAAGGCAATATGTTTTTCCATCCCCTTTTAGTTTGCGTGTGTCTTTTAATCTGACATGAATCTCTTGTAGATTTCTTAACATCGAAACAAAACTGCCTTGTAGAATGCTGCAGAAAACTTGTCTTCATTAGTTGCAGCAAAGGTGGCATTTCTGGACAAAGATCTGGGTGTGTGATTCAGGCAGTGTCAGACGTGGCTAAAGGGGAGTGACGACCTGCTCAAATGAGATGACCTGCGAGGCTCATCAAAACCCCATTTGGCACCCAAATAACCTCCTTAACAGTCATGGTTCTTCCTTCTCTTCCTTCTATGCCTGAAGTTCACTGACCAATTTGTACAGGATCGCTGGCCAAAGCAGATGAACACATGGGATTTGATTCTAGGTATGTAGAATTTCCAGAATCTGGACTGGAAAACCAATTTTGCTATTTCATAGCCAAACCATTGGAGAAAGGAAAAATTCAGAAGGCTGTTCCTGAGCTGCTGGTTAGTTGCTCCTTTGGGGAGATGAGAACATGGAACTGAAGGAAGGGCCTAGAGCCTGTCCTGGGCTCTCAGGCTGGGAGAAAGTTAAAGAAGGGAGCATGAGTGGTGCCCTCACAGCTGGTGGGCAAGGTTGGGCAGGGCCCTCGGCAATCTCTGGTCAGCCCGACAAGAGGGATATGGATGGCACTATTGCGCTGGGAAGGACTAAGGCGGACTCCTCTTTCTTTTTTTTTTTTTTTTTTTCCCCTTGGTTCAGCTTAGGCAAGGAACACTCCTACACTCCTAGCCAGTTAGTTGTTAACTTTCGGTTGGCAAGAGATATAGCAAAAAGGTCTTTGAGGCAAGAAATCTCAAATACACAGGATGTTAAATGAGAATGTTTGTGTATTTGCTTCCCTAATCTTTAATCTTCTTCTTAAAAATTTCTTGTAATTTTAGACAAAGCCCATACATATTCCTGATTTTTATTTTAAAGCACTCAATTTAGGGACTTCGGAGAGTTCTTTATTATTTACTCACATGACTTCTGAACTTAGGGCCACGGGACCCCTCAGATAGAGTGCTAGATGCAGAGTAATTCCTGTGGAACTACCTATGTATTGAATAATATACCTCTAGCAAGAAAATCACTCAGGTAACTACTGTAGAGTTAGCCCTCTGATTCACAGTATGGATGTATAACTTAAGTAGAATGGGGGAAAGATAATTTAGCTAAATTACATCTATTTTTAAATTGCCATCAATCCTGCTTAAGAATTTATGGGAATTTCTTTTTTTGCAATTAAAGATGCCTCTTTCTCTCTTCCTGTTTAAATAATGTATTACTAAATTATTTAGGAAATGATTGCTTGATAAATTGTAGCAGCTGCACTGCTACCATCTAGCGGACAATTAATGCAATTAATCATTCTGTGGTTTGACAACTTCCAAACAAATGGTTGTTACTTCATAGGATTCTTTTTGTATTATTTTCTGTCACATACTATCATTTAATTTTTTTTTATTGAGGTAATGTTGGTTAATAACAGTATATAAATTTTAGGTTTACAACATTATAATAAGATATCTGTATACTCTACTGTGTGCTCTTTTGGTGGTGGACACACAATAGATTTTTTTTTTAGAATTCTTTGAGTAGAACACTGTTATAGATATTTCAACATATTATCCTAGATATGGAATCATATTTTCCTTGAATCCACATAGTAAACGATGAACTAACACTTTGTTCTATGATTTTAAAATGAGAGATGCCCCCAAATTATAACTAAATACATATTATATTTTAAAATTTGAACTTTGCACTATGCTCTCCAACATTAGCATGTTCAGTTCTAATTCTGGAAAGCCTCAAGTCATGGAGTGATTTTGGTACAGCCAGGGCTCCTGGCATCCTCTTGGTTTACTTCCAATCTGCTTTCCATACCTTAGCATTGTTGATGTTTTAAAAACTGATCATGTCATTTACAACTTAATGTCTTTAATGGCTTTTCATTGTTCCTAGACCAATGTTCCAAATTCCTGACATGATTTCTAAGCTCTGACTTCTAAGCTCTCCCCACCTCTCTCCTTAGCCCCTACAAGTGCTCTTCTCTCCCCAAGTCTCTAAGTTCTGCCCTCTCTAACTCTCTTCTTTCAGGTTCTGAATAGTCACAGGGCCTAGAAGGGGTGCTCCCTTTGTCCAGCTAATTGTGACCTATTCTTCAGATTTCAGCACTTCCTGAAAGAGCCTTCTTTCCCACATCAGGTGGGTAGACTTTTTATATGTTTTTTTTAGGTAGTTTGTCCAACACTTGTTTAATGTAAATTAAATCACAAATTATTAAATAATAGGTTAAATAGCTAATTATTTGTTTCATGTCTGCCTGTATAATCACCACTAAGGGCGGAACCGTTATCTTTCTTTCCCATTGCTCTGTCCTCAATTGCTAAGCGTGGAGTAGACCGCTCATAAAATAACTTGAATGAGCTGAAATGAAAGCTAAACCAAGGTGGGGTTTTTCACCTATACTGCATTTTGCAATCTTAAATTTCCCCTCATATTTCTTCATCTTCGCAAGCCCGGCATTGTAACCCATGCACTTCTGTATTCTGTCAGAGTGTTGGCCAATCCCCCAAGGACTTTAGCTTTTATATTGCTCACCTGCATCTTTACCTGTGCACAGCTTGTTTAGTCATTCGTTCACATCATTTTTTTTCTCAAAGAAGTAGGCAATCTCTCAAGTTTTCCAATTATAATGATTCATGTTTATTAGGACAAATATTAAAAGATCCAAGTAATTTAATAGACCCAGAAGCTTAAAAGAAGGATTGGGATCTAGCATCATCGAGGCAAACAAAACTTAGAATTCGAGATAGAAAAGAAATGAAGTGTGAGCATTTAGATATAAGGCTCTCAGCATTCTTGACTAGTACAGGTGTTCCAGGACATAGCTGACAATGTGTTTGATCGCCAGCATCGTCTCCTCACAGGTTGGCTGGATCTGGGATTCAGGAAGGGCAAAGCCGTATCTGCCTGTATCCCGGAGTTCAAAGGTGAAGGAATATTTGATTCCTTGGTCATAAGCCCAGTCGTCAGAGCCTCCGGCAGCAGGATCTGAAATGTGCAAACAGCAGAAAGAAATCTTTACATCTGGGAGGAAACGTTTTAAAATGTCAACTTCCTTTTATAATTGTAGATGCTGCACTGTGCAAAATAATATAGGTAGGCCAGTTTGCCAGTAAACTGGATCACAAAAGATATGGGGGGCTATTTTAAAAAAATTAGTCCAATCTTATCTCTAAGCCTACTTTGTGGGAACGATGTGTTTAATACACTAGGAAGTAGGTAATTTGTAATATATAAACTTCTCAGTGTGCTTGTATGCTATGGTAAACTTTGCTATCTAGTATGCAATTTGTTAAATATATATATAAAATTTCTGAGAAAAAAAATGTGTCTCCCAGGAAAATAAAGAAAGCTACGTGGTGATTGGTGAGAGGAGAGGACTCCAAACCTGCTGAAACTGCAGAATGATGAAACTGGAGCAACTAGAGGGCAGGGCTGTACCTTCATTTCTGTTTCCTCAGGGTCTCGCATATGTTCTGGCACAGACTGGATATTCATTCAGTTATTCATTCAATAACAGTTATAATGTCACTACCTCATAGCTTATGTATTCATTTATTCATCTACTTGTTTGTTCATTTTTTTCATTCATTCATTCATTCATTCATTATCTATTTATTCAGTCGACAATTGTACAGCCCCCTGAGCAGCAGGCTTACCTCTGGAAATGTCAGGACAAGCAAAGGACTCCCTCCAAAGGCTTACAGTATAATGAAAAATTAAACCTCATTGAAATAGTTTGAATAAAATATACAAGAAGTTCGCAATGTATGGATAGATGGGTAACTTTTGCTAGAACCCCTCAAGAAAATAACGTATTCCATCTGATTCAGAGCAGTTTTAAAAAGGACAAGAATATGGAAAACTGTATTCTACGTAAAGCTGTAAAAAAATAGCCTCAGGTTTGGAGCCTCTCCATCTGCAGTGGAGGCCCCTTGATGACAGGATTGGGCTTTTTCTCTTGTATTTTTAGTTCTTTCAGAACTGGGGCAGAAAGAAATCATGCAAAGGCAAAGGAAAATATAGGTAGAAACTGAAAACAGAACCTGAAGAATGTACTTTCCCAGTGAAATCTAAACTCTCTAGCATCCAAGGCTCTACGGTCTAGCCCCAACCTAATTCTCTTGCTGTGTGTCTCTTGTCACTCGTCTGTACACACTGAGTGACCTGTCAAGAGGGACTGGTTTGAGCCTGAAGTAGCCCTCGCACTGTAGTCTTTTAGCCAGGAAAACACTCCCTCTTATGCTTTCCTCAAGCAATTGTCCTTCCAGATAAAGCTTCTGTGTCATCATTCTGGAGAGTCATCCCTGACATTGTGGGCTGGGTTGGTTAGTTCTTGGGTGTGCTCTTTCCTTGTGCATCCTTCTGCCCCAGCACTACATGGCTATGTTCATTTTTCCTGCTTTCCTACTGTGAATTCTTTGGAGACAGTGCTGGTCTCCTTCCTTCCCTTTCTCCTTTCCTCTTGCCTGCTCTCCATCTTTCCTTTTTTCCCTAGCACACGTAGTAGGTGCTCAATAGATGTTTACAGAGAGCAAATGTTTCTGTGGGTTGAGAGGGATATTTCTCTCTTTTTTTTTTCGAAACAGAAAACTGATGACAAATTTTACAAAAAAAATTAACTGTCACCAAAA
>NW_006440638.1:7406302-7407321 GCF_000325575.1 Pteropus alecto | reverse complement strand
GCACTACATGGCTATGTTCATTTTTCCTGCTTTCCTACTGTGAATTCTTTGGAGACAGTGCTGGTCTCCTTCCTTCCCTTTCTCCTTTCCTCTTGCCTGCTCTCCATCTTTCCTTTTTTCCCTAGCACACGTAGTAGGTGCTCAATAGATGTTTACAGAGAGCAAATGTTTCTGTGGGTTGAGAGGGATATTTCTCTCTTTTTTTTTCTGAACAGAAAACTGATGACAAATTTTACAAAAAAAATTCACTGTCAGGCAAAAGCCATATGCTTTAAATGATCAGAAAAGAAAAGGCTCTGGGAACCATTTTTCGCCTTTTTCGGCATGCAGTCTCTGCACAGTTCTGAAGCCAAGACTCACAGATTGTTGTAGCTCCTGGGCCATATGTGTACTTGGTACCGTACAGTGTGGCAAGTTCTTTCACGGTAGCTTTAGCCAGAGCATTCTGCAAAAGAACCAGTAGTAAGTGAATAAATAAATAAAAGCACTCACTGACAAGCAAAAAAATACACATTATTTTTAAGACATTGAAGATGTGTAAGTCATAATTCAGGTTAGCATTTCATACTTATTCAGTGCCCATTCCAATTTTTCCAGCTAACTTAGTCATACGATCCAGGTGATTTCCATGAAAGGATGTCTTCCCTAACCCCCCAAGCAGTCACTCTGAGCTACCCTCTGTCATACACAGAATGTATCATATTGTGTCAACACCATTTGCTGGCCTCTGAGTTCTCAGTGACTTTTCTGTCTTTTATCTCCGTGTCCCCAGGGTCTAGTTTAGGGTTTGCCTCTTAGTGGTTGTCCAGTAACTATTTGTTAAAACTCTGAAGATGGTTAGCTCTCTTCTTACCCTATTATTTGAGAATTAGTTCCTTCATTTATTTTAAATCATTGTTGCAGTAAAGAATGAGTCCTAGGAATAAGTTCTGTTTTAGTAAGAGGACGATATTTCACTTCATTTTCTTTTTTTCTTTACATGGAAATTAATTGGTCTTTTTTTTTTTTTTTTGCTGGAT
>NW_006440638.1:7400692-7406251 GCF_000325575.1 Pteropus alecto | reverse complement strand
ATTTTTCTTTTTTTTTTTTTTTTTTTTTCATGGAAAATTATTTGTTTTTTTTTTTTTTTTTTGCTGGATTTCTTATTTAAGCTTGTTAAACTTTTTTTTTTTTTAACTTTAGTTAAGGCTAGAGGAATGAGGGTATAGTGATCTGTAACTGTCCCATATATCACATTTATTGACATAGTAAAATGTCACTGTGTGTTAAAAGTTTAGGTTATGTCTAAGGATTAATTTAGCATATCTATCTTGTCTCTAGAACGTGTAAGAGAAAAGCAGGCAGCAAAGCGGTCTTTATGATTGTGTGAAGAGGTCATCTATCTATTACAGGCAAACAAACACAAATCAAATGCAGACAACCCCCAACAAAACCCAAAAACTAGCTGGAAATGTGGCAGGTTATAAAGCCAAGATAAAGTTGTGACAGAATTATGGAGGTTAGGGCACAAGCATTATTTTCTACACATGAGAATGACTGAATAGTCAATGTAACACTCAGTGACAGTGTAGAAATACTTAAGAATTGTGGGTTCCAAGGACGAGGGGAAATTTCAGCTTGGAAGATTTTTAGACTGAATAATTAGAGAAAACTGATTCTATTTCAAAATGCAGGACATGTGAATTCCAGAATTAAAAAAGTAGCAAGTATTAACTTATGTGTATTTTTTTTTTTTCTTAGAAGTAGCATCACCCTCTCAACAGACCCGCCACCCGCTGGCCCCCTGCACTCAGTTCCTCAAGGAGACAGGCTCCTCCCTGCACAGTAAAAGCCCTGACATCTGCTGATGTGCTGCTTTCTTAAATGAGTCACATGAAAAGCAAGGCCTGCTTAGGCTGTCTGGGGAATACTGATTTTGCAAACTGATTGTTTACCACAGGAGAATAAGTCACAATTCATCCTGGTTATGGAACAAGCTATCTTTCATACTTTGGCATTATACTTATGTCTTGTACATATGCTTGGAAAACTGTGAGGTTGGTGATGAAATCGGAATAATTTTATTTTTACAATGTAGCAACTTCTCTTAGTTCTTTTTCTAATAATTAAAACCAGTTTAGTAGAAGCTTATGTAAAATTGATGAAGGCACATCTGTAAGACTTCCAAAGACTTAATGCTTTACCAACAAAATGCTAAATTAGAAAATTTAAAAAGAATAACAAAATTTAAATTATGATTTTCTAGTTTGATCCACTGAAATAATGCAATCAGTTTTTTGGAACTAACTTATTCTCAGAGTTTTGGGTCAGTAACTTGAAAATTTTAGGATTTCACTTTCCTTTTTTCCAAACTGGTAAATTAATTTGTACTTTCTCTTACTGCACAAACTCTTTATTGTCATGATCCACAGGTATAGTTTCTTATTCTGACCAGCACACTAAAGCTGGTTCTTCTCACCACCCTTTAGTGTAGGGTCTAATGCCAATTAGATAGGAATAATCTACGAACATTGCATGATGCTCAGAGTAGATTTAAAATCATCTTTTAGAGATGTGAAACATGGTAAGGTACTGATCTTTTGATAGGCGATCAGTATGTTTTTACTATTCAACAATTTCTTTAACTTGCCATTATCCAAGGACGTCTCTAATTCGTTATTTTTTCCATAAGGCAGAACCTTTGATCCTTAAAAAGTTTTATTACTTCCCTAGTTACCTTCTTCAGGCTTTTCATCTGTTCTGCCCCTCCTTCACAACTTAACCTTGAATTACTCCTTTTATTTAGCAGAAATGATTCTAATAAATTCCAAGGATCTAAGGTACAGTATTATGACTGTAGTTAGCAGAGCTGTGTTGTGTACTTGAAGTTTGCTATGAGAGAAGGGCTTTAATGTTCTCACCATAACAACAACAACAAACTGGTAATTATGTGAGGTAAAGGACGTGTTAACTAATGTGGTAAGCATTTCACAATATATACGTGTACCAAATCATCATATTGTACACCTTGTGCTTACACAGTATTATATGTCGATTATATCTCAATAAAGCTGTAAAAAAGAAGATATGTGATATTTCAGGATTAGTTCTAAATGTGAAAAGTTGTGAAGACTAGAGAAGATTTAAGGCAAGAAGATCATTGTCATCTATTGAACTCTTGTGTGTCAGTTGACCTTTAAGTCTCTCAATATATTTATTGGTGTAACATAATATTTAAGTTATTCTACAAAACCTCAGGGGCCTACTCATGATCTGTTACCTCTTTTGACTTAACCAACTTATCAATTTAGTTATAACTACCATTCAGGCCACATAAAAATGTTCTGTTTGCCTTTCCTCCAAGTGATAACCAAGTGCTTTCGAAGCCTCATGGGCATCTTTTGGAAACAGTTGCTCTTTCTTTGATACTGAAGCAACATCTAAGATTGATATTATCTTAAAACTGCTGCCGTTTTGTTTCTTTCGCTGGTGCACATTGTGGGAATATGTAGTTCATGCCTCAGCTTTGGCTCTCCTTGTCCCCTGTTGCTCTCTCATCTGAATATATAAAGCATCACTCATCTAATGAATGCCACCTCATCGCCACATCCTTCAGTGTCTCTCGCCTTTTATTGAAGGTTAGCCTCCTTTCTTGGCATAAAGAGTGTAATCTAGTCCCTCTCTTCTTTCTCAGGCTGCATCACTTGCTGGATATCCTCATGTTCCTTCCAAGCTAGGTTTTCCTGAGCTCATCCTGTACACCCTTCCCCGACCCTTCCCTGACTCTCCTTACCTTACTCTCCCTTTGTTGGAATCCTCTTTCTTTGTTCACATGGAGAATTCTATTGTTCTTCGAGATTCAGTTTTAGTGTCGCCTTTTTTGTGAAGCTGCCCTAACTCTCTTAGGGAGCATTGAGTCCCCTCCTTTGTGAGGGCTCACACCTCTATCAGAGTTTCTATCACTCTATGCTGTAATCAGTATATTTTTTTTTTGCATTTATTTACCCCCCCACCCCCACCCCAGGGGAACTCCTTGTGAGAAGAGATTCTTAACTATTCATTTTGTGTCCTCAGAGGATTGCACAGCACCTAGCACATGGTTGCTTGAATGAGTATTATTTTAGGACTTCAGGGCATTAAAGATGGGCCTGATTGGATGTGTCTGCAGAGTGCTGAGCTCTGCAAAAGTTGAACTATATAACCCACCTGTGTGGAGATTGGGGATGCTTGTGGGATGGGTGGCAATACCATGTAGTGATAATTGACGGGTTGCCACATTTAGACATTGACCTCTGCTGTTCACTTTACTTATTTCCATTAATTTTTTAAAATGAAATCTGTAGACCCTTTCTCTCAGTCCCTCAAAGCCAAGACAAAAAATGTCAGAACAGACATTAATCAACCAAAATATCATATTTTAAATTCCAATTATCTTAACAAAAACCCCTGTTATCAGTGTGGGTCTTTTCTTTTGAAGAGTTCAAATACTTTCACAAATGTTACTCATTTATCTTCCCAAAGTTATCTGTCCACATTTCATCGACGCAGAATTTTCTAACAGAATGGAATGCTATGGAGGGCAGCATGCTCAGTGGGAATGTTTCAACCAAGCTGGGTGGCTGACCCCTGCCAGGAATAGGAGAGAGAGAGTCAATTCCTGCATTCACTCAAATGTTAGAGTGGTAACTCCTTTCCCTTGCTTGGCTCTGTAAAAATGGACTAAGACGGCTGACCAAAGACTCACAGAAGCAATAGCACATCAGAGAATGTGATCTACATCTTGAAAAACTCCAATTAATGACACTTTCTATACAACCTGTCATTTGAGGGACATCTTATATCCTTGCTCAATGGGTTCAGAATAAGAACTAACATTTACATAAACCTTAGACTCTACAAAGAACTCTCGATAAGAGCTAGATATTTTTATCCCCATTTTACAGATAAAAGAATTGAAACTCAGAGAGGATAAAAGAACTTTCCCAAGGGCACGCAGCCCTGGTAAGTGGCTGACTTGAGCTAGGTTCTTCTTGCTTTAAATCCTGTGCTCTTTTTCACTTTTTCTTGTGGCCTTCAAATACTTCAAACGAAGTGTTGCTGGAGCTGGTTTTACCAATTGTAAAGAACAGATGGAAGCTAAATATAAATCAGCCTTAGAGAAAACTTTGCTTTCAGTCAAGGCCAAACATGGCCAGCCTTTATTAATCCTTAGATATGAGATTCCTACCACGTCTTATGCATGTTCTCTTTTGTCACCTGTTTTCTTAAAAAGAGGCCTTGGTAATAGAGCAAAAGACAGAGAGAATCTAAAATGTCACATCTAACTCAAAGCCCAAGAGACAAAGGACCAACTAGTGTAATGTTCCCACAGGCTCTGAGCTCCAGGGGGCTGGTGAGATGAATAAGGTGAGGGTGTTTTTTTCCACAGACCTGTGTTCCCAGGTACATGTGATCAGGAAGCCCCTGTCTCATGACCATGCTTATGGTCCTCATTGCAACCTCCACATACACAGCTAGTGTCATGACAGGGCGGGCTGCCTCTTCTAATCCTCCACTGGTCCATTATTACAGTACAAAAAAACAAAAGCCCCAAATGGACTTGGAGGATAAACCAATTCAAAGGAAATTTTCTTCAGAACTTTGTTTCGAACCTGAAGTCTTGAGTTTAATCATTCCTCTGGGTGGATGCTTGTGATAATGGAAGCATCAAAATGATCTTTAACTGTAGTTTCCTTCCTCTGTTCTGTGATAATGGGTAACTTACACCAAGGGACCAATGAGGAATTTAACTTTTATAATTTTGATGTAAAAGGAGAAGTCTGCAAGGCCTACAAGCAGGCCCTGAGAAGAGAGCCTTTGGGACTTGAAAAAACAAATATATTTCTGAGAAAAAGAAAGAGGGTAAACAAGCACAGCTCTTAGAAAAAGGCAAGGAGTTAGGGAAAAGCTTGGCTTAGGAGAGAAGGGTCTGCCTATCTCGGCAGAGCCCATGGGGAATGTGGGAATGTTTTCACTGATGTAAACCAAATTTTTTCTTTGGCTGATCTACAGACATATTTTTAAGCTCTTTAAAATTCAAGGAGAATGTGAAGCGTGAGTCAGCTGAAATTTTAAAGTCCAGATAATTTTTTTTGGTGGAAGTGGTGCTTCTTCCAAATAAAGATTAAAAAATAGATAGAGAAGAACAGGGTCTCTTGAACTTCAGATTTGCAGAACATTGTAAACTATTTGTGAGGAGGGTGTAAGATTCTGTGAAAGCCAGGCACTTTTGGCTAGGAATGTATCTCTGCTCTTATCTTTGTTTAAAGCAGGATTTTTCAATTTCAGCACTCTTGACCTGTGGGCTAGATAATTCTTTGTTGTGGAGATGTCCTGTGCATTCTAGGATGTTTATCAGCATTCCCTGGCCTCTGCCCACTAGATGCCAGTAGCACTCCCACAGTTACGACAGCTAAAAATGTCTCCCCAACATTGCCAGATGTCTCCTAGGGTCAGGAAGGGGGCAAAATTAGGAAAAAGGAAAGTCAGATAAAGAATGTAATTATGGTAAAAAGAGTGTATTTTATAGAAAAAATTTAAAAAGGAAGAGAACTGGCTTTAAAGGTGCTCTGAATCATTATTTTTTTCTATTGACAATAGTGCAATTGTCC
>NW_006440638.1:7399813-7400635 GCF_000325575.1 Pteropus alecto | reverse complement strand
TTCCTGCTAAAATGATCACTACCATCAGGGTTGCCAGATTTAGCAAAAAATATAGGATACTCAGTTAAATTTAAATTTCAGATAAACAATACTTTTTCAGTATAAGTCTGTCTCATGCAATATTTGGAATACGCTTAAATACTAAAAATTAGTTGTTGTTTATCTGAAATTCAAATATAGCTGGGAGTCCAGTATTTGACCTGCACTACTATTTACCAGGTCACTGGCTCCAGGTCCTTGCTATGATACAGGATTCATTCTGACATTTAAGTTCCTCCATAATCTGGTTACCTCACTCCCACTCTTTTCTCACAAGAACATTCAAAACAGGCTGACTCCCTTCTGCTCCACTCCATTTTTCAGTCCCACTGTTGCACATTCACTGTCTCTTCTCTTTGCCTAAAATGAACTCTTTCCTTCCTTTGCCTCCCAAATTCTGCCCATCCTCCAAGGCTCAGAACAAATTGTATCTGCTCTCTATAACCTTCACTGAATAGCTTCATCACATATTGCTATATCCCTGGCCTGAATTCCTATTACGGTGCCTAGTTGGAAACACCTGTTCTGCACTTCTCTTGAATGGTATCTGATACCCGAGTCTTACTATTTCAATAAGCTCCTATGTTCTCAATCACAGGAACCATGTTATGCTGAACATTTAATAGGTGCTTGGTAAAATTTCTGGTAATTGCCTGATGAACAATACTGACCAGGCCCCGTAGGAGAATTCTTACAGGCCAAGAAGTCACTTAAAATTTATTAATGGTAAATCAGCAACCAGTTTCTCTAATCAAAGAAATTCTGCAATTGTCATTTAATTAT
>NW_006440638.1:7371761-7399800 GCF_000325575.1 Pteropus alecto | reverse complement strand
TTATTATTATTATTATTACTTTTTGCTTTTTTAAGTGAAATGAGAAATTCTGAGAAAATTCCTGAAGCAAATGTTTTGTGGCTCAAGTCCTGTCTGCCTTAGCTGCTGGTAGCCTGTCTGACAGTGGGACTGTGGCCTTGTTACTCTTATTAGTCAGGGACATGGTGACAGCTGTGATTGGGTGTGCACATGGCCCTGCAATTGTCGACCTCTTAATCACAATATTGCTTCCCTCTGAATTTTATGTTTATCTCTACCTAATCATAGTCTTGTTTTATACTCACATGTTTGGTTGGAGCAGTGGATTTCTATCTTGATGGCTCATTAACTAAACTGCAATTAAGAGGTAGTGAGGTACCACTAGACTGGAATGTGTTAGACTTGAGAAATAGATTTCTATCTTTTGGTCAAGTTTAATAGTTTTTCAGAAAGACTGTCCTCTTTCTCCTGGTTAATGAATACATATCTATGGAAATACAGGTGGAACCATAAAGACTGGGCCCTGAGAAGTCAGGTATCTAAATTCTTAGCAAATGTCCAGGGACAGATTTATGAAAGGCTTTTTCTGATGAATGTTCTTCTGCAAAATAGCTACATGGGGTACCAACATAGAACATGGCCATACAAATAGTTGTGTTTGTCTTTGGAAATTAGGGCTGCCTAGGAAATTCTTCGAGATCCACTGGTTCTAGGGCCTAGACTGCCTCTACTACTGCTGTTGGCTCAACCAAGGCTTCATTGTCTCGGCTGAAAAATGAGAAAACAGAAGCAGAGAAATTCCAAGATTTCTAACTGAAAAATTCTGTGCTTCTAATGCAGATATGTGGTGTGAGATGCATGCCCTGGATCTTCATCTTTATATGTAGAGTGCACATCAGCTTTCCATTGGTCACTTTGGGGAGTGGGTCAAGATATCTTGTTGACCTGTTATTATTCTGGGTTCCTGCTTGAACTTAGAAGTGGTATAATAATATTAACTATTATTAACAGTGTCATGTAAGCCTCTTTGTGGGGAAAGGTGGGCCAAAGATTGGGATCTTCTTCATACTCAATAAATGCAAAGATATGGATAAGTTTGGGAGTCTTTTCAATTATGTCTCCTAGTTTTTATTTCTGACAGTAAAGAAGTCATACAATTCAATATTTAATTATCCTTTTACATTTTGGAAATGTAAGTATATTCTGTATCTGGGCCTTAAAACTTCCTTTGAAGATAGTGATACTTTATATTGAAAAAATCAACAGTGAGGATCTGGATAGTTTATGAAACCATTGGAAACTCACAGTGTACTTAGTATTCTTTCTTTAAATAATATAGTATGTGTAAAAGTGGATTGCAAACTGGAAAGCATGTAAGATAATATTATGCATGTAAGATAATATTATGATTCCTCATACTTTTTACTGATCCACTAAAGATATATATATTTTTTGGTAGCCTTCTTTGTAATCCATGATATTACTTCTGTTTTATTACTTCATTGATTTTTTGCATTTCTACCTCTGCCTTTCTTTCCTCTGAAGGTTGTCTCATTATATGAGCAACTGTCAGGAAATCTACATGTAAGATATTTCAGAAATGAAGCCACAAAAATTTTCATCATGACTCAGATATCAGAAGATTGCTACTTATGATATGTCCTAGATTTGGGTTAAGAATGCTAATATAAATACAGAATAATTTCCTTCAACCTAGAGTCTTATTCTCCTTGAAACACTAATTTTTGCTACAAAAATAATGTTATAAGCTTTATAAGTATAAAGAGAAATAAGAATTATATATGAATATATAGAATATATATTCCAAATTTTGTATGAGGCAAAATCTGCTTTGCATTTCTTTAAGAATATTCTGACTTAAATAATGTGGTATGCCCAGAATTTATCCTCGTAATCTTTTTCTGCCTTTTATTTTCTGCCGTATGATCCCACTTTTCTGAGAATTAATATGGAGGCACTAGATTTGGATGGAACATTCACCTTTCTAGATCAAGACTTTTACTTTTTCCCCTTGATACCCTCATAACAAATGAAAACCATGAAAAAACTAATGTTTTTCTCTTTGAGAGACTCAAATTCTCTTTTGGCTATCCATATATTTGTAATAACACTACAGTTATCAGTTCTTCTAGCAAAATGTGCTTAGGAAGTAAGTGATTTGTAATTATACAAAACAATAAAAAGATTAAAAGAATTTGTAGTTATTCAAAAGATTTAAGTTGCTTTGGGTTGCCAAATTAAACTCAGATCTCCAGTGAATTAAATAATCAAATAACATTTACAAGTGGCATTTATATTTCTTTAAAGATGCTAGACAAAAGTTTAATCATAAAAAAATTATTGGAAATTAAAGTAACTTTTAAATTAACTAGAGCGATGTAAGTGCAATTAAGTTTTGCATTTTAGTCACCTATCTTATTTAGCTCTGGAAAAGATAAGATGTAGCATGTACGATTCCTTGAATTTATTAGTTCTATGAGTATAAAAATAAGATTTATTCTGTGGTTTGTACTTTTTTGAGAATAGATTATGAATATTTTACTTTTATATAATTCTGTTTATTCCACTTCTTCGCCAATTAGAATTTAAAAACAATTTCAGAAGACAAGATTTCTAATATCTTTTTTACTATTACCTCTTTTCTTGATTTGAAATGAAGAGGTGATTCTTAGAGAACAGTATCAGTGGCTCACTTTCTGCTGGAATGTCTTCACACACCACTTGGGGTGCATGTGAATTGGCCCACTAAACCCACTAATTCTGAGTTGTGGGTCTTTTCCTGCATAAAACTCCCATAAGCAGTAGCAAAAATTATTCAGCATATTCTAAAGATAGAACTTACTTGATTCTTTTTTAAAAAAGGATAATCTTTAGACTTTTAGAGTAGCCCAGATACTGTGTTGTTATTGTATGGAGCCAATGGAATGACAAAGCTTTTCATTGCTAAAAGGGCTTAAATTGATTCTCAAAATAAGAAAAGGTATAGAAACCTTGTGAGGCTGTTCAATTCCAAAGTACACATTGAGCTTTTCTGTTAGCATTAGTCTTTTAGAATTTATGTTTAAAACTAGTTGCTATTAAGCAAACTGGATATTGGTTATTGTTACTTAATATGGTTTACAATTTTGGTTTTACTATTTTACTTATTAACTCATTAGTGCTTAGTTTTTATGGCTTTGTCTTTTTCTCTTCTGATGTGGTACAATTTAAACATATTCACACAAATTAAGCAAACAACATAGCCCACTGCCTCTCCTCTGGTGGCCAGAAATCTAGGACTGAAGTGAGGAGCTAACCACACCCATTTCTGCGACCTCAGACCTGTGAGCGCCCACTGGGGACACTGACAGACCAAGTGTAACTGGAAAACTGAAATATTTAATGGTTCTAACTAATGATGTTTTCTTTTGTGTTTTGGCTACAAATAGAGAAAATGGGAAACTTTTAGGAAAATAGTATTTTTTTAAAGGACTTGGCCAACTGACAATTAATCATCATTTTTCTAAGAGGTTGAGTTATTTTTCCATTTTGTTCTTCACAAAATATTTACAGCATTACAAATTTTATTTGGTCTCCGAAGAACTAAATCTGAAAGTACAAAACAACAGTTTCCATTTGTTAAAGTTACTGGGTTTTCAAATTTATGTATTTAAGGTAAGCCAAAATCAGTGTCATTGTCTAAGTGGAATACTTTTCTGTTATTTATTTATTTATTTATTTATTTATTTATTTATTTATTTATTTATTTTTGGCATAACTCAAATGCTTTAAATCTTAATCTTGTTCTTTTAGATTAGGTCCCAACTTCTGGCAGCCAGATGTTTCATAAATTAAAAAAAAATAGTTTGAAGAATTCAAACCTTATTTAAAAGAATTATGCATTGATGTGTGGTATTTGTTAATGTGAATGTTATAAAACTCATTTAGCTTTTGATGTTATTATATCTTGATTTTCCAACAACATTGCTAGTTTTTTGAGTAAGGAATACTTAAATTTCTTTGCATTATTTTCTATATCTAGTAAGGACCCATCACTCATTTGTTTATTGATTGATTTACTTCTGTGTCTCACTTAATCAAACAGTGAAATAAGCAATTTTAGGATCTTATCACTTCCCCAGTGTCAACCAAATGTGCCACATTCCTAATGACATCTGTCATGCTCTGCCTATGTCAAATCCAGCTCAGGGCAACTTGACAAAAACAACTTTCTGATTAAGATAATGAATGAGATGAAGAACTTTGATTATCCCAGATGCATCTGAAATCATCATGTGAGTCAGTATTGTAGTGAAACAGGAGGAAGTAGAACTATTGTCTTTGAAGATTAATGAATAAACCACATGGGTACCATTCTCTACATCAAAATAATATTTCTTTTAGCTAATTTATCTAGCCAATTTCAGATTCTTTGTAATGGAACTTCCAGAAATTGTTCTTACAGTTTTTTTTAAAAAATTAAAAAATTTCAACAGTGAAATACTATTTCTACTATCATGACTACTTACCAATTCAGCATTGTTCTCTGTGAGTTTGTAATCATAGGAGTAAGGGTAAAGCAGCATCTGGGAGTATGAGTGGATTGTCAGATATGCTTTGATGGAGGCGAGGTTTTTGCGGATGAAATTAGCCAGGGCCTTGGTCTCTTTTTCAGACTCTGCAGCAGGTCCACAGTAAGTTTCATCACAGGGCTTCTGAGAGGCTCCGATTGCTGGAAAAACATACATTATTGTTAATGGTAAATGGTCTTCTACTGAAGTTCTCACAAGGCGTGTTTCAAACTTTCAAATTAGAGAGTTAAAAACAAGTGGTTTTCACAGGACTACTCATAATCATCCTCATATATGTATACATTTAGTCACAAGATTAGGGTAGTAAGTTTTTAAGTTAACAGTAAAAAGTTGCATGTGAAATCACCAATGTTTTCTTATGTAGTATTATATAATTAGGTCAATGTAGTGTAAGAAAATTAATAAGTATGGGACAAAATATTATCCATGAGAAATTTTTTGTGCTATTGTAATTATTTTCTGAGAGTCTCATCACGATTTTATCCAAATAACTATTTAACGATGGTCTCCTCTAAATTGTACATTTCACAAGTAGTAGAAGTAAGTCTGGCTTTTTCAGTCTTGTGCTTCCAGCATCTAGCACAGTTGGGAACACAATAGAGCACATAATACATTTTTATTGACTGAAGAAATAAACTGTTTATTGTCTATGCTTTCAGAAGTTAGAATTCTAAAATATAAAATTTTACATTTTTCTTGTTTTAGACACTATTGTGTTTTTCTACGTTATTTTTTCGACCATGCTTCTCCACAGACACATGCAAAATGGTCAGCCAGATACTTACTGCACCAGCCAGCATTAAAATTTCTGTTGGGGTCTGTGCCAATGCAGCTAGTTCCAGCATGGGTGGAGCGAGTCTTTCTCCACATTCGGTTCTGAAAATGGTTTATATGGTTAGGGCAAGTATAATAGAAAGTGGTCAGTTTTAATTTCATCAGCACCTCTCAGTACTGGTTCACATACCTTGTTCCAGGTGTAGACGTAGCCATCAATATTGAGCACAGGCAAGATATAGAAGTCTAACTTGTTGAGAAATTCTGTCATGTCGCTTTCATGTCCGTAGGTGCGAACAGCCTGTGTATGAATTATGAAGCAGAATTTCATGTAGAAATGAAATGTATGATGCTGCTAACATTTACATAGACTGGATAAATGTTGACTTTGGTAATGAAAGCAGTGTCCCTTATGAGGTAAATATTATTAATGTTTAAAAATCAATTAGTAAAATACTACTAGTTTTGTTCAAAATACTTGTTTCCAGGATATTCTATTTCATCCCTATATAACCCACAGAATTATTTCTTTATTTTAACTTTTTATTTTAAAGATGAATAAAGACTTAAAAAAAATTAAAAACTTTTAAAAATAAAATTAAAGACTTTTAAAGAATGTATGTACTCACTTCCTTTGAAATAATGATGGCGATAACTATTTTTTAAAGTAGGATATGAGGGTAAGACCCATTTCTAGTAAGTTAGGAATGTCTACGGGTGGCTATGCATTTTCCTCATAACATCATCCAGAAACATTTAATTTTTATGAAAACTGTAGATAGTCTCATCAGAAGGAGTGTCTGACATGGCAGGAGAATAAGAAAGTCTTCCATTATGAAATGAGCTCACACTGATGGATTTTGGGGAGCCTCTAATTAAAGCATCAAGCTGCATCATGATGGAAATCTTCTCCTTACTCCTCTACTCCTCTTTCTTGAGAAGGGAATGCTGTTAAGGGTTTGGACTAGTTCTCCAGGCTGAGTAATGTGGACACCTATCTATGAATGAGGACCACATGCCCATTTATTATGTTCTCTTAGTCACAGTCCCTCAGCCCTAGAATCATTTTAACTTAAATTCTTCTCTAAGCTCTCTCAAATAGACTTAAGATATTTAAGGCTTCTATGTGTTAATAATTTTTATATACTCTTTGTGACTCTATACGTGTATATTCATTACGATAACATACGATAAAGCATGAGTTTTTTAGGTTGGAGCAGCTATAGAACCATATTCTTTTAATGATCTATGATTGGAGATAACCAAAGTAATGATAAAAGCTCTTTCCTTCTAGAGGACAGATGGTGAGACATACACTAAAGTTAAATGGTGCCAATTGGACACATGTTTAAAAAATAAAACCATACAAATAGACACAGAAGTGCTTCATGGATAAAGATTTATATTGTATATAATAATATTCTTGTATTTTAAATCACATTAATATTTTAAACCTTGAATTTTAAAATAATTTTAGACTTTTAGAAGAATTGCAAATACAGAGTTCCCGTATACCCCTCACTCAGCTTTCCCTTATGTTACCATCTCACATAACCATGGTACAGTGATCAAAGTGAGAAAATTAACATTTGTAGAATACCATAAACTAAATTATCGGCTTTATTCAGATTTCAGCAATTTTTTCACTAATGTCTTCTTTCTGTTCTAGCACCCAATCTAGGCTCCTACCTGGCATTTGATTGTCATGTCTCCTTAATCTCCTCTTATCTATGACGGTTCCTCAGTCTTTCTTTGTCTTTTTTGGCTTTGACACTCTTGAAGAGTACTGGTCTGGTTATTTTGCAGAAGATCTCTCAATGTGGGCTTGTCTGATTCTTTTTTATTATTAGAGAAAGCTTATGTATTTTGAGGAAGAATATCACAAAAATGATGTGCCTTTCAGTGCATAATATCAGGGTCCATGGTACTGATTATGTCTAATACTGGTGATGTTAACCTCAATCACCTGGTTAAGGTAGTTTCTGTTGGTTTTCTCCACTGGAAATTTTTATTTTGTAAATTTATATATATTTTGGGGGAGATACTTTGAGACTGCAAATATCTTATTTCTCTTTAAGCTTTTACCTATTGGTTTTTATACCTATTGTTGATTTTCTTGAAACAATTATTACTATGGTATTCTAATGGTGATTTTCTATTTTGCTCATTCTTTGTACATTAGTTAGTTGTAATTCTGTAAGAAAGAATTATTCCTTTTCTCTTATTTATTTATTTAACTGTCTAATTATATCAATATGGGCTCATGTATATTTAAAACTTTAATTTTTAAAGGGCTTTCACATATCTCTTATCATTAGAATTATAAGGAATGAAAACAGTATCATTTAGAGAAGTGACTAGTATGTACTGCTTTCTTTTACGCTGAAGTATACAATGACTATTATCTAGGAGATAATGATCAGGTTAGTGGTTTATCTACAATTATTAACTTTTAAATAACCTATCCATCATACTACCTGTCAGCCTCTCCACTGAGTGTGAAAGTTCAGATGAATGAAATCCAAATAAAATTTGCTAAATGCTTTTTAAAAATTCTTGCCTTATAAAGGTCTCTTGGTGAAAGCTGAAATTAATATCCAAAAATGGGAGCATGGAGTTATGATTTTTTTTCTGTTATTCTCTTTTATTTTAGCTAGGTTATAAGGAATGGATTGAAGTAAAATAATACTTTCTACTTCTCTCTGCCAAAAATCACTCTAGATACTGACCTCTCTCACAAACCACTGGCAAAATGCAGGGGAAATCCACTCTCTGGCATGGAAACCACAGTCCATGAAAATGGCAGGCTTATTTTGTCCAGCTTTGCCAACCTATTGCAAACAAAAGGAAAAGGAAAACTGATTCATCACATTCAGGGCTTAACACTCGCTATCCTTCTGGGCTTCAGATTCAACAGGTGAAACCTGACAGCAACAAGAGATATATCCCATGATTAAATTAAAACATAATACTAGCACAGTATGTTCTTGACACAGCATTTGAGCCGAAGGCTTACATGTCTGTTTATTACTTTTATTAAGCTTGACAGGCTCGTATTTTCAGAAGATGCTTGATTACTCTGCTTAATTGTACTCACGTGGAGGTTATTTTCAGCTGCTATTATTAGGTGACATGACCAAGACAACTGGATGAGTAATTAGAAGTAATCATGATTGTTGCTAATCTTGTAAGAATTTTTCCTTCTCTCCCACTTATTCCTCATCTTTTTACTTTCTTCATTAGAATTACGTGACAAAAATGGCATTAGAGGATGGCAGAAACAAATTGCTGATATGCTTTGTAATGTTGTCTGATAGACATGAAGTTTATGAACCTTTTTAGCAAATGAATTTGCAAACAACATCCGGGAGAGAAGAATTTCATCAAGGTAGATGATCATTTACATTGCTTACAGGAATGTGGTCAAATTTATGGGACATCTCTTATTTAATTGCATTTTTCCTTTTGAATAAATAAAAATAATGATTTAAAAATCCACACATGATAAAAGAAGCTGGAGAATCCCTTTGATTCCCTGAGAGATACAGGCAGGGAAGGAATTATAACAATATTGGGGATGAGCATATCTGTGAAACAGATGTTAATGTGTTAGAATTCATTGATTTAAAGCCCTCGGGTATGGCAAGGTCAGGGCTAAAAACAATTACCTTGAGGAGGTACATAGTGCGTCCTTCAAATGTGGTGCCGATGGCACTGCGAGAGATGAGGTCTGGGTTCTCCTCGGCAACTTGTTGAGTCCAAGCCTCTATCTACCAAATGGAACCATGTGGATTAATGTGACATTCTTGGTTCGATTCCCAAAGCAATGCCTGACTAAATCATGTGCACATCATACCGTTTCCCATTTGTTGTACTTCTCATAACTGTGTCCAGTTGCACGGGCCTGGCTATCAAACTGAGCCTCCAGCATAGATCTCAGGTTGCTTATCAATACTCTGCAATAAACCAAAATGGGTGCTCCTGTGAATATAAATGTATTTCCCAGTGAACACATGTGAAAACGCAGAGTCACTGCATTAGTAGATGGTACAACACATTCTCCATGGAGTCACGTGTGTTCTCTGATTGTTCCAAATGTTCTTCAACCTCAGCTGATTATCATAAAGATTGAATAAATCATTGAGAAGGATACTGGAGAATGTGAGCAAGGCAGACTCTTCCTTGACCCAATTTCACGTATTTGGGTATCCTAGGAACCTAAACTTGGAAAATGGTTTACCCTGGTACCTGGGGTATTCTAGGACCTAGAATACCCTATGGGCTGCCATGCAAAAGCATGCACCTGAGTCCTATCTGTGGTCTTTCTTCCTCAGGATTTCCCTGGTTTAGCACTAAAGGTCCCACGTCCCAGAACCTACTCAGTCCCAGGTAAACTGAGCCAGTTGGTCACCTGAGATCTTTCTCTAGGTTTTGAGAAAAGTATCTTGATGGGTGGAAATAGAGAAATATTAACAAGCTAAAAATTTATTACAGAAAAGAATACTGGGTTTAAAGGCCTACTTCCTGCTTGCCTGTTTTTCGGCTGGTTTAAAGTAATCTAAGAATAGTTCTCTAGTAAGGTAATATGGAAAATGGTGACAGAAACTTGAGGCCTGCTTATTTCTATAAATGATGGTTCAGGTGAAATTTCCCATTATAAGAGGTAGGCCTGAGGGTGTATATATGTGCGACTTCGTTTCTGTTTGCTGCTTGTCAGTGGAAAGTGTGTTCTGGAGGGACAAAATTATATGAGCATTAATGTCCTTAGTCACAGTGCCGTGAATATTATGGACAGAGGCCAGCTTGCAGAAATGTCTATTAACCACAGTCAAGCCTTGAAACGTTTTTATCTGACACACAGAGAACTGCAGTTGCACATCAAAAGTCTACTTCCCCTCCGGCTGCCCCAAGGGCATTCTGATGAAGTATGTCAGAGACATCCTCTGAACCTCCCTCCTGGTCTCTCCATTTGGTTAACTTGGGCATGAACTTGTGTCTGTTTATGGAAAGTGCTATAAATTAATACTAAATGATATTTGCTTCCTAGCAAAAGGCAAATACTGTCTTAAGGTCTTAAGGTAGATTTTGTTTTAAAGGAAAAGGAGCAGATTTTAAAATTTATTCTATGGAAAGAAAATTTCTCATTGAGCAGCCATCGGTACTTTGTTAGTGCATTAGTTTCTATGGCTGCTGTAAATTACCACAAATGTAGTGGTTTAAAACAACACAAATTTGTTATTTTACACTTCTGTAGGGTAGAAGTCCTACAGAAGTCTCACTGGGCTAAAAGCAAGGAATTAACGGGGCTGTGTTCCTTTCTGGAGGCTCTAGGGAAAAACTTGATCCTTGCCCTTTCCAGCCCTTAGTAGCTGCCACATTCCTTGGCTCTTCGTTCTCATCTTCCATCTTCAAAGCCAGCAACAGCGGCTCAAGTCCTTCTCACATCACATCATCTGACCTTCTCTTCTGCCTCCCTCACCTACTTCAACAGACCCTTGTAATTACATTGGACCTATCTGGACAATCCAGGATAATGTACCTATTTTAAGTTTAGCTGCTTAGCAACCTTAATTCCATCTACAACACTAACTCCTCTCTGCCAGGTAACGTAACATGTTCAAATGTTCTGGGGATTATGATAAAGACATTTTGGAGGGACAATCATTCTGCTTGCTATAGTTAGGGACAATGATTAGAGTAAGTGCTATAATTACATTCAATACCCACATTGGATTGTTAGGGAAGAAGGTGGAAGTAGAAGAAGTCCTGAATTAGAAATCAAAAGTTCAGGGCCATAGTTTTTCCTAACTCATAAACTGGGTTGAGAAAAGTAATTTAATCTCTGGGCCTTAATTTTATGATTTTTAGCATGAGGGCATTTGATTAGCTGATATTTAATGTCCTTTTCAGTTTTAAGATGCAATGACTTGAGTCAAATTCATAGACCTTGGTCATTTATCTAGATGTCTTCCAAGGTTTATGAAAAAAAATTAAACCATGGTAAAGTGGCTAGTTACCATTTTCGTAAAATCTAGGAAAACAAGAAGGAAACTAATGCCTAGAGTATAGTTTAGGAAAATAATTTTCAAATATAACTTAAAACTAAAACAAACAAAAACAAAACAAAAACCTTGAAAACAAAAAAATTAACAAGCAGAAACTTTTAAGAAAACAACTACATTCTACGATCATCAAATTGAAAGAACAAATCCTGCCTAACAAGGATGAACTTCTCTGACCTGATGGCAAAACTAAAAATCCAAGAGGAAATGACATCTATTTTCACTTTATCAAGATTTTCCATTGTCAGCGAGCAAGTAATATATCATCTAGATCGCATGGCTTCTTAGTGGGTGCCTAGAGAAAAGAAATCATTAGTTAATTGCTGCCAGGCATTCCACAGCCTCAGGACTTTCACTAGACATTTGTATCTAAGACCGTAACCATGGCAATGATTTCTGATCTATCAAGAACCAGGTCTGAGTGGAGGGGACAGCAGAGCTCCCACAGTGTATCAGTGCTCTTTCTCCTGCAGCCAATCGTCAAGTTCAAATTATTTAGGAGAATCAGTGACTATGTAGGGACTGGTGTTTCCTTTGGTACTAAGATGAGACATTCTGTTAGAGTTATTACTATGTTAAATATTAAACATTTTCATCAATACCCAGGACAAAGAAACATTTAAAAAAATCAGTTAAATTTAAGATGATACCTAAGAGTAAAGGTATCCTCTGGTAACTTGCAAAAGAACATCAGAATGAGGTTGAAATTTAGTGCTGACTTCAAATAATCCTTTCCAGCCCTATTATTATTTGATTTTATTAGATTTAGGACAAAGCACTACGTTAGCTACATTACAAAATATTATAACTAAATAATGAGCTTCTGTTCTAGGAGATTAAAACAATGCCTCTTAATGTAATAGAGACTGCATTACAGCTCTAAAATATAGAAGCATGTACACTATTTTGTACTTTTATATGTTCCTTTTACAGTGCCATCCAACTTTTTTTTTTTTTTAAACATGCAGGGACTCTCAGCAAAGCAAGGAATACAGTGTCTGAGAAGGAAAGACGTGACTCAGTTTTTTCTGCCTTTCAGATTCCTGATTAAGGAGCATTTGGTCAGTTCCTGGACTATGTGCCCTTGCTATTTAAGAACACTACTATATACCCACTGTTATCCCAGTATACTTTCCTGTGTGAACCTGACATATGCAGAAAAATGATATTGTAGACACTTAGCAACAATCAGTCTCTTGCTGGATTGGAGGGGGCAAAGACAAATTTCCTGTGATGTGTAGAAAGGAATTCCATGGAGGGCTGCC
Organism: Pteropus alecto; assembly: GCF_000325575.1. Taxonomy (NCBI): domain Eukaryota; kingdom Metazoa; phylum Chordata; class Mammalia; order Chiroptera; family Pteropodidae; genus Pteropus; species Pteropus alecto. Next base: position 7,387,128 of record NW_006440638.1, on the reverse strand, counting down.
CAGGGAAAGGGTCTGTCAGTGTGGCTTCAGACCTTAAGTTGGAGATTGACACCATCCAATTCCTAGTCTTTCTGTACCTAGGGGTGCAACATACGCATTTAAAAATAGTTGTTTTTCTTGGTGCACACACTGTGAAACTTTTCCCATGGTGGTTCAGAATCCAATTAAAGTTGCCAAGTAATACAAGTCTTGGTGAACAGGATCAGAACCACTGTAATAGCATCTGAGAGGCTATTTTGGTAGAACTTGTGCAGTAGATGGTTCCTGTTGTATAAAAACACAACTGCAAGTTCTTACTGGCAGGAAACAATCTAAATACAAATTAGTTACCATATGAGGTAATAATGAGATGCACAGGGACTGCTTGTAGCCCTGGCAAGGATATTGCTGGCATGCTTCTCCAGGATTTCTAGGGACTTATTATTATTTAATATTTAGAGAATTGTATGCTACGAATATGCTAAACGGTAAACAGAGAAGCAAAAATTAATAAGCTCTCAGCCCTCAGGGAACATCCTGTGTTCTAGATGAGTCAACGTGCAAGCACAATTCCCCAAAAGTTTACCCACTAAAATATATGTATGTTTTCCACCCGATAAAAGGAGATCGATATGTGATTAAAAGCCATTTTACTGCTTTGTGATATGAGTAGAATTAGGACATCATTCAGGTAGCTGGAGTTAGCTTATGGTCACTGATCTTCCTTTTGTTTTTCTTAAAGAATTATAAAGAAACCATTATCTTTTTGATTGTTACTGAAGATCCCTAAAGGCTAGGAATTTAGAAGTCCTCCCTAGTGTAATAAGAAGGGCAAAATGTCACAGACATGAATCTTAATCACGTTTTGAAACTTACAGTATTATATCTTTGTTTTTAAAAGACAGTCAGTTCTTAAGGTCAAATTTTGACTTCCCACAGGCAGAAGCAGATAGCTAAACTGTGTGAAGCATGATAATGGGGTTAAACACAAGTTTCTGTTGACCTTTAAAAATGTATAATCTCTCTCTTTGTACAATACTAAACCATAGCAGCATTCTCAGCAATAGTAATATCAATTACAGTTTATTTACATATTGTTTTATTTCATCTTCACAAAAGCCCTTTGAGAGAGACAATGTATCCTCATTTTATATAGATAAGAAAACTGAAGCTCAGAAAGGTTAAACAAATTATCCGAGGTCACACAGCCAGGAGGTTGCAGAGCCAGGATTTGAATCTGGGCTGGTTTTTTCCCCCCCAAAGCATTTACTTGTTGCATTATGCTGTACCACTTCTGATGGAGGTATAGATTTTATAAATGAAAATTCTGATGTACTAGCATAAATATTATTCTGCATTCTTGAAATGTGAAGAACAAGAGAAATTGTCTTTGAAAATTATGCAGGTCACATTTTCTCAAAATGTAATGAAGACTTGAGCTTGTGGTGGGGGATTGTTGGATAAGCATTTGAATGTTCAGGACTGGAGCCCAAGACTGTCTTTTTCTCCTCACAGATCCACTCCCTGGAGGAAGAGCTCTGCCTTGAGCTAAGGACCTCACTTCCTTCCTCCTTCTAGTGTCAACACAGTCTCCCCCAGTTCTAAGCCTAAGCACACAGTCTGTATTCTCCCTAGAATGTGGTTTTTTCTTGTCTTTGGCTAATTCCTACTCACCTTTCAGTTCTCAACTAAAGCCTCATTTTGTAGGGCAGCACTTTCTAATCCCTAGATTTGGTCTATTCCCCTGCATCTCCAGCTCTTTACTCTTCTTGACATCTATTGTACATTATTGCAATCTTTTGTTTAAAGTCTGTTTTCCTCAGAAAGGGTTGGGGCCATATCTATCATTTTCGGTACTTGGTGTATGTAGGCACTCACTATTTATTGGATGAACAAGTGGACAGCTGCCTCTGCTTAGGAGGACATGCTCATCTTAAAAGGCTTAGATGGACCAGTGTGCTATTTGGGGAGAGGAGACATGAGTGATCAGCTTAGCCAACTCTACTCTAGGCCTCTGGGGAACCACTTTTCTTTTTTTCAATCCTTCTCTTCATGCCTTCTTCTATTATTTGAGATAGGATGGGGCTTTGTGGGGGAAACGGACAGAAGGACCACTCAGTCTGACTCTAGTCTGGTCCTTAACCTAAAGGAGCATCAAGAGCCCTCATGGCTCACAATAGGTCTAGCTACTCACCTGGAAAGGAGACTTGATACAATTTGGGACTAAAATGGTGTCTAACCGATAATAGAATGTCAGCTGGTTTGGCCTGTAGTCTATATATCACTTGTTAACTGGTAGTAGGTCAGATATCTGACTGAAGATTTGGGGTTCGAGAGTCAAAACCATTTTTGTTAGAGTAATAACTAAACACAAATTCTACCAGGCCCAAAGTCCTAAGATTCAGAATTTAGGGCCTGCTCTGCCATGACCTATTTGTGGGGCTCTCAGAAGTCATGGTCTTAGTCTTATTTTTACCTTCCCAGGGTTATTCAGAGGCTTGGATTAGACCATACCTGGGGGAAAATTTTAATAGTTATAAAACATAAACTTACTCATATTGTAGTTCATTCTGCTCCAGAAAGTCTTCCACAGTGGAAATATCTTCTGCTTTAACACGGAAGTCAACTGTACTGTGAGATTTGATTAGTGTGACAGAATCTGGTTTCCAGAAGTCGATCTGAATTAAAAAAATAAGATATATTGTATTGGACACCTATAATTTAATGGGTGAATTATCATTGGCAAACATACTATTGCTCTACTCATTGAGTTATTTTCAAACTCAAATTATTCATGAAATAAATCTTAGAAATATCTCCTTGAGTGAACAAAAGTTGGGATGAAGTACTTAGATGTCAATAAAAATGTTTACACATATGTACATAGCCTTAATTGATTATCAACAGGCATGAAGAACATACAATTATTTCCCATAATGCTAGTTAGTTGCAGTATTCTAAAATGACTTTTTCTATTTATTGATCTTCTGGAGCAATTGTTTATTACAATAACAATGTTTGTGGTAATGAATAAATGTGCTGAATGAGTGATGATGAACAAGAGCCACAAAATTTAATAGAGAGAAACTGAGCTTTCCTTTTTACTTTTTAATGCACTTAATATATGAATTTATCTGGGAACTCAATACTTTTCATCTCATAGTAATGTGTGGACCCAGGAATGTCCCTGACCCGTGGAAGATACAAAAAGGAAGAAAACTGTATCTTTCTGTAGTGGTCATCGTGATACCATGGCTAGAAATAAAATATTCTCAAGGATCCAGTAAAGTACTGGCATTTTCATTTGTTTAATTATTCACCAGCTATTATTGAGGACCTACTATGTGCTAGGCTCTGTGCCTAAGACTAGAAATACAATAGTGAGCAAATCAACCATGGCTTCTATTCTCAAGGGGGAGATTTTAGAGAAAATTATGCACAAAAATAATAGGATGACATATTTGATAATTCTAATGTTTGTCTTTGTGAATTTGTGATTTCAAGTCTCCTTTATCCATGGAAAAAATATTAACTGAGGACATGCTGCCTCTTGTAGGAAACTGGGAAGAGAGTTTGAGATTGTTTAATAAAAACTGGTGAGGCAAGATATTAGAGATTGTTTAATAAAAACTGGTGAGGCAAGATTAAGATGACTCAATTTCAGATGTACCTGTGGAGAATCCAATAACCTATATCTTGTCCTGGGAATCTTCAAACCACTGTAGATATCTAGTGGCTGCCGAGTCAAGTCAGGGCCACGTGGAATGTCAAGGCAATGGGAGGCAGGGATACCGGGATTACATCAGGAGAGATTCCAGAAGAAAATGTGTAAGTATGGTTATCACTAAGGTGTTAAAAGGAGAGAGTCCTGATGATTTAATAAGGACTGGCTACAGAATGTGACTTAGTGAGTCAAAAGTGAGAGGATAAAGATGAGATGTTAAAAGGTAGTAGAGGAAATATAAAGGCATGCCACAATAAGGACAAAGAAATCAAGGAGCTGATAATGAAGTCAGCCAACACTGTAAAGAGAAGGGTAGTGAAGACAAGCACATTATAAGAGAAAGCAGATTTTTAAAAGTTAACTCTAAATTTGTGTTCCGAATAAACGCTTGTCATTCCAAGGTGAGATAGGAGAGAGAGGTGTATCTTTATTATAGACACAGGAATTTAGAATTGGTAAAGCACATAAAGTCCTCCAAGCATTTGTAGGCAAGTTGGCAGTACCCTGCCCATACACAACTCTGGGACCTGTTAGTGTGCTCGGGAGACTCCCCAGTGCCAAGAAAGGCATCTTTGTGCTTGAAAGCTCTTACCCTGTGATTGGAAAAAGACAAGCTAACAGCTCAAGGCAGGCAGGAAGTGCCAAAGAAAGAACTGTTTCCAGAGAAGTGCTCAATCAATGACCCTGGAAGTGGATTTCTAAATATTCCCTCACTTCCCAGGTGGGGTAATTCTGAAGCATGCAATTTGCACCTTTTCTGAGAGTTTCTCTGCAGGATTAAGCACTAGTCATCCTCTGTGGTAGCTGGCTTAATAGTGCCCCATTTGTTGGCTGCCTTCCTTCCCTTCTCTGTATCACTTCCCACTTCTCTACCAGTGCTCCTTGCACTTCTCAAGTAAAATCTTTGTCCTCAAATCTTTGTCTAAAGGTTTGTTCTGGAAGGACGTATATTAAGATGCCAGTTTCCCACTTCGAGCAACAAATGCCTGCACAGTCTCCTTGGTGACGGTTCCAATACAATGTCAAGTACATCTAGTACCATTTCAGAAGTAAGCCTAATTATTTTATGGATAGCTTTCTTTCTCCTATTAAGTTGAAAGTTGCCTTCCCTGATCTCCTAACCACTTGCTCATTGGTCTTGGCTCTGCCAAATATTGTGGTGGTAGAGAGAGGGAGAAAAATATATACATTCTGCAGTGAGAATAATTAATTCTTTAAAATAGGATGGATAAATATCATGAATATATTTGAAAGAAGACTTGCAGACCCACCTGAGTTCCCTTAAAATTTTCAGTTTGACATAGAGAAAATTGTTCAGCAAAACACCAACATCTAACACTATGGAATGCTACAAGTATGATGCAAACTTACACTGAAGTTAGTCTCCAGTGCTTCTTGGGAGAAATGGAGCCAAAAATTAGGAGCAACACTATAGCCTCAGATTTTTATCAATGCACCAAGTATGGATACATACTTGAATTATATGTTAAAAAGTTATAAAACTGAAGTTATAAAATTACAATCCAGGCAACTGAGTGACAAAGAACCATAAAGAACATTTGTTGGAAGATAAAAGAATATCTTTAAGTGATAGCACTGTGGGAATGTCAACTTAATTAGCCAGCTGTTTAATAACTAAATAATCCTTTCCAAAGTATATCACAAAGTTAGCACAAAAACAAGATAAAGTAGTGTGTCTATTTAACTTAAGATAAGTAGTTTCTATCTTAACTAATTCTTCTGGGAATAAGATAGGCGTGTACAAGAATATTGGTGTTGGAGATTTTTGATTCTTCACAAATTGACACAAATTTGCTTCTTCACATTGCATTTGACTCCAAGTTGAGTATCTTATAGAATTTTCATTTATCTTGATGGAATTTTCCTTCGTTATTGGAAGAGTAAGTGACTTCTACCCTAGGCCTTATTCCAGACAGTGTAGCGGAACTTACTAGGATAGTAGGAGTGATGTGAACATTGGAAGACTGTAATCAGGTTACTCTGGATAAACATGTACCTTAAACTAGAGAAACGGAGTTCAAGAAAGTACAGAGAAAAGAGAGTAGGTTTTATGGTGAATGTCACCAGTAAAGGAACAAGTGTAATGCTTATTGCAAGGAGATAAGATAAAGTCCTTACTATACAATTACAGATGAAAAGGGAGAGGTGGCTAGTGTGGTCATAGTTCTCTCCAATACATTCAGCTTTTAAAAGGACATGTTCAAAAGCTGGGAGGAAGGACACATGGCCAAGGATGAATACAAAGACTAGATGCCCTTGTAATGTTCTTATCAGGAAGGCTACAGTCCACAATATGCTGTACTTGCAGGATTGCTAAGGAGAATAAAAACCTCTTCTTCAATCATGTTGGAAATAAATAGATAAAGAAGAAGTATGCAGTCCCACTGCTTGGAACTAAAGCATGATGTTTGTAGCTGGAAGAGAGAAAGTAGCCTTATTAAACTCTTGTTTAGCTCTGTCTTTTCCAAAGAGTTATACTGTATCTCGTTTCTTCTGCTTGTACTGAGAGATGAAATTAATATAAGTAAAGAATTTTTCATATGTTATAATTTTAGCAGAAATAACCTTCTTTGGAAGAGAAAACTGAGGCCCAAGGTAGATGAGGAGAGAGGAGACTGGCCATGTAAATTGCCTTCCAAATCCTGGGTGTAATGATGGCAATAATAACAGACACTTACATAGCTCTTACTATACATGTTCTTTCCAAGTGCTTTACTTATATTAATTCTTTTAAATCTCACAATAATCCTTTACTATTATTCTCCTCGTTTGGTAAACAAGAAAGCTGAAACCCAAGAAGTGTCCAAGGTCCAGCTAGCAGATGGTAAAGCCAGGAATTAAACTCAGGCATTCTGCGTCCAGATTCTCAGCTTTTGACCACCATAAAATAATGAATTTTAGGTAACTAAAAAAGTACAACAGATGTGATGGCAGAACTTTCTCAGCAATCTTGGAGGAATCAGAGCCTGAGGGATCACTGAGGAGTTGAGGGGGCAAATCTTGAATTTTATAAAGAGGAAAATGGGTGAATTCCAGAAGCAGGAGATCCTGGAGCCAGGCATGGATTCTGAAAAGCTGCAGAGTAAACTGGAAGCAGATGGATTGTGAATGCTTAGAAAAGGAAGCTGTGTTCCCTGGGAGCCAGCATGGTTTAAAGCAAGAATAAGTCAGGCTCAATTAACTTCATCTTATTATTGGAAGAGACCAGTAGCCTGAATGCTGAATCTGGATCTTAGCAAAGCATTTGACCTAGTCCCCCCTGCATTTATATTCTTCTTTACAAGCTGGAAAGCATGGCGTTATCTGTAGGTAACACCCCACTAACATGGATAGTTGAGCCAACTTACCCAAGAAAAGTTGGTTAATGAATCACTTTCAGTTCTTAACACTATGTCTGGAACATTGGAGACTCATAATAAATAGATATTGAATGAATGAAACATGAAGGAGGCCTCTAATTCTGTGCTGACACCTGACTTAATATTTTTCTTTATAAGTGACAAAGATAAAAGTTGAGAAGGCATGCTTATCAAACTTTCTGGTGATGCAGTTAGGGGGAGGAATTATTACCCTGAATGCTTGAATTTATTTTTAAAATGATCTTAGCACACTGAAAACATGTTAGCAAGATAACTTTTGACGGGGTAAATTTAAAATCTTGCATTTAGGTTAAAAAATCAATTAAGCAAGCACAAAAGGAAGAATATCTTGCTTGAGGATGATTTACGTGAGAAAAAAATAACCTACTGGTTTTGATTAGCCATAAGTTTGCTAAGAGTATGCCATAACTGTTCAAGATGCTAAGAAGAATCTTGGGCCCCATTAATAAATGTCTGCTTTATAAATGAAGGCAGGCAATGGTCCTGTGGCATATATTAATCACAGCACACCTTGAAGTCCATTGTCAATTCTGAGAGCTAGATTTTTAAAAACATATAGACAGAAAGATTGAGCAATATTCAGAGGTGATCAGAATGATTAAATGTCTGTAAACCAGTCCTAAGAGAAATGATGGAAGGCTTGAAAAAGATAAATCTTAGAGGTAAGACAATATTTGGCTCAGCTAGTTCCAGTGGGTCAAAGTTAGAGAAGGTAGCTTTCAGCTTTATATAACAATTAGAATGATTTTTAAGGCAAATAGGCTACTCTAAAAAGCAATATTCTTACTATCCCTAGAAATACTCAAACAGGTTTTATTAGGGCTAGCAACCAGAGATGCTATTTTTATGGAAGAAATTTCAGATTTGAGTGGAAGACTAGAATAGATGACTTTTTATTCTCTTTTAATTCTAAACTTCTGAATCTGTTTCAGATTATGACACTTTCTACCTTCCTCCTGCCCCATCTACATTTTAAAAGCTAAAAAAAAAAAACCTGTAAAAAGAAAGATATATAAATGGATAGATGGATAACAGATATTTAAAAGCTAGTAGATTATTTTAGTTTATATATTTAGAAGAAACAGAATTGGCAAAAGTGAATTATTTGTGATCAGCAATAACTTCCTGCCACACTACATATATAATTAAAAATGTCAGTTTTCATCCCACATCCAGTGGATTTTTAAAGAAGTGTAGAGATTTTGGTTTCTTAAAAGTAAAAGTAAGGAAATTGCTTATAGCTTTTTACCTTCTTCCCCACCCCCGCATGTTATAACATTAAGAGAGCCTGAATCAAGGTCGTGAAAACTCAAGCTGTTTGATTTGGAATGAAAGAAAATCAAAGAGAACAGATGATATATGAGATGTGGAAATGAATTTCAAGTTGGACAAAAGCCCAGTTTTTCGGTAATATCCAAGTTGATCATTTTTCTTTTTTGCCTTAGAAGGGAAGTGACTGTACATTAGATGTTCTATGACCTTTACAACAGTTCCAACTCATCCAGTTGTCATGTTCTGTCAGCTCTTTAAAAAGTTACTTTGGATTTATAATACTGTAGGGCTTATGGCAATCTAATTTAGGCAGAAAAAGAAAGTCTGTGGCACTCAATGTTTTTCAAGTTTTTATTTCTTGCTACAAAAATGTTATAGTTAATATTTCATATCATTCTTCTTTTGATGGAACCACAATGCAATCTAAGTAAGTGTGAAGCCAACCTATAGCGTAGAATTGTTATTTACCTGGTTGGTGCTGGCCAACTCATGGAGTAAGTCGATGTGATTTTTATCTTCAACATTGACGCGGTACACCTTCTCGCTAAATGGTGAGATAACACAAGAAGAAGAGAGAATTTAAAACTGAGAAATATATTCATATTCTTGAGCTAGCGAGGAAGAAGGACTGGCTCATTTGAGTTGTTTACTTACCCTTCGAAGTGCTCACCAGAATGGTGAGCCGATGCTAGGGCCACTGTCCCAAGAACCAAAAGCGCCAACATTGTGCCTGACTAGGTCTTTTGGGTGTGTTTCATCTGCTTTTATAATTCAGAGTGTTCTTTGTTTTCTTCTTCTGATTGCAAGTAGGCACTATCAAATCTTGATTAATAGTTTTCCTGGCACTGTTGCCTTGGTGGCTATGTAAAATCTGAGAGGATATCTCTTTCCACACCTGTGAAAACAGCAAGTAATCTCAACTTCAACCTATCTAATTTGGATGTCAGACCTTGAGTAATCTAGAAGTAAGTGAGTTTTAAATAAAATGCATTTTGCAGTCATATGTTTTTATTTGAACTGAGAATTACATACAATAAATTCTATAGATTTAAGTGTAAATTTTGATGAGTTTTGACAAATGTGTATCCCATGTAATAAACATTCCAATCAAGGTATAGAACATTCTCATAACCCTGAGGAGTTCTTTTGGGTACAATTTTAGTCTACTTCTGTACTCTCCTCTGGCAACCGCTATTCAGATTTCTAGCTTCATACATTAATTTTGCCTGTTCTAAAACTTCATGTAAATGAGGTCATACTGTATATTGAAAATCTTTTATGTATTTATTGACTATTCGTAAGTCTTCTTTAGTGAAGCATTTATTGAAGTCTTTTGTCTTTTTAAAGAAATTTGCTGTTTGCTTTTAAAAATTGTTTTATAGCTCTTCTTTATACATTCTGAATACAAGTCCTCTGTTAAAAATATATATGGCAAATTTTTTTTTCAGGATGTGCCTCACATTTTTATTTTCTCAATATTATCTTTTGATGAACAGAAGTTTTAAATTTTGATGAAGTTTTAGTTTATCAATATTTTCCTTTTATAATTCATGCCTTTAGCATTATTTCCAAGAAATTTTGCCTATTCCAAAGTCTAAACATATTTGCTTATGTTTTCTTATAGGAACATTGAACTTCAGGGTTTTATGTATGCTGTGAAATATGGATCAACATATTTTTAAAATATAGATATCCAGTAGATCCAGCACCATTTGTTGAAGATTCTTTTCTTTCCCCATTGAATTACATTGGTTTCTTTGTCAAAATTCATTTGGCCATATATGTGTGGGGATAATTTATTGACTTTCTATTGTGTTTCGTTAATCTATTTGTCTAATTTTATATGCCTATCACAATGTCTTGGTTATTAAGCTAAATAGTAAGTCTTAAGGTAATATAGTATGTAAGTCCTCCAACTTTGTTCTCTTCCAAAATTGTTTTGGCTATTCTAAATACTTTATATTTCCATATATATTTTAGTTCAACTTATCAATTTCTATGATGAATTTTGCTGGGATTTTGATTGAGTTTGCACTGAATCTATAATGCATTTTGGGGAGAACTGATATAATTATTACATTGAGTCTTTCAACTTATAAGCATATTATCTCTGTACCTTAATCTGGATCTTTGTCAAAAAGTGTGAAGGGTCTGAGATTTTTATCCTACCTGCAAGTTAAAAAGTTATCTTGCTAGAGTTTCATAGATGCTGACAGATGACAGGAAACTCCTGGGCCAGAATCAAAGAGCTTTGTTATTTATGGCATAGGGGGCAGCATAAGCTTTATATTTGTGTCAGTACTTTTATGTTCCAGTACCACTGGGATGATGTGGAGGTGGGCCCACATGGGTACTGGGTACATGGGTTTGTGTCACAATTGAAGTATAATGAATTTAGGGAACTCTCACCTTTATGAGGGAGCTGCTAGTAAATCTGCCCAAACTGCCCCAGAAGAGACATTAGCTTTATTATCCTGGAGAACAAATGGAACATTCCTTTGCCCTAGAGGGAGATGCCATTTCTATATTCTAAGCTGTTTGCTGTAAAAACATCTTTGAAAAGATAGTCCAGAATAAAAGCTGTCCTGAGACATACAGAAGCAGAGTGATCCATGGAGAATTGTCTCTCAACACTTCCTACCCCCTTCTATATACTCTTGACTTGAATGTGCTACTCTGTTGTGCTACTTTGATTAATCTGACTGATAGGGGCTGGGACCAAATCCATTCAATTTGTCTATGTGGCATTTAATTAAGATTAATATCAATAGGACTCCAAGCAGCATGAGAGACCACTGTATAACACTGACCTCAGCCATGCCTCTCAAGGGTACTAAACCCAACAAGCTGAACAAATTTCATAAACCATATTGTCTGCTTTAGAAAATCAGATAGCTTTCTTCTTAAATTTCCGTATCAACTATTCTACTTTGCCTGAGGCAATAATACGGGTACAACAGAATCTATTAGCTGTTGTGCATACTACACCATGGCCTGCAATTCTATTATGCATAACAACCTTGGTCTCAACTAGCTATATGAAAGAGAGAACCGTTATTTATGTAACTGAAATTCCAGCAATAGTTCTGGCTTTACAAATTCAATCGATAATGATTGTTAAGCCTGGGTCTCTCTTTTTGGTCAGTTCTGCCATGTGATAACAGGATGGCTACTAATAGGTCTAATTTTACATCCTACTGGATTGACAATCTTATTGGAAATATAGTTTTTTCTTTCTAAAAATTCTATCCCAGATCTTCATATTGAATCTCTGGACTGACATGGCAAGTGCCTCTCGATCCTTGAAGCAATTCTGTGGTCAGGATAATGGGATGTACTGATGGCAGGGCCTAACTCATTTGACCACCCCTAAAACCTTGGCATAAGCCAAACACAAAATGTATAATAAAGCTATTACTGCTGCTGCTGCCACCCTTCACAAGATGGATCTTGAGCAGTCCTCACTTGTGTTTGTCACCAGCTTCTAAGTCAAAGTCCCAGTCATAAGCATAGGTCAGTGCCTAGCTACAAGAGAGGCTGGGAAAGCGAGAGTCTGACTTTTAACTTTAAAAGTAGGAAGGGTCTCTGCCTCCTATGGTTTCTTAGCTAGAGCATTCTCAAGACTTAGAGAAAGGATTCAGATCTGGATGGCTAAAAATAATGACAAATATATACTAAGGGAAAACATAATCATTTGTGAATGACTCGTGGTGTTGTTACTTGAAACTGTAAACATATAAGAGAGTTAATTTCAATTGATGCTTTCTGAATCCAAGTAGAGGACAATTTGGATTTTCAGTTAGTAATTAAAATTTGTTTTTGTTAGTTGCAATAATTTTTCCATAAAAATTGAAATATCTGCTTTCCATCTCATGTTTATATGTTTAAATTCTTTTTTAATACACAGCTTTGGTGATTAATAAGCTGAAAGGGACCTTTGTGTCTGTTTGTGTTTAATGTAACAGCATGAGATTTTAGAGAGTCTGTAAACTGCCCCATGGTGTTATAATTCATCTTATGTAATGTCTCATTTTCTAGAAAAGCATTTCCCCAAGCATATTCCATGGTGTTAAATAGGAAAGGGTTCTGAGGTCAAATATGTTTGCTTTAAACCAGAACAAACAAGCTTTTTAGTGCAGGACTTTTTAGAATCTTTAATGTGTATTGTAAATCATCAAAAAGAGACTCTGATACAGCATTCCTCAAATGTATATGATGGAAGTTCCAGGTTGGTTAAATCCATCTAAAATTAGAAGACTTAGGACCATTGCTACGTTTCATTGTGTTTGACTATGGAACATTTTCTTCAAAAGCATCACTTAGGACCAATGATTTTGGGAAAACATATTGAGCAATTCTAGACAGAATTCACAAATGGAATCACATTAAATTAAAAGTTTGGCCCTGTGGATTCAAGGCCAAAGAGTTTATTTTGACTTCAATGTTAAGGTCCCTGGGCTAAGTGCTGTGGAGTATTCAGACATGAAGAAGGCTTGATTCCTGCTCTTCAAGCCCTGCTGTGCCAGACATGCAAGTGGTTAGGTACAAATATTAAGGGAGGAGTTTTCTCGACATCCTTTTCTTCGTTTGTTTTAGATTGAGGGTTTAACAGTTGGGTCAATTGATGATTCTGGGTAAACCATTCTCTCAACTTGAATGCTACCTTGAACTAGTAAGTGAGGAGTAAATAGAGGGTTCTTTTTCACTAAAGGACAGATGATACAAGGGAAGAGAAAGAAATCAGAGGATATGTAATTTCAGTTAAATCAGGGAAAAAAGTTTTATTGACTGGGATTAGTTAAAGTGCTCTGTACATATATTTGTGTTTATTGGCTATTGAATAGGAAAATTTTTATATAAAATTTGTTTTCTCAGAAATCCGTTGTCCTCGTCATTATCATCATCCTATCCTATCACCAGTTGCTAGACCATTTACTATGAAAGGAGAACACTTGCTTTGATTCTGATGTTAAAATAGAATTTTAGGTGATAGAAGAAGGAAGGTTCTAAATAGGAGATTATTTCTGAAAAGAATTAGTTTTTGTTTTTGTTTGCATCCAATCAAAATAACAAAGTGGTTCAGTCAATTCAGTAAAGATCCTTCTCACACCCTTATCTCAAGTGAACTGTCCAGTTGTTTGTGAGGCAGCCAGAATTTCCTTGCAACTTGATGGGTATAACTGATTGATGACTCAATCTATTGGTATTGCTCCAAAGAGGGCAAAAACAACCTGAAAATGTTATTCAAGTACATCAATGGCCTGTCAACTTTGTGTAATTATATTTAATATTAAAATAAACTGCCTTTTAATGGATATGAAGAGGGAGGCTAGTAAACATTTTCTTGGCTGGCTTTTCTCTCTGGCATCTACTGATGTTGGGATGTGTGTGTGTGTGTGTGTGTGTGTGTATAAATATGATCATCATCATTAATAGACATAGTATGCATATTTCTGATGAGAATGTTGTTCATTATTGAATTGCAGACCAGTATTTTTGAAAACTATGAGATAAACAAGACAACTTTATCTCATAAATCTTACCACCTGACTCATCATTTGGAAGTTCCTTATTGAAACAAGGAAAACATCTTTAATCATGCAAATATTTGGAAACTACAAGCATATCTCTATTTGGAATTTGGGTGATAATTAAAATGGATAGGTTATGATTGATTAACTCATGAAGAATGGGTTAGTTAAAAGGCAATTGGTTCTCTTTCTATCCTTATATCAGCACTCCATCAACAGGAATTAAGAAAATAGTGTAACTAGGCTCCAGCTCCTGGCTGAGGGCAATTAATCAGGACAAAGACGCAGGGCGGCAAGTTGAAATGGTGCCAAATAAATCAATCTATTTTTGTATACACATTTATCTTTGTTAATTCTTATACACCATCTTAATATTTTGATCTTCAGTTTGTGTGTGAGATGATGGATTTTAGGGAAGAATTCTCAGGTATTTTGAATTATTTTATGAATAAATTACATTATATTTCCATAGTAACACCTTTACTTTACTGGAAACAAAAGTGTAAGAAGATGTACATTTCTACTTTTAATTTATATATGAGAAATATTTATTTTGTTCTAGTTTGTAAAGTAATGGGGAACTACTTTTATTCTTAAAATGCTGTAATAGAACATGAAAGCTCCTTAAAACCTTTTGAAGAAAGGGCAGGGTTTTCATAAATAAATGTTAATAATATAAAATGTCATATGGCTAGAGAAATAAAAGCATAAAATCAATTAAAAAAAGAAAATGTCGATATTTTCTGACAACTTGTTTACTATTTACCTGATATGAATCTTCAAAAAGGTCTGTGTTCTACTTTACATGGCTTCAGTTCAATTTCAATTTATTCATAAAATTAGTTTGGAAGGGCAACCTCCAGGCACACAGGTAATATAGCTGATGCTGTCATTTGGAAGTCTGTTTCTAAACACCAGATTGTTTTTTCCTGTTCCCAGATTTTAAGTCATTGAGATGCTTGTGTTTCTGTCTATTATATTACTATAAGGACTTTTATAGGCTGACCTTATGACAACCACTCTGGTTGAGACTTGAGAGTAATAGATCGACAACAGATTCTCTTGGAGTCATTTGAAAAAGTTGACATTTGGGTGCTCAGAAAGAAGATCAGCACAATGGATGTTAGCACATGAATTTTCACTGTCAGGAGTGATATATTTTAATGTTGAAATGTTTTACAGTTCCTTTGGAGGACTAGGTATTATATTATCATACCTCTATGTAATAAAATCCTTGAAAGTACTCTGAGAATTAAATAGCTAAATCGACACCTTGAATGAGGTTTAAAAGAAGATTCCAGAATCTTTGTTTAGTCTCCTTTTACCTCAGAGTTTTAGTCTCCAAACGCAAGGAGGATTGAGCTTGGTTCACGATTAATGATCTAATTTTGTAGCACTGCACACTGCTCCCCAACTCTGATGTGACTCGAAGGCAAGTCCGTTAAACATGATGTCAGCAG
>NW_006440638.1:7346544-7371716 GCF_000325575.1 Pteropus alecto | reverse complement strand
TTTAGAATGTGGGGGGGTAGAATATTGGGCTGATACACACACACACACACACACACACACACACACACACACACACACACACACTAATGGAAAATCAATGATAGTAGCAGAATGGTCAAGAGAAAAACCCACAAAGAAATGTGATCACATTGATCAGTCAAACAAAACACACAAAAATCCCCTCTAATTTCAAATTAGAACAGCAGAATCAAAGGCACATTCCTCCTCTTGATGGTCTCTGGTATTGCTTTACTGCTATGAGCAGTGATTCTAAACCACATGAAATGCCACCCCTGATACACAGAGTATTGGCTGTGGACAGATCTCTCTTAATCTGAGGAGAGTGCCTCTAGATGGGTTATAGTTTTCATTCTCAGGATTGATGACCCAGCATCAGATTACATGATAAACTTGCTCAAAGCATGGTCTCATGTTTTCTAACTGTGTTAGATAAACATTCAGTATCTGCATTTCAGAGCAGTAACACAAAGATAAATCAAATAGCAAATTAAATTTAGGTATGCCATCTGCTGCCTTTATTTTATGAATTCCAGCCCATAGGACATACATGGGGCATGAATGTATAATCCATTGTCTTTTCTTGTTGGACTTACCACAAACATGGGACAAGTGTTCAACCATGCTATTGGTCTTCTTGGAAAGAGTAAAATTCACAAAAGTAAATTTTTTTTGGATGTTGTAAGTTATTTGTTTTAATAAAAATAAACCACAACAGAAGAAAAACCAGCATGTACTCGTTTCTTCAAGTGCAACATCTCAGCAGGCTTTAGGAACTCATCCACAAGGGGTAAATTGTTTAATGCGTAATTGTAAGCAGAACTGTAAAAAGCCATATTAGGCTTCCATGATTTTATTCTCTTCTCTGGTAAAAGATCATTACTTCTCCCTGGGCCCCTAATGGTTAAGTCTTTTACAACTTTTCCATTTCCAAGAAAGTTCTTGATTTCTTCTGATGGTTACTCTTATGGGATGTCTTTACTTCACAGTGATTTTTTAAAGAAATTATGTTTTTCCAGTGTTTCTGAGGAAATTTTCAATTATACTTTCAAAACTTAAAATTTAAAAATTCTCCATTTTTGGAAGGAGAGTCAGTATATTTTCTTTGAGCAGTTTAATGTAAAGTATGACTTTGGAAACATGAAATTACATTTTGGTGCTATCATTTGGAGATATTTGCATCTTTAATTGTCTATTGCCAATCTGGTCCTTTAGCAGCATTTGCTCAGATGCAGTGGTTACCAGGACTGGTAAGAGCTGTTTTTCAAGGACTTTTGTAGATTTTCAGCTAACACCAATAAAATGAATTCTCTATTTTTGAGGCTAATAAAAGTCTTAATGATATGTGCATCCAACAGATGGGACAGAGGGCATTTTGGCAGTGGGCAGTTGAAATCTGCCCTCAGTTGTTTGTATAAGGCTCTCACTAAAGTCAATAAAAGGTAATTTTCACACACAATTTAGTTCAGAGTATAAAATGTGGAGAAGAGTTTGCTGGTTTAAGTCCAATGGGCATAAGGGTAGCAGTTGGTAAAAGTTTTGTTTGATGGCAAATTGTAACTGGCAGGCTGACAAGTTGATCAAGAGAAATACAGGACCAAGTCACAAACTGTGGACAATGGCAGGGCTTCAGAAGCAAAGCAAAGGACACAGCTGAAGTAATTATCACCAACATCTCTGGTATAAGCCTTGATGATAAACAAACAAACAACAAAAAATCCCAAACTCTCTTTCTCTCTTTTTGTTCTCAGTCTTCTTTCTTTTTCACTCTTTCACTCATACCCGTTTTTAAAACCATCCGTTTGTATTTCTACTTAGCATTTTGTCCAACAAACAAAATGTTTGCATGAATCAGTACTGCGTTGTAGGAATATCATAATAGGCATCGGGCAGATGCAGAATATATACTCTGGCTGTGTAGGATCAGATGTGCGGCTCAGATCTCCCGACATGAAAGAGGCACTCCACACATCCTTCCTGGTTATGGTGAGGAGTTATCATGTTTAGTGCAGATAAGGCTTTCAGAGGACTGAGAAACAATCTGGAGAACAGGTTCATAAGTGAAAATTATACATAGAAACCATTAGTGACTTTGTTCTTTCATGCACTTATTTAATGATTTGTTAATAATTTATGCATATTAATAGCTTATATTAAAAAAGTCAAGAATGTTTTTGACAAGCATTATTTTATCTGATGCTGGTGATTTCTGAATGTGGAAATGTATATGTGGAAGGCATGCAGAACAGGTTCATATTCTGGTTCTTTGAAGGCAAGTACTGTAATTCTATATACCAAGAATAGATGACAAATGAGAAATGAGTTTATAGTTATGAAATTAGTAGCCTTTTGTTAGGCCACTGCAGATTTTCACAATCTTAACAATATTGACATTTTGCGCTGGATAATTGTCCTATGCATTGTAGGGTGTTTAGCAGTATTCCCGGGCTCTGCCAGTTAGACGCCAGTAGTAATTCCCCTTTCGCCCTCTGAGTCGTGATAACCAAAAATGTCTTCAGACATTGCCAAATGTTCTCCTGGGGCTAACTCTCTTCTGTTGAGAACCACTAGTCCACCGATAGGATTAACTTGCTTCCAAATCAAGCTTAGGTTTCCATGAACTTTTAGAAAGACTGTGGACAGAGATGGGGAGAGAACTCAGAAAAAAGATATACATGTAGTGTGTTTAGATTAGACACTGGTCCTGATTTTTTGATGGCTCCATCAGTATCCCTAAGAACTTATTAAAGCATTAAATCACAAGACAACATCAGCCACGATGAGGTACTTTATATGCTAGCACAAAACCAGTGCTTGTTGCAATAGAGTATTCTCTGGAACTGTGCAGAGCAGAGAGGTTGGTGGCCTTGGGCTTTGTGAGGTGAAGTGGAACAACTATACCCAGGGCAAAAGAAATGCTGAAGCATGACCTGAGCAGTGGAAGCTGTGATGTGACAACCTGGAAAGCAATAGCAGTTGCCTACAAAGGGGGTGGCAATTACAGAGCGGGAATCTTTTCTTGAATAGAGGTAACTTGATTTCTCTAAAGTTTCTTGGCATTTGTCCTTTCTGAACATCTGCAAGTGCTTCTAGTCCCCCAGGGAACCTGAGTTCACTGCACAGTCCAGCTGGGCCTAGAGGCTGTGACCGCAGTAAATAGGCCTGGATGCTTTCTTATTATTCCTCATCCTTCTTGGGCTTGATTCCCACTACCCTTTCCAGGTGAAGACAAGCTGGGGTAGGGGCTACTAAGAGGTGTTAATGCTTATTTCTATATTCTTTATTTTAGTTATTGATACCGCCTCCCCAGAGTGAAGTGAAGTGAAGTATAGGGACCTATTTCTCGCTAATTCTTGTTTCTTTGTGATCCAATTGATTGGGAAACAAAAATCCAAAAATTATTTTTGTTATCCTTGATATTTTCCCGTAGACTGTAGCATGTTCTGGACCTTGGCCTACCTATTATTGTTAGTAAAAATCTGTGCAAGCACTAGACATTCCTCACATTTTTCTTTCACCTTTAACATATTTTTAAAAAGAAAACGGTTATTTTAGAATTCTAGAGCCAATGTAATTTGCTAATTTCTGAGTTCAATGTAATTTGCTGATTTCTGAGTTATGGAATTCTTAAAAATGTAACTGCTCTGTAGGTGATTTAAAAGAGGGTAGTTTCAAGATTGAAGTGAATGGTACATTTTCATTTGAAATGAGACTGTGCTTCAGTGAGTTCGAGTGTGAATACTGAAGTATATTTCAGAGGTAGGGAATTATAGATGATTGATGAAAACCTGATTAATTGCTCAGATCTTTTCGATAACAGGCTGTTTCAAGTTGGCTTTGGTCTTTCCAGATGCCATAGTTGCCTAAACAGACTAGGGATTTTCAAACATCCATGCCTTTGCTCATAAGCTGCCAGCTGCTTGAAATATCTTCCTTTCTGAAGTCCAGCTGAGGAAATGCTTCATCTCCTTACGATAATTTATTGAACCCAAGGCACAATGTCCTTCTTTCCCCCCACACACATTTTAATGTGTCTGAATTTGCTGTATGGTTCTTACAATGAATACTATATTATAATCAAATTGGTGACTTTTTAAATTAATGGGATGTAAAGTAATGGTTTATTTTATAATTGATGGCAATTTAGAATTGATGAAATACAGTATCTGAATCTATACTGTCAATGTGTTATCCAAGTGGAAATGCACAGTAGGTAGGTTGGAAGTGATGGTGTGGACTTTGGAGAGCTGAAGGTGTAAAATACACCCACCCATCCCAACATTCTCCAAAGTCTGAATCCATTATAGCATCAACTCTAAAGCACAGAAGCATTCTACTGAGAGGTGATGTAAAATAAGGATTGATGGGGAAGTAAATTTACAGAGCTACGTAACTATCACCAAAATCCTATTTTAGAATCTATCACCTCAAATAGATCTCTCAGGCCCCTTTGAAGTCAATTCCTGCTCCCAACCTCAGTTCCAGGTAATCACTGATACGCTTTCTATTTTTATTTTTTATTTTTATTTTCTGGGCATTTAATATAAATGGAATAATATAATATGTGGTCTTTTGTACCTGGCTTATTTCATTTAGTGTAATGTTTTTTGAGGTTAATTCATGTAGCATTTATCAGTAGTTTATTCCTTTTTAATACTGAATAATATTTCACTGTCTGGATGGACCACATTTTGTTTATCTATTCACTGGTTCATGGGCATTTAAATTGTTTTTACTTTTTGGTTATCATGACTAATGCTGTTAAGAACACTCACATGTAAGTCTTTGTGTGGATGTAGGATTTCATTCTCTTGTGTAGGTACTGAACATTTTCTTGATCAAACTATGATTCCTGTTCTCAAGAGCAAGAATTTGTTCTATAGATATCTATGAGATTTTCTTTTTACATGAGTTTGTATTAAAACCTTGTATTGAGTTATATACCTAAAAATTAAAATACCAATTAGTATATGGATATGAGAAGTGCAACTAATGAGAAGTGTTCAGATTTACTTGGCATCTGGTACAATTTACTGTCATTCACTAGTACCTACCTCCAGTCTTGTTGTCTGGAATAAAAATGACATATATATTATATTTACTACTCTGCTAATGCCACCAAAAAGCCTATCAATTGTCATATCCAGGCTGTCTGCTGTGAGGCAATGTAGCAATCTAATTCTTTAAAACTGTGTCCTTGAATATATCATTTCATCCCCTCCCTTTTTGTCCTTTTATGGTTGAAGGACATTTTATATTTGAAAAATGGGATTTAGGTTGATTTTTAAAGAGGCCAAGATTAAAAAAAAGTAATTTGTTTTAAAACCTTTCAAATCCAGAACAACATGTAGGATAGTTAATTTATAAGAGAAGTTAAAGAGACTGGGAAATTTCCTCCACCTTGATTTGCTCTGTTCTCTGCCTTCTTATACTACAGAACAATCTAGAGTTTAATTCTACATTTGCACAGTTTTGACAGTATGAATAGGGAATATGTGATGATGATGAATGTTAATATATTGATATGTTAATATATTGTTAACAACAACACTTCTCAGGACATTTCTGCTAAATTGGTAGTGATAGATTAAGAATATGGTCTTACATCATTCCTTCACTCACTCACTCACTCACTCACTCACTCACCCAGTCACTCACTCACTCATTCATCTATTCACTAAACTAACCTCTTATTATTTCTAAAGATATCTCTATGGCATCTTCCATGTACAAGGCTCTGGGCTAGGCACCTAGATTACAACTGTGAACAGCTGTTTAAATCATACACAGTAAAGAAAGAAGCTATTTAACAGATGGTTTTCCAAACTAATTAAAAAGAGAGTTGATTTGCTTTAGAAGAAGAAACTTGCAACTTTTGGTTACTTGATTTAAAAGATCTTTGGGGCTTCCCTTCAGCTCTTTGGTTTAATGGCTCATTCAGCATTTTTCCTGAATCACCTGTGGGTTTGGTATTTAGCAGCATCTAAGACCAGGAGAAACATGACCAAAGACAAGAATCATCATTCTATGAGGTGAAAGTTACAAGACCTCCAAGATGAAGTCTTCTGAACCCTCTGTCTCTTGTTGAAACCTAGGGAGAAAGATATAAATATTGTTCAAAAATAAAAATATGAGGTTAATTACAAGCATTTCATGAAGAATAAAAATATCGTTTTGTTTTATTCATCTAAAATTCTTTCACATTTCCTCACACCATTGATCTTATACAAGATGCTTAACGTTTTGCTTCATTCAAATGTGACGTAATGGGTTCTTAGTTAAAAAAGTCTGCATTCTTGGTTACTAGATTCCTAGATGAAGCATGACTTAATTTTTCAGTTCAAACTTTTCTAGGTCAAAATGAGAACTCATCAGATAACATCTAGGAAGTGGAACTTCTTATAAATTAAAGAAAATGCTAAGTTTTGGAAAGAATGCTTAGAAACTAGTAATGCTAACATCTAAGAGAAAAGCCATTTTCAACATAGGTATATATCAGGTTACACTTCAAACTTATCAAATCTAATTCAGAGGATGGAGTTGTCCAGTTACCCTACAAAGACAATCTCACCGTAGTTCAAAATCTATACATTTTTCACATTCAAAGAGGGGGTCATGGGAAAATCCAGTCTACGGCTTGTGGGTCAAAAGCACAGGTGACGACAACCAGAACTTTAGATTGACATTTGAAGTTGGGGAGTGGTCAAGTTTTGTGAGACTGAGCCCTTAACCTGTGGGATTTGATGCTAACTCTAGGTTGGATAGTATCAGAATTGAGTTAAATTGTAGGACACCCAGCTGATGTCATAGAAAATTGCTTGGTAGTATTGTACACACACACGCGTGCGTGCACACATGCCCTAGAAGTATCAACCAATATCAACCAATGTCAAATTAGTAAGCACATTTTAAATATTTCTTATTTGTCAGTGCAATAGCTTTTAAATAGAAAAAATGTGGTACTAATCTATCAGGATAGAAATATAACTATGTTCATTGTCTACAGGGAATAGGATCAGAGATGATCCGAGTTCCATAAATATGCCTCCACTACCACAAGCTCACTGGAGAAAGTGAGGATTTTGAATACCAAAAGAAACAGGCCCTAAGGAATACTCAGCCTCCTGTTTTCTCCTGGTGCTATGCATATGCTGATGGTGGCCAGGTGGAGGATTTGGCTAGCCCAGCTAATTGCTTCTATCTGGAGGAATAAGCGAATAGTGCAATAACACTGCGCTACCCTTGGTACAAATTAAACTGCACTAAAGTACACTTAGAAGAAATTAACAAAGCTCCAGAATGGAAAGTGACTTTAAAAAATTCATTCTCTTTTTATTTCAGTTTTACGATTAATGGGAAATGAATAAATGAAAAGACCAAGGAGAGAGAGGAAATAGTAAGACATTATTACCACAACACAAAGTTTTTATAGATACTATATTTGAATATATCGAATAAAGGAGTTGGATTTTTAATCATTTCCCTAGTTTTAAAGATCACTATTACTTTAAAAAATTATTATTTTGGAAATCCCCAGGCTAAGCCAATGTACTTTGGATTTTGAAGTACAGAAATCACAAAATTTTAATTTATTCTCCCTAATAGAAACAATGATAGCTGTCTCTCCAGGTGGATGTGATTTTTCTTTAAGTGGTATCAGGGGAGATGACATAGTCCTAGGTATAATATGAGATGCTTATACTTGACATTAAAATCATACTTCTACCAACTTTGTGTGTGAAGTATGGCATAGCATTAACATACTATTGGTATATATTTCACCATCTATAAGGAGAACAAAATAGATTCCTAAGGAAGTAAAAGGCATTCCACATCATACAAAATTCAACTGTGCTTCCTTCTCATAGTTTGAAGTATTATCTGGTCAGTTGGATGATCAACTAAAGACTGTCACCATATTATTTACTGAGAACTTATCTGTGCCAGGCTCAGCACTATTAACTTTGCATGGATTGTCTGTCCTGATTTTATAATTACTTTATGAATTACTCCTCTCTTATATTCGAAGAAACTGAGACTTAGAAGAAAGTAACTGCTCAAAGTCACACAATTGGTCAGTAAAGCCAGGATATGAACCAGAGACATCATGTTTATTTGTACTTGAAACAACAAGAAAGGAAACCCTTGGAGTCTGGAAAAGGATGAGTCATCTAAAAAAAAAAAGTGTGAATTCAAGTGTGGCTCTCGCATAGATGCTTCCACATGCCTCCTGATTGGGTCTGCTTCATGTTGAATTAAGAAGAAAATAACACGAAAATCTTCATGTCAGAAGTAATTGGAATAGACATCATATTTTTTGGTGAGATAGAACAGTATTAAGTATTTTTTCTCAATTGACATTCTTATAAATTATTTTTTTCAGACAGTTTTCTATCCAGGTGGCTGAATTGTTGTTGCAAAATTAGTTCAGATAATCTTACACAAAATTATATAAATATCGTTACATGTGCTTTATTGAAATGAAATAGTTAACATTTAATTAATTCACTCTCATTGGTAACTCCAATCTATCTGGCACAATTTGAAAACAAACTTTCATTTATGAGTCTCGTTTTACTATTGTTTCCATATTTCTTCAGTATTTCCTTTAATTACTTACTAGGGGATATAACAGTCTTCTGCATTACTCAGTGGTGACCCAGAAGGCTAACCAGAGAATTCAGTGGCACCTGAGAGAATAATCATATAAGGTGCTTGCTTCTAGAAAGGAGGGTATGTGTGTGTGTGTGAACTAGTATTATAGTTTTGAGTGCCATTGTATGGTTGTGTATTCGAGGTATGTGAATAACAATTTTAAATGCTTGCGCTTCCTCGTCATCTCCTTGAGTGTCAAGAAATATTTTTAGGGTTTTGTTACTACTAATTTCTATTATGATATGAGATTAACTAATGTAACCTTAGTTTCTATAGAATGAAGTTGATCTTTAAGTGATAAAAATTATGCCTGTAAATATTCTACTTTGAAGATTGGATAACTTACAGACTATTTTGACTAAAATGTCACAAATAATTGCCCATTTTCATCCTGAGCCGTGGAAGCTGCTTTCTTTCTTTTATTTATGCCAGAGAGGTCTGGCCTGGAGCAAGCTGCATCCTTTTCATAGCTTGGTTTTATTTCAAGGTGCATTTCTTTCTTTGCCCAAACCTCCACTGTTTGCCATGAATATACCAATTCAAGGGCCTTCCCGGATGGGCCTGCCCATGTGCTGAGTGTTATCGAGAAGTGGATTATGGAAAGTGAGAAAAGAAAATGTAGTAAAGAGGATGAGAGGAGGAAGTAGAGAAAGAATGAAGAAAAGACAGATACAGAGAGGAAATATCGAAAAACTGCAGGAAAAGGAGACAGGGAAGGGGATTAAGAGACACAGGACAAATGTGGGGAAATGGAAAAATAGAAAGCAACAGGGAAGAATAGAAAGCAACAGAGAAGACTCTTTTTATCCTGTATCTTTCTTCTTGTAATTCAAGGTTCTCAAACTGAGCTCCATGGAGAAAATTCAGGGAGTCTGTGAGTTGGGATTTGAAAAGAATTACATCTTTATTTTCTTTCACTTTTAACTGAAATTTGGCATTTCCCTCAACTATGAATACAGGCCACAAACTACTACAATACTAGCACCATGCATGACTTTGCAGAAATAAATATTTTCATGTCACAGTTTAATCATTGCAGGTATCTTGAAATATTGCTTATACTCATAAGTACTTTGAAATCATGGTAGTTGCTAGACCTGTTACTAGATCTTATTTAAGGCCGTAACAAAAAAGCACATATACTATATTGTGTATTTGGTTTTTGGATATTTTATAACTGTAATTCAAAATAATCAGTTTCCTTTTTAATCCTAGGAATTTTATTCTTTTTGCATTTAAAAATGTTATTCTGAGAGGGGATCCATAGGTGTCACTATATACTAAAGGGGTCCATGGTACAAAAAATGTTACGAACTTCTGCTGGACAGCAAAGCTTCCCATATGAATGGCTTACAGTATGCTTGAGATATTTGTGCTCTCAGTCCACAGGGCGACAGGTTGCCTGACCTCAAACAGCCTCATCTGTACAAACACTAACTTTATGTGTTCTATGATGTGAGAAAAGTTGGGACCACTCTCTAAGTTACTAGTGATTTGACTCTTTTAATATTGGTTTTCTAAAATTATCTCATATATGGTGTTCTTATCTTTATTTTAGGGAAAAAGAAGGTTAATTACAGAGAGAAACAAGAACTTAGAGCCACAAGAAGCTCTATCAATGAGACTCAAGGGTTCCTGGGGAAGAGCCCCTCAGACAAGAACAAGATCATTCAGTGGCCAGGGAAAGTGGAGGCCAATAAAAGTGACTCTTTTTTAGCTTCTTTTATGGGACAGAAGAAGATGGTATACTGATTCTTCCTAAGATATGTACTACCCCAAAGTCTAGAGACTCTTTTCTATTTGTTTGGGCATAAAGTCCAAACTTTGATCCTTCCCACATTCATATCTGACCAGCAAAATTTTTAATTATTAAGTTTCATCTCATAGAGCATTTCACTAACAGTGTCTTTAAACATAGGTATTAAAGGGTTAATTTCTTACAAATATCCAAAAATTCCTGTAATACGTTTAACTACTTAGTTTTCATTTAGCCATTTTCGTTTTTTATGTAAGATATAAGGTTAAATTTTAATTTAGAGTCACATTCTATATGTCATTTAATAGTCCATAAATATGTATATATGTCCATTTCACCTCAGTTTTTAAAAAATAAAATTATTATTTTTCAATAAAATTATATTATTATATTCTATTGGATTGTTAGTTCTTTTTATAGACTCCTAAAGTTTTCTCTGTGTCCCTTAATGTCTGAGTCCCTAACTTTGCTGTAAAAGGCTTTAAAAGAAAATGGAATCCTTTTCTCTTTAAACCATAACAAGTAACGACAGTCCAAGAACTATACAGAAAGTGCCACACTCAGATGAACAGTACTGAAGTGAAGAACAAGATCACTAACCAGCCATCGATGACATAGCCTGTTTCTTGGTATCCAGGAGACCGAAAATCATTCGTTTTTCTTTATCTAGGCCACAGCTGTCTGGGGCCTGACTCCAATTATTTTGATCTGGTGAGGCTTCTTGTTGGCAACGTAAATGCAGTTGAGTAGGGGCTGTAATGACATAGTAGTGACAGCTGAAATACATTTCCTTATTTTGATCTAGGTGAATGTTCTCAGTATTATTGCTGGAGACCATATGCTTATTCCTCTTACATGTGCAGGAGATTTTTTTTAAAGAGACCAAAAGGTATTTTTTTCCTCCATTCAACTCTGGACAAAGAGCAATTGTGAGCCAGTGTTTGTTAATCCATCATATTATAAAGTATGAAAATCAATAAACTGAAAAATGCAAAGTATCCCTATGTACCCACCAACCCCTCCATCTCCAAGGAATTTATTCATCAGGAGAGGTAGCAACACAGCAGATTTGTTAGCTTAATTATGATGTATTTCCTTTTAACTAGTTTGTATGTAATAATTGATCAAAAGTCTTCATAACAGGCTTCCCAGAGCAATTCATTAGTTTAGTAAAACAATATGAGTAATAGTTGGAGCACACTTGCTTCATTTTGTTAGGAAAAATTAAGCAAAGCAGCTGTAGTTTAGTGTAGATGGCCACCAGAAACAGCTGATTTATCAAAATGAATTGATCTTGGCAGTTTCCATTCTGGGGCTTAGATAGAGCAACACAATTAGAATTCAGTGCAGCTCATGTAGCCAGAACAAAGTAATGTTGGCTCATTTTCCACTAACATTATTGGTTACACCATGGATAGAAAATTCAGAATTTACCCAGTCATACAGATTAAGCCACACATCTAAGTGATCAATAAATGGAATAAAAACATTCCCTGCTCTCCTCCAGCTCAATACCTTCTTTTAAATCTGGACCTGCTATCTTATCCCAAAACACAGAGCACCAATAATTCTAAAACACATTCCGGCATATCAGTAGAACAATAGACTGAGAGAGTTAAAGTTGAGCTTGCAAAATGACCCCCCAGTGAAATGGATTATTACTCGGACTCTCCAGAGAGTCACACTTTGGGGAAACCCTCAATCAATTAGTGCATATAATTCTGATTTTTAACCATCGATCATAGCCCTGCACAGCTGCATACATTCAAAAATTCTATCATTTTCCAATCCTCACTCTCCTTAAAAACTGTGGCTTGATTCATTTGGTTTAGCAGCTGCCTCCTTGCAGCACATGCCTCGCAGACACACAGATTACGTCGCTAACTGGCCATCTGTGCTCTACAGTCGCCCGCACCAGCTCCAAATCTTTTTAGCTTTCCTTTCCAAGCTCTCAGTGGGAGACTTGACCCTCAGGTACTGGGAAGCAGTCAGAGATGCAAAGAGCTTGGAATCACACACAAGGGGCACAAAGCTGAATGACTCCACGAAAGTGGCCTATATGAGAGTGTGACCAGATTTTCTTTTTAATTGTAGAGAGATGCTGCAAATAACTCAAATTTATTTTCACATTACCTACCTCATCTTGCCTGAGAGGACCAGGCCAATGCTCATTTGTTGTTGCCACTAGGCTTTTAAGGTCCAAATCAGGCTCTCCCTCTCCCTGCCAGGAAGAATGCTCAGCTGAATTATTATCTGCCTCCAACATTTCCTCATTCTGGAGAATTTGTGGCCTGCCTAACTATGTTGTCTTGGGTGCCAAGTCTGTTCTGGGGGGACAAACTGGAGAGCTTGGCAGAAAGACAATGAACTTGCTCACGTGCTAGGAAAGTAAACCATGGTCATAGGGCTAAGAGAAAACAAATCAAATCCCCAAATCCCACAGTGAAAAGTCTGTGGTTTGCTGCTGAAGTCAAGAGTGAAAGATCCAGGCCTGGACTCTGCTTAGAGGATGGTATGACTGAAAGGAATTTCTTGAAAGTCCAGGTCTGCTCCATAGCCCTTGATATCCATTCTACTCTGGGTTAAAGAACGTTAATTCCCAAGAACTGCCAAGTTATTATGATCAAATGTATTCATGAACCACAGTGCAATGGAAATAAGTTAGTAATCTGGAATAAACAGAGAACAGGCTAGAGATTTGATTTGTACACTAGTATTGTGCTTTCCTCTAGAAATAACCATTATTTTACCCTTCAATGTGCAGAAGCCAGTTTGAATAAAGAAATGATTGTGAGGACTAGTAGCCTGGGATCGGCATCACAGTCCACCTCCAAAGCTAATGTGCATTTCCACCCTTCTGTTTGACCAAGTTGTTAGAATAAGAAGTAAACTGGATTTCTGATGACTGAGCAATGATGAGTTCCTTTCCTTAAAGGTTTTTTCGATCAGGGCAGATCAGGGTATTGTTAGCATTTCATCCAAATCCTCTGTAGTTGATTAGTAGCTCTTTTTGCCTTGGTTCCCTCTACTCATGACCTCTCCCAAATTAAATGTCTTCATAGATGTTGTTTTCCACATATTTAAGAGTATCAGTCATATCCAACAGAGGAAGGCCAGAGGAGATAGCATGACTTTGGGGCAGGGCACTGAGCTGGGGGCAAGGTGCACTGGGTACCTGTGTGATGTTGAGTGAGCCACTTAACTTTTCTGAATGTAGTGTTCTCTGAAAAATGAGAGGGTTCTCTTGACAGTGAGATCTTCTTATGACCCTTAGAAAAATCAAACAATACCTCATGCTTTCAGCACATATGACAGAACTACATTAGTATTTGTAACTATAAGCTACATATGTTAGTTTCAACATGATACAGATAAAAAATAAATAGTATATCTAGGTATTAAAAAAGTCAATGTATTTTCTTTCATCCTCTGCCTATTCTACTTCAATTTATAGCTTTGCTATTCCCCAAGAATTCTAAGAATAATGTTATTTAATATAAGCAGGAATTGGAGATAAATATTTTGTGGTATAGTTTTCTTTAGTAGTTTATGAGAGAGGTTATCCCTAACCATATACTTATAGTGTTGTGTTTTCATTGTAGTTTAGGGCTTTCCTCACCTAGTCTCTTTCCTTTTCCCTAGAGCCCTATGTCAGAGGCAATGAATGCTTAAGTAGGCTCTGTCAGGAAAACTCTTGGTGACCCTGGAAACGGTATTTAACCTTTCCATGGATCAGCATTCAAATTGCAAAGCAAAAATGACAGGAGCTGCCTCCTTCACAAGTCTGTGAGTTATGACTAAGAAAATGGATTGTAAAACACTCTGGAAATCCTAAATGCTACAGACAGGTCTAGTAATGTTAATAATGCACCAGCTCATGCCTGGCGGCCATTACCAGACCCTTAAAGCCAGTTGTTTTGTGGTAGTCCAGGTCGTTTCCTACTGGAAATGGCAAGAACTCAAATGACAAAAATTCTCATCAGTATTAGATGGTTGTTATTGGGAAAACTCAATTTTCTGATGTGTCTGTGAAGCATATCGATGCTATTTATAAGATAGGGTTTCTCCTGTGGTTAAGCCAAGGTTATGAACACTGTTAGTATGGCTCCTTTCACCAGCACTAAGTTCACAAGGGTCTCTTTATAACAAAGTTTTTCTTTTCTTTTTCTTTTTTTTAGAAGGAAGAGAAAAAAGATTTGGCATAAACTACATGACAGCCACAATGAGGCTTTCTTATGAATAAAAGACATTGACAATCAGCCCCACAGGGTTTATGTAATTTGAGAATATGGCTTTAAAATCATATTACTGGTGGCATTACCTAAGATTAATACAGAGACCATTTACCTTTTTATTATATGTTTTATTAGCACTTAGAAGCTTGATTTATGAAAGAAAAAAATTGAATATGGTGTGTCAAAAGATAAAGACAATGTTACAAAAATTAACATAAGAAGGTGGGATGCTACACTCCTCAGTTTTAGAAGAGAACGTTGAAAATTTTCTGCAGAGAGTGGCTGTGGGTTACCTGGGAGGTGACTTTCCAGGAAGGGCTACTTAAACAAGAATGTAAAGGAGGACTTCTTTGGGGAGGTGGTGATTGTGGGAAGACCAAAAGGAGCATGTTTGTAATGGGGCGTGGGGGAAAGTAGGAGACCAAAACATGCATAGGATACAGAGTATACAAATGACCTAAGGGCAAAAGAGGTTGGCCTGTTTGAGGAGCAGGTGGAGGAATAGTGTGGCTATAGTATTATCAATGGTTGGAGCATGGCAAAGTAAAGTTTAAGAGATATACAAATAATTTTTTTTTATTAAAAATATATAGTTTACGAAGTTACTATAACATTGATAAATCAAATGTTATGTGTTTGTAATAAAGTTCTGTGCATAAATTTTAACACAGTGACTCCATTTCCAGAGATTCTAAAAATATGATTATATTTATAGAAAGAGGTTTATCTAGGATGTTTACTTCAGTGTTGCTTTTGTTTTTTTTAATCATACTTATTCATTTTCCATGGTTTTACTTTTTATCTAGTTTTCTACAAGATTGATCATTTTGTCATTCCTTATTTTTTCCTCTACTAATTTGAAAGTTTTTCATTCTTTTTCTACTTTATTCTACCTTTGAAATTTTCATGTGCCTTCTTAAATTCTAATGTTAAACACTACATCTACCATCCTCTGACCTAATGAAAGGCCCTGGCAAATTCTGAAACCTTCCATTTGTTTGTTTTTGACCAATGTTTTAGTCCTCTTGTTTTATTTATTTTTATATTTTTTATTATATTAAATTTATTGGGGTGACGTTGGTTTATACATTCTGTGAGTTTCAAGTATACAATTCTATAATACATCATCTTTATATTGCATTGCATGCTCACCCTCTTAAGTTTAGTTTCCTTTTGTCACCATGTATTTGGCCCCCTTAACCCTCTTCATCCTCCCTCCAGCCCCTTCCCCTCTGGCAACTCCCATACTTTTTGATGTGTCTATTAGTTCGTTTTCTTTGTTTGTTTTTTGCTTTCTGTTTTATATCCCACATATGAGTAAATCACATGGTTCTTGTTCTTTTTCATTTGATTTATTTTTCTTAACATGATACTCTCAAGATTCATCCATCATGCATGTTGTCATAAATGGCAGTATTTCATAATTTCTTATGACTGAGTAGTATTCCATTGTATATATGTACCACATCTTCTTTATCCTATTATCCATTGAAGGACACTTAGATTGTTTCCAAGTCTTGACCACCATGAATAATGCTGTAATGAACATTGGGGTGCATATATCTTTACAAATAAATGTTTTCAAAATTTTCAGGTAGATACCCAGAAGAATTGCTGGGTTATATGGTAGCTCTATTCTTAATTTTTTAGGAACCTCTGTACTGTTTTCCACAGTGGCTGTACCAGTTTATGCTACCAGCAGCAGTGTATGTGGATTCCTTTTTCTCCACATCCTCTCCAACACTTATTATTTCTTGTCTTGTTGTAATAGCCATTCTAACAGGTGCGAGACATATCTCATTGTGGTTTTGATTTGTATTTTCCTTATAGCTGGCGAAGTTGAGCTTCTTTTCATATATCTGTTGGTCATTTGTATGTCTTCTTGGGTCCTCTGGTCATTTTTTAATTACATTTTTTGATTTTTTGTTGTTGCGTTATATGAGTTCTTTATATATTTGAGGCATTGTTTGCAAATATTTTCTCTTATTCAGTTGGTTGTCTTTTCATTTTGTTGGTTTCTTTTTTTGCACTTATAGTCATATAGCATACGGTTTTTGATTTATTTTTTCTTGTTGTTAGTATCACTTTTTAAAAATTAAATTTATTGGGGTGACATTGGTTAATAAAATTATATAGGTTTCTTTTGCCATGCAGAAGTTTTTAGTTTGATACAGTTCCATTCATTTATTTTTACTTTTATTACCTTGTCTTTGGGGTCAGGTTCATGAAAACCTCTCTGAGACTAAGGCCTATAAGTTTAGTACCTATGTTTTCTTCTATGTATTTTATTGTTTCAGAGCTTATATTTAAATCTTTAACCCATTTTGAGTTAATTTTTATGTATTGTGTCAAAAAGCAGTCTAGTTTCATTCTTTTGCATGTGACTTGCCGATTTTCCCAACAACATTTATTGAAGAAGCTTTCCTTTCTCCATTGTATGTTTTTGCTTTTATCGAAATTAGTTGTCCTTATATGTGTGTCCCTTTATTTTAAAATAATTTCTGTTCTAGGTTTTAAACAATTAACTTATTATTAGTTGTGCCTGCTCTACTGTTTGATGTTTTTATTTTTAATGTGAAAAAATTTCAAACCTAGAGAAAACTTCTAAGAATATGATAAAGAACTTTATTTTTTCCTGACATACTTAAGAGTAAGTGGCCAATGTGATTCCCTATTACTTCCAATGATTTAGTGTGTAATTCTCACAAACAAGAAAATTCTCCAGCATAAAGCAAACATCAAAACCAGGAAATTGACATTGATACATTACTACCATCTAATCAGACCTCATTAAAGTTTGTCAGTTGTCTCAATAATGCCCTTTACAGTAAAAGGATCTAGCACAGAATCACACATTACATGTAGTTGTCTCGTCTCTTTAATTTCCTTTGTTCTGGAACAGTTCCTCAGTCTTCCTTCCTTGACTTTCATGTTGAAACTTTTGAAGATTACAGCCCAGTAATTTTGTAATGTCTTTCAGTGTTTGTATCTCTGATTCAGGTTATGAATTTTGATAGGAATATCACAGAAATGATACCATATTCTTCTCATTGCATCCAATCAATTGGCACATGATTTTGATTTGTTCTACTGCTGGTGATTATAACCATGATTAAAGTGGTAGCTGTCAGGATTCTCCACTGTAAAGGTACTCTTTATGCCTTTGAAATTAATAAGGTTTTTGTGAAGAAGAACTTTGAAACTATACGAATATCCTATTTCTCATTAAACTTTCACCAAGAAGCTTTAGCATCTGTTGACGTTTGTTGGCTGAATTAATTATTACTCTGATGGTTATCAAATTGTGATTTTCTGGTTTCTTTATTCTATTTCCATTTATTCATTAACAGTCTACTGTAAGGAAAAGCTTCCTTTTCTTCACACATATTCATTTATTATTTATATCAGTATGGACTCATGAATTCCTGTTTTATTCATTGGATTATAATCGATTGCAATATGTATTTTTATTTACACTCAAATTGTCCAAAATTTGTCTAGGAGTCCTTTTACACTGGTGTCTGTGTTTTTGCTATTTCCCCATGATTTTTTTTTTATCATTTTCTTACTTTCTGTTACAAAGATATTCCAATCTCACCTTATACTTTCCCTGCCCTACCCTTGAAAGCAGCCATTTAACCAAAGAAGCCTGGTTCTTGTTTTAGTGCAGAGTGGTTATTTAGAAAGTGAGATCTGAGTGCTATAAATCTCAGTTCTCACTCACATATTCCCTCTCTCTCTCTCTCCCGTGCATGCATAATACATATACATAAATATATGTATGTATGTATACATGTATATATTTCTTTTATTTATTTTTATTTTTTATTTATTTTTATGTTTTAGGTGAGGCAACCCTTGGTTGTCCTCACAGATTGTAAGGACCTTGTCAGTTTACAATCCCTTATTTTTTATTTTTTTTTTTACGCCTACAGCACCTGGTCTTCCTAGGTGGTCTCCCATTCAAGCACTAACCAGGCTCACCCCTGCTTAGCTTCAGAGATCAGACAGGATCGGGCTTGTTCAGGGTAGCATGGCCATAGACACATGTATATATTTCTACATTTATTTCCCAAACTGTTTATATTGACAGCCATAAGTGTCAAGGATACCTTCAATTCCAATCAATTTTATTTTTTCTCTTTTCATATTTACCATTCCTTTCTCTAATGTGAGGAAAGTGACTCCTATTATCCTTAATATATTTATTTATTGCATCAGTCCTACCCATATGTAGTCCATTTCTCATTGCAACTGTGACCCCACTCATGAACCTTGTATGGACATCCATCTTGATGAACTCTACTTAATGACTTTTGAACTGAAACTTTAACATTATTTAAAAAATAACATTGCTTATATATTTTTATATCTAGAATTTCTCTTTAAAAAATACATTTATACCTAATCCGTTCTTGACACAGAGTTTCTGTTCTTTTCTCTATTTCTTAGATTATTTGAAGCTTACTTTCATGTTTATTTGCAAGATTCTTTTGGGCTGCTCTATTATCTTCAATTCTCAGAGTTCAAATGATCCCATTAATTGCATCTTCTAACTCTGCTTCAATGTGGCTTATTTCTGTGTAGGGCTTGTAATCTTTTGCTCTGAGCAATTCTTCAGTAGGGGTTGTTTACTACATAAATCCCAGTGTCCTGGGTTGTAGACTTTTCCCTGTGGAGTCATTCCGAGGAGTGATTTTGCATTTGCCTCTTCTAAGGATTTATGAGTTTTATTGGTTTGGACAAACTGTTCTGTTAGTTTCTATGGTGAGATTTCCATATCCTGGGAATATGATCCTCATCTCATGAGTGGCACAGGTTTGGTGTTCTTTTCCTACAGGTTATTCTTTTTGAACCTTGTCCCTAAGTACATGACTAACTTCCTTGTAGCTTTCCGAGGCCGGCAAACTGAGCTTGTAGAATAAAATGCACAGCATTCATGGCTCCTGCTTTTAAACAAAGTTTAGTTTTGACTCTCATGGGTGTGACTTCTCCTCTTCCTTCTCCTCACTTCTGTTAAATTCCTGCCCCTAGCCCCCTATGGCTTATATCTGATTCTTTTACCACTGATGAGTTTTATCTCCTACTTTTCCTTAAGACTTA
Source organism: Pteropus alecto (assembly GCF_000325575.1). Taxonomy (NCBI): domain Eukaryota; kingdom Metazoa; phylum Chordata; class Mammalia; order Chiroptera; family Pteropodidae; genus Pteropus; species Pteropus alecto. The sequence goes on along the minus strand of NW_006440638.1, from coordinate 7,351,949 downwards.
GTTTTCTCTTTATTTCTGACAGTTAGGAATTTCCTTATTCTGTTTTACACCTGGCTATATATTAAGATAGTTTTTTAATTTTGATTTTTTTGTTATACATTAGTGCATATTTTAATCTTTTGACTAGGGAAGTTTGTATTGTTTCTAGTAATGAAGATAGACATACGTTCAAATCCTGAATTGCCAGTTTACTGGTCACATAGCCTCATGTCATTTCCATGTTTTCTTTTCTGTGAAAAGAAGAAAATAATACTCGACTGGGCTGTTCTGAGATACTAAGCACCTAGTTCAGCACCTGGCACCTAGTAGACTTCCCATAAATGGTTGTTATTATTCATATCAACAAAGGATGGTTGAAGAATGATATAATTTAATGTTTGAAAGTGGCTGACACATTATAAATATTAGATATTAGTGAAACTTGAGTCACTTTCAGAGGAATTATTAATGCTGGTATTGAAAAGCATCACAAAGCATTGTGGTACAGAGGAGGGGGCATGAGCTTTGGCATAAAATAAAATAAGGTTCAAGTTTTTACTCTTGTTTCCCAGCCTTTTAGAGGTTCGATTGTTAAATGGAAATACTTTTTTTTTTTTTTTTTAACCTCTTTTGGCAGATGTGAAGGTCTAGTGACCTCCTCACTTCTTATCACAGTGGTAAGAAACTTACTAGGGAGTAATTCCATTTTAATGGAAAAGTACAATGGGGATATAATTCAACTAGAAACTCATAGTGGCGGAGGTTGTTTGTGACCCAGATTCATTTTTAAGCTCTTTAAGACCATCCAGGTGTAGACATTTTATTCTCCCAGTTTTTCAAGTTGAGGAACCAGCAAGATGCTCCCCCTTTGAATTTCTCCTCTGGCTTTCTTGCTTGAAACAGACAGCTATCAGTATTACTAATGTTTATTAAGGGCCTGATGTCTACCACATGTTTTGTCATATATTAGTTCACTCTGTCTTCCCAATAACCCTGAGGTTGGGCAGTATTCCTGTTGACAGATGATTAAACTGAGGCTTAGAGAGTTGAAGTGACTGGCTTTAAGCTTACATGACTCATGGGCAATTGAACAAAGACTAAATGGCCCAATCCACTGGACTCTGATTCCTCCCTGTGATTCAAATTTGAACCTCTCACTGTATCCGCAAGAGGCCTGTGTCTATCAGTTGAGCCTGCTAATGTAGAAAAATGGAACTCATGATATTGACTCTCATTTGAAATAGGCAGACTTGCAATCTAAAATTGAATCTGAGTGGGGCAAGGCAAGCTGACTCTTTGCCAGGCAAGAGGACATTTAGCTAAGACAGCAGATTTGCACTGGCAGACTCCTGATCTGATAGCACTTTTTACCTTGGCACACTTGAAACTGTTCCCATGTGGTTCTGTAACAGGCGGAACCATTGGCAAAAGTGGTCTCCATGGGGGCTGCATGCCTCCAAAGTATCGAATGGCAGATGAGATAGTGGAAGTAGACCATATAAATGTCTGGTTCATACAGTCAGATGCCTTGGGTTTCTCTCCAGGACAATTCTGTTAGGTTCTACCACGGCATACTTGTGATATTTTCACATTCAAAACCTGCATTTTGTGCATTCGTATTGGGTAATTAGGTGTTTATCTACTCAGTTTGCATAACAGGCATACTGACATTTTTATGTGTAACAGATGTGATTGTCATACTCAAGACTGATGCAATTTCAGAATATGGCTTTATGATAATACCACAAATGGTAGACCCTGCAGAGTTTTGTAAATAATTAGCAGCAAAAGAAAAAAATGTGACCTTCAATGGCTTATTATTGGTTGAGATATTGTCACTGGAAATATTAGAGTAGAATAATTGCTGGTTTATTTTATGTATTATGATCTGCAGATTCTCAAATGTAGGTTTGTGATATTATTTCTTAATAAGACTATAGGTATAGTCATGTGTACCGAGATGTGTTTAATGAAGACTATATTCTATTATACAGGTTTACTTTTTTGTCCCATTATTGGACCCTTTGAAGTACATGCTAAATTCATATATTTATAAATTATGTCATTATCTTGTGAATAATTACTGCATTTTTTGTCTTATAAGGATCAATTTACTAAATGTAAAGTTTTAAGGATCAATTTACTAAATGTAAAGTTTTAAAATGTACCACAATACCAAAAAGTCTCTTTTGGCATTCTTTATTTTTTTAAAATACTGGGAGCTTCAAAAATAAAAGAGACCTAGATCCCTCTTGATGTTGAAAGGCTCTGGTTTTCCATTGTTTTGTGTTGCATATAAATATTTTCTATCTAAATATAAGCTATAAACTTTTAGAAAGCTGGAGCTATATTTTTATTTATTTTTGCTCTTTATTATTTCCTTTGTGTATGCTTTGATTTTTTTTTTTACTTTAGTTCTTGAAGAGGGAGTTTAGGTTATTGATTTGAGAGTTTTTATTAATGTAGGCATTTAATGCTATTAACTCATCTCTTGACACTATTTTACCTGTATCCTATAGATTTTGATATATTTTCATTATTATTCAGTACAATGCATTCTTTTCCTCGAGAATTCTTTGATCCATAGATTATTTAGAAACGTATTGTTTAGTTTCCAAGTGTTTGGGGATTTTCCTTTTTGTTACTGATTTTTAGTGTGACTTCATTGTGATCAGAGAACATACTGTATTAGTTTACTAGCACTGCCATAACAAAATATCACAGTCTAGGTGGCTTAAACAACAGAAGTTTATTCTCATAGTTCTGGAGGCTGTAAGTCCAATGTCAAAATACTAGCAGTTTTTTTGCTGAGGCTTCACTCCTTGGCTTGCAGATGACCATCTTCTAATGTGTTCTCACATGGCCTTCCCTTTGTGCACACACAACTCTGGCATTTCTTTTCTTATAAAGATACCTGTCATATTGGATTAGCGCTTTGCTCATGATCTCATTCAACCTTAATTACTTCCTTCAAAGGCCTGCCTTCAAATACGGTAACTTTGGGGATTAGGACTTCAACATGTGAATTTTGGGAACAATGCAGTCTATGTATGATTTCAATTCTTTTTAATTTGCCAAAGTTTATTTTACGGTCCAGGATGTGGGGTCTATCTTAGTATATGTTACGTGAGCACATGGGAAGAATGTATGCTTTCTTCTGTTGTTGGATGGAGTGTTCTATAAATATCACAAGTTTTTGGTCAATGGTATTGTTGAGTTTTATATTTTTACTGATTTTCTGCCTATTTTTTTCTGTTGGTTTTTGAGAGAGGGTATTGGAGTCTCCAGTCATAATTATAAACTTGTTTATTTCCCCATTCAGTTCTATTAGTTTTTGCTTCACATATTTTGCAGCTCTGTTGTTTGGTGTATACACATTTAGGATTGCTACATTTTCTTGATGCATGGATCTTTTTCTCATTATTTAACATCCCTTTCTGTTTCTGGTTATTTTCTGTGCCTAAAGTCTACTTTATCTGACATTAACATAGCCACTCTTACTATCTTTTGATTAATGTTTGAATGATATATCTTTTTCCATCGTTTTACTTTCAACTTGCCTGTATCATTATATTTGAAGTTTCTTATATATAGCTTATAGTTGGGTCATATTTCAAAAAAAAACTCTGTAATTTTCTGTCTTTTATTTGGAACACCTAGACCATTTATATTTATAGTAGGCAGAAGAGTGTCTCCACACAGATGTCCACGTCCTTATCCCCAGAACCTGTGAATATGTTACTGTACATGGCAAAAGGTAATTAAGGTAGCAGATTGAATTAAGATTGTTAACCAGCTGACCTTGACATGGGGATAACTCAAATATCTGGGTGGGAACAATGTAATCACATGGGTACTTAAAAGTGGAAGAGGAAAGCACATGAGGTCAAAGTAATGCAATGTGAGAAGGATGCAACTTACCTTTGCCGGCTTTGAAGATGGAGGAGGGAGCCACAAGCCAAGGAATGAAAGCAGCTTTGGGAAGCTGGAAAAAGCAAGGAAATGGATTCTACACAGCCTACAGAAAAGAAGGAAGACTTGCTGACTCCTTAATTTTAGCCCAGTGAAACCTGTGTCAGGCTTCTGACCTATAGAATTGTAACATAATAAATTCATATCGTTAATGCCATCAAGTTTGTGGCAATTTGTTACAGCAGCAATAGAAAACCAACACAACATTTAATGTAATTATTAGGGCTTGTTTTTACTTTTTGTCTTCTGTTTGTTCTCTCTGTTTTTCATTTCTGTTTTATTTCCCCTGAGTTCTGTGGATTATTTAAACATTTTTTTAAGAATTACATTTTATTTACATGTTTTCAAGTATTTTGTATTAGATAGCTTTTTTTTAAGCTTTTTTTTTTGCTCTAGGTATTACATTATATAACCTAAATTCTCAATCTACTGCTTCTATCATTTTACCTTCCTCCATTTATAATTGTCTTAAATATTTCCTCTACATACATTTGGAACTACATCAGATAGTGTAATACGTTTTCCTTCAGCTGTTGAACATAATTTAGAAAATTTAAGAAGAGAATCAAAATCTATTGCATTTTTCATATTTTTGCTTACTGCTTTTTTTTTTTTTGTATCATGAGTTTCTAAGCTTCTTCCTTTTATTTCCTTTTTGTTTAGAGACCTTCCTGTAACCACTCTTTTAGAATAGTGTACTGTGGACAAGTTCTCTTAGTTTCCCTTTATTTGATAATGCCTTGATTCCCCTTCATTTCTGAGGGACATTTTACTGGGCATAGGATTCTAGGCTGACAGTAATTTTCTGTCAGCACTTGAAAAATACTGTGCCTCTTCCTCTGGCTCTATAGTTTCTGATGAGAAATCCACTGTCAATGTAATTGTTTTTCCCATAGGTAAGGTGTTATAGTTCTCTGGATACTTTCAAGGTTTTTTTCTTTGTTTTTAATTTTCAGAAGTTTAATGATATGTTTCTGCATAGATTTCTTTATGTTTATTCTGCTTGGGGTTTGTTCAGTTTTTAGAATCTATAAGTTTATGACTCTTGCCAAATATAGAAAGTTTTAAGCCATTATTTCTTTTGAGTACATTTTTAGCTGTACCCTCTGTCTCCTTTCTCTCTGGGGCTCTGGTGACACAGATGTTAGATCTTTTGTGATAGTCCCCCCGGCCCCTGAGGCTCTGTTTACTTAATTTTTTAAATATATTTTTTTAGTTATAGTTGGCATACAATACTATGTTAGTTTCAGGAGGATAACATAGTGATTGGACATATATAACTCATAAAATGATCACCCCAATAAATCTAGTGCTCCTCTAACACCATACATAGTTATTATAATATTATTAGCTATATTCCTTATGCTATACTATCTCCATGACTATTAGTAACTACCAATTTGTACTTAAAAAAAATTATTTATTTAAATTAGTTTCAAGTATACAGTACATTG
>NW_006440638.1:7326416-7346065 GCF_000325575.1 Pteropus alecto | reverse complement strand
TGTTTACTAATTATTGTTTTTGAGTTTATTTTGATAAATACCCAGAAGTGCAATTGCTGGGTCAAAAGGTATATCCATTTTTAATTTTTTGAGAAATCTTCAGACTGTTTTTCATAGAGGCTGTACCAATTCGCAATCCCAACAACAGTGTATGAGGGTTCCCTTTTCTCCGCATCCTCACCAACACTTGTTTTTTGATTTATTGATGATAGCCATTCTGATAGATGTGAGGTGATATCTTATTGTGGTTTTAATTTGCATTTCTCTGATGTTTAGTGACCTTGAGCATCTTTTCATATGTCTTTTAGCCATTTGTATTTCCTCTTTGGAGAAGTATCTCTTCTGTAGTCAATGGTCTTCTGCCCATTTTTTAATTGTATTGTTTTTTTTGTTGTTGTTGTTGAGTTTTGAGTTCTTTATATATTTTTGATATTAACCCCTTATGAGATGTATCATTAGTGAATATTTTCTCCCAGTCGGTTGTCTTTCTGTTTTGTTACTAGTTTCCTTTGCTATACACAAACTTTTTAGTTTGAGGTAGTCCCATTTGTTTATTTTTTCTTTTGTTTCCCTTGCCTGAGGAGATATATCCGAAAAGAAATTACTGTTAGTAATATCATAGAGTTTACTACCTATGTTTTCTTCTAAAAGTTTTATGGTTTCGGGTCTTACGTTTAAGTCTTTAACCCATATTGGGTCTATTCTTGTATACAGTGTAAGAAGGTAGGCCAGCTTCTTTTTTTTTTTTTTTGCATGTATCTGTCCAATTTTCCCAACACCATTTATTGAAGAGACTGCAATTTGTACTTCTTAATCCCCTCTCCCTTTTTCACCAACTCCCTCAACCCCCCTACCATCTGGTAACCCTCAAAATATTCTCTGTATCTATGAGTTTGTTTCTGTTTGTTTATTTTGTTTAGGTTCCACATACACATGCAATCATATGGCATTTGTCTTCCTCTGTCTGACTTACTCTGCTCAGCACACTACCCTCTAGGTCCATCATGAAATATCTTTTCCCATCCCCTTACTTTTAGTCTGTGAGTGTCTTTTAATCTGAAGCGACTCTCTTGTAGGCAGCATAAGTATAAGGATCTTGTTTTCTTATCCATTCTGCCATCCTATCATTTGATTGGAGCATTTAATCTTTTTCATTTGAAGTAGTCATTATATAGATATGTAGTTATTGCCATTCTTTATTCATATTTTTGCTACATATTTTTTCTGCTTTCTAAAGAAGTTCCCTCCAACATTTCCTGTAATGGTGGCTTGGTGATGATGAACTCCTTTAGCTTTTTCTTGTCTGGGAAGATCTTTGTCCTTCGACTCTAAGTGATTGCTTTGCTGGATAAAGTAATCTTGGTTGTAACCTAGGGTTTTCATCATTTTGAATATTTCGTGACACATCCTTCTGTCCTGCAAAGATTCTTTGGGGAAATCAGCTTCCAGTCTTATGGGAGCTTCCTTGTAGGTAACAACTTGCTTTTCTCTTGCTGCTTTTAAGATTTTCTCTTCTTTTTTAACCTCTGACATTTTAATTATGATGTATCTTGGTGTGGGCCTCTTGGGTTCATCTTTTTTTGGGACTTTCTGTGCTTCCTGGGGTTGTATGTCTGTTTTCTTCACTAGATTAGGGAAGATTTCCATCATTAGTTTTTCAAATAGGTTTTCAATTTCTTGCTCTTTTTCTCCTTCTGGTACCCCTATGATGCAAGTGTTACATTTGATGTTATCCCATAGGCTCCTTATGTTATCTTCATTATTTTGGATTTTTATTTTCTTGTTGCCATTGTGATTGGGTGTCTTCTGCTATCCCATCCTTTATTTTGATGATCTGATCCTCTGCTTCCTCCACTCTGTTGTTTCCCTCTAATACACTCTTTATCTCAGATATTTTAGTCTTCATTTCTGACTGGTTTCCTTTTATAATTTCCATTTGTTTTTATGGTTTTTATCTCTTTTTTAAAATTCTGATTGTATTCATTTACTCTTCCCCTAAATTCTTTGAACATCCTTATAACCAGTGTTTTGAACTCTGTATCTGGTATATTGCTTGTCTCCATTTCGGTGAATTCTTTTTCTGAAACTTCATTTTTTCAGATGGGACATGTTTCTTTGGCTTCCCATTTTGGCTGCCTCTCTGTGTCTGTTTCTATGTTTTAGGTAGGGCTCCTGAATCTCCCAGTATTAGTAGAGTGACTTTATGTAGTAAGTGTGCTGTGGGGCCCCTTGGCACAGACCTGAGAGGGGTCCAGCTGTAGGCCAAGATCGGGTGCAGCCTGTGTACCTCTGGGAACACCTGGTAAGAATTACAAGCAATCCGCATATGGCTGCCACCATTGCTAGGCTTATAGGTGCCTCAAGGGGTCGAGTCCGATACCAAGGCTGGCTGCCACTAGTGCAGGGTTTGGGGCTGCTCAGCAAGAGGTACAGGGCATGCTGAGGCCAAATGCTGCTGCTTTGGGTTTTGAGAGCCTTTGAGAGATTTTATGAAGTTCATAGCAGGAGCCAAGACAGCCCATTTGTATGAAATGAAATCTCTGGAAGCAGCTTGGGTGGGCCCACAAATTGGGAGAGGCAGAGTCTCAGGGAATCCCCTGGGTGGAGTTACCTAAGTTATCCAAGTTAATGGCACCTGTGTCTGCAGGCTGGGAGTGGGGAGGGCTCAACAAAGGAACAATGGCTTCTGCCTATACTTTTGTTTGGGAGCAAGCTGCCCCTCCAGCATTCTGCAAGAATCCCGACAGTTCAGCACCTCTCTGTATGTCCCTGGTGCTCCTCGAGCAGCTGTACCAATGCTAGAGCTCAAAGCAAGTGAGTCCATCAGAGAATAAGGCTGGGCGTGAGCCTTTAAAAAGAAGGTCTCTGTTTCCCACAGCCCTCCATCTCACTCAGCTACACCCTCCACTGGTTTTCAAAGCCAGAGGTTGTGGGAATGTCTCTTCCTGGAACCTTGAGCTAGGGAGCCCAGTGTGTGGCCGGGACCCCTCGCTCCTCAGGTGGGGAGGTGTCTCTGCAGCTACGATAGCTCTCTTGATTCTCGATCGCCACTCACAGTTGTAGGACAGGGCCATTTTGCATCTCTGCTTTGCCTCCCATTTTTGAGGTGACCTGTTATTTGAGGTGACCTAGTTGTAAGGCTTCTGTTCAGCCAGACTTCTGGTGACTCCATGTACTGGTTGCTCTGTGGTTTTGTTATAATTTTGGTGTGGTTGCTAGTGAAGGAGTGTATAGCCTTTACCTTCTAGCCATCTTGAATCTCAAGTTCAACTTTTTAACAGTCATTTTCTCACTGTTTTTCAGACTAGATAAATTCTATTGTTCTACTATTTCTCTGGTTCTTTCCCTTATTTCCTCCATTCTGCTATTGAGATCATCCACAGAGTTTTTTATTTTGGTTATTTTTCAATTCTAAATTTTTTTTCGGTTCTTTATATCTTCTCTTTGCTAAGACTTTCTATTAATTTGTTGAGGCTTTTAACTTTTTGAAAAATGTGTTTAAAGGGTGTTCAGAATGGCTCAATGAAACATTTCTATCAAGGCTACTTCTAAATCATTGTCAGATAATTCTAGCATTTTTGTCATCTCAGCGTTAGCAACTATTGATTTTCTTTTTTCATCCCGTTTTACATTTCCTGGTTCTTGGTGGGATGAGTAATTTTTTATTGGAATCTGGACATTTCGCACATTTTATTATGAGACTCTGGATCTTATTTAATCCTTCTGATTTATCTGTATCTGACACTGCTATAGTAGGGGAAGAAAGAGTGCTACCTCATTGCTACCAAATGGAGTTAGAAGTTATGCTTCTCATTTAGCCTCTTTTGACATCCGAGTGGGGAGGCTCTTTCTTACTGCTAGGTCAAGGTGGGAGTTCTAGGTTATTATTTAATTTCCACTGACACCATGGTGGAGGTGGCCTTGCTATAGTGAAATTCCTGAATTTCTACAGAGCCTTCTCTGATACTACCCACTGTGGGGAGTAGGAGGGGTATCTGGTTACTGCTGGGAAGGGGTGGAATTCCAAGCTCCCCAGTAGTCTTCACTGGCACTATGGAAGGACCTTATTCCTAGCTGGTGGAGATGAAAGTTGCAGCTCTCTATTTGGCTCTCTCTGACTCCACTCTGGCAGGGGTGTTGAGGCACCTCATTACTGCCTCATGAGGGTGTAAGTAGGCTCTGCACTTAGCCTTTGCTGGTGTGGGTGGAGGTGAGGCTACAATTTTTTTCTGTGGTATTTATCTGGAGTACAGTAGTTATTATTTAAAGTGTTCTGTCTCTCTAGGCTGCCCGTTTCCTCGTCCATTGGCTAGAGAGAGCAGGCTTTCATTGGGGCTTATTTTTTTTGTGCTCTTTGCTGTTTCTGGATTGTCATATTATTCAACTCCAAGTCTGGTATATATGAGGCAGAAAGAAAACTCAGGAACTCACTTGCATCTCTTTTCTAGGGTCCTGAGGTCCCTAGCTAGTCTGCTTCCTTCTCTCCACCTTTCAGAGTCGTCTTGTTTTTATTTTATGTATAATGTTCATCATTTTAGTTGTACGTAGTGGGAGGAATCAAGAAAAATACCTTTACAACATCTTCCTAAAAGTGGAAATCCCAAGGGGCTACATTTTTATGATTCCTTTGGTATTTCCAACTGTTCCAAATGCATAAGTGCCAATCACTTTTTGGGAAACACTACTTTTAGGAGATAATATTTGATCTCTTGTGAGGGGCTTATCTACATTTATTCATCTTTTCATTTGACAGATATTTTTCTAGGTTTAGAGGATACCACATTGGCTTCTTAACTGGTCTCTCTGTGTCCGCTTGTGCCCTCTCCCTAATAACATTTATTCTCCACATGGTGGCCAGGATGAGCCTTTATAAAAGTAAAGCAAATCATGAACTTTTCTCCTTAAAATACTCCAGTGATTTCCCACCATAATTCAGAATGAATTCAGAGTGTTTACTATGAATAATTCAAGTAAGAAAAATTCCAGTGTGAGGAGCACTGGAGTTCTGAATTCTAGCCCTAGCTCTACCACCAGATAAGAGTGTGACCTTGAGAAAACATCTCATTTCTCTGGGCCTCTCTTTCTCTGACTTAAAAATAAGGGAGTTTGGTGAGCCATCCAAAACTCGCCACTATCCCTAATATTCTGTGAAGATAACATACATGAAAACTTATATACTGTATCTAAATTTTTTTATATTTTTATAAAAGTATAAATCTTCTTGTCTCTGAATACATCCAAAAAAAAATCTACAACGATGTTACTTAGAATAAAAGTCTTATAATGGTCTATATAATCACTGTAAAATCTTCACATTCTCCTCACTTTTTGATTGTCATTCTTTCTGCCTGGAAAGCTCTTCTCTAAGATATCATGATGGCTGACTTCTCATCGCCCTTGCTCAAGGTCACCATCACAATGAGGTATTCCCTGATACTACCCTATTTTCAACTGAACCCCTGTCTCCTCCCCTGAACCTGGCAATCACTATCCTTTTCTCTGCTTCCTTAGCACGTATCACCTATTTATTCTATGTATTTTATTTACTGATATTCTATTTATTTTGCTTATCCCATTTATTATCTTCTTCTAGAATGTAATTTCTATAATTGCAGAGGTTGTTTATTTTATTTTTCAAATGTTTCTTAGGGGCTGCATATTCAACAATTTTAAAAGTGTCACGTGCTCAAAAAGATTTGTTCGATGTGTGGACACTGAGAAGAAATTAATATTAAGGTGGATTCCTTGTGTTTAACTGGGCCCAAATTCAAAATTAAGAATGTAGTAGCCGTCTACTGACCAGGGCCTTTCACATGCTCTGCACACCAGAAAGAGCCCCAGTTTTAACCCTTAGCTTTGTGCACTATGCCTGGCCTGTTTGCCTCCTCAGAGTCCACCCCTGCAGAGAAGTTTCTTGTTTCTTCATTATGATACTACCACTAGACCAATAGTCTGCAACTTGCCACAACCAATCAAAAGTACACAAAATGTACCTTTATTTTCACCTTTACCAACCAATCTGAACTGTTAATATGTGAAGCCTTCATCTGCATAAGTAGACCTTTGAAGGAATTCTAGATGGGAACTTTTTCTACGAAAGATGGCTTCTCCTTTGCCTCAGGGAGACTGTGTCTCCTTGGTTTGCAAACTGTTTTCTTGACTAGTCTCTCTTTTTCTTTCCAGTGACTTCTGGTGGATTTGTTAACAAACGAATGGTTAAATTCATGCTAGTTGTGCAATCTAACTTTGTCACTAACAATGACAAAGAGGAAAAGTTAAAGCCCTTAGACCCTTCTTTTCATTAGCTTTCAGGTTTGTTAGCATATATCAGTTACTCTGCACATTGAACCAGGCTCCAGAAGGTGCATTTCATTTAACTGCAATATCAAATCAACATGGGGAATCAAATTCCAGCAGCATTTGGAACACACGAGAACAATATTTATGCCAACAAAATGTACAACATACCATCTACCAAACCTATCAAGATTTTATAGGTCAGAGTATGATCTCACGCAGAATAAAAACACAAATTTACTCAGCACGCAGGACTGTTATCAAGACTTTTACGTGGATGTTTTAGCCCTTGGCTACTTCACTAAATGCAGGTGCTGAGCTATGACTGGAGATGTGGGGGAGGTGTGCGGAGTCCTTCTTGGTGTGTGCATTTGTATGGACCTGGAAACCTTAGCTAGTGTCTTATCTGCTCACTTTCATTTCCCCTTAGAAATGAATTGCTGATGTGTGAACCAGGAATGGCTCAAAGGGAGAGCTGGAACTATTATTTTCTTAATTTGTTTTGAGGTGGGATTTATCCTACTGTTAATAATCCTAAAATGCCACATGCACAGGAGCATTTTGTTCGAAAAAAAAACTGGAGACATAGATGTTCAAATTTTCAGTATGCCACCAACTTTGAGTTTGGTGAATATTTAAGGGTATAAGAAGAAAGACTTTTTAAATATAATAAATCTTGATTTCTTTTAAGCCAATTTTTCTGATGACCTCAACATTCTTAATTAGCAGTGCCCAGCCAAATCCTGGGTCTTAACTATGAAATGTAGAAAAAATTAACCGAAGCCTGAAGGAGAATCTTCAGTTTATTTGGCATCTGTGCCTTTGGCTTCCTTCCAATTATTCTGGATCTGTGGAGATTTCTGCTGAGTTTTCAGTAACAAGTGGGACCTGATATTTCCTAAATCTATCCATGAGGTCAATTTTATTTCTTGCGCATACTGTTTATCTCATTCATTAACAAACAATTGGGATGAGAAACAAACTGGCCTGGACAGAGGCAAACTTTCCTAATTCATGTTAGCATATGAGACAAGGTTGCAACATCTTTATTCTCTACAAAAAAAAAAAAAAAGAAAAAAAAGAAAAAGGAAAAAAAGGATCCCCCCACCCCCCAAAGAACAAACAAACAAAAAAAGCAAAGCAAAAAAGCCCCAAACCAACCAAACAACCAAACAAAAAGTTCTCGTCTTTGGATTTTGCAAAATCTCTAAGTTGTCTTATGCTCTCCTTGAGAACGATTTTGCTCATCAGGCATTGCAGACATTATTGGTAGTATTTACCTCTTGCTCTTTTGTTTTATGGAGAACTAGGGCTTACAAAAAATTCCATACATCATTTAAAGGAAGACAGATTGGAAATGGAAGCCATCATTAAGTACTGAAACATGAAATCTTCAGTCCGAACAGTAGCTTAAAAAATTCATCCCCTCTTAGATAAACTGACTTGGTAAAGCTAGACCGATTAGAGTCTCATGTCCAATATGATGTGTTTATAATGTTACAGATTATTTCCTTTACTTTCCTAATATGTTTTTAAAATTTGTTTCAAGTCGATCCAGCTGCCTCTAGTGGAGTATACTGAAAGCAAAACTGTCCTAAGTATGACAGCTGTTGTTGAAAAACTGACTCGACTGGAACTGCCTCAACAGCAAAGTTGTGCTTTGTAAAAGTCATACACTCAGAATATTTGCCCTTGTGATAAGCTTTCACATGTAGTCTGTCCCGATGGTAATACTGAGAGCATACATCCTTCCATTTTCTGTTTCTGAGTTATAAATCTTTCCAAGAAAGCAAAGAAAGACGAGATGTTATACACGTTTATCAATTCAGGTTCAACATTTTCTACACTGATTTCACAGTTATTTTCGTCAGCTATGCCATGTATCACAACGTGGACTCTATTCTCATTAGCATTAACTATGTACATTTGGATTTACTTTATGATTTTTGGCCTGATGAGTGTATTATTTCCAGGTAGGTAGATAATATGACAGTATATTGTTTTAGGTGGGTCTCTGGGAAGGAAATGGAATTTATAAAAATAATCTAATCCATGTGGATATTTTCCAGCTCATCTTGGTGCTCTTTTAATCCAAGCTTTTTCTTAAATACTATATTTGCAATTTAAGCACTGCCACATGCTGCCACTGCCATTACAAAGATACATTAGATTGATAGAATAATGCTGCATTCTTTATGACTGGAGAAAATAATGACTTCCTCTGTTCTTTCTAATCATGTTTTTATGGTTTGTTTTCCAAAATATTGCATACTTGACCTTAAAAGGGGAAGACGACTGCACATTTCATTTAACGAGTAATAAAAAGTTGGGTTCTCATTTTGCATTTAAACCTATGGGGAATACATTTTACTATAAGATATTTTCATTACGATCCCCAGGTCTCAGAGAATTCTGGCTGACTGGCTGCTTGAGGACTGTATGTCTCAATAATTGAAAATAGACGCAATGGACTTTGACCTATTTTACTTTCTGTGTCTCCAAGTTGAAAACTACTTTCCAGTCTCCCATGAGATTTTAGGAAGCCACTATTTCAAGGGAAAAACAAAACAAAACAAAACAAAAAACTCATGCTTTATTTTCCCTCCTTCATCACTATGTTACCTTTCAATGGTTCTCCCATTACAAATTTTAGAATAAAGGGTGATAATGATACTGTTTGTCGCACCTTATTTAAAGGTACAGCACTTCGTAAATGTGCTCTTCTAAGAGAAGCATGTTATTTGAACAGTTTTCTTCTTTAAAGTATATATTTAAGAAAGCTGGTCTTCTTCAAACCTTCAATTCTCTTATATCAGGCAATGTGTTTGTCCAACATCATTCATATAAATGGAAAGACCCCAAATAGAACATGAGGATAGTTAAAAGTGTTTTAAACACTTTTATAACTCCATTTCTTAGGAAATGTAATGACATTGTGGATAAGACAGAAAGCTAATTTGGAACTTTCCCTTTAGTAGTTAAAAACCTGAACTCCCCCAATTTTTGCTACATAGATCTTACTCCTAAATCATGAGGTTGAGGGATAAAATAATTTTTATCTAAAAAAATAAAAACAGGTTCACAAAATTTTTACTCGTCACTTTGGGGCCAGAGACTTTTAATAAAAATGCCCTACATTTGTATAATGCAGTGTCTAAACACTTCAGTAATTCTGATTAACTTAGTAAATGGCAAAATTTACGTATGACTCTGAAAAGCCATAGATTTTAGAATTTTTACCATAGTAATTGAAGATTGTATAATATTCATCCTTAAGAAGTCTTTGGAAATTTCAAGTAATATATTTTAGAAAATATATTTCAGGGAATCTGTATGCTTTATTTTATTCTAACTAGCAACAAATGGTATCATTTTGATTAATCTGTTTTCTTCTTGGACTGATTGTACAAGTTCTCTTTGAGGTTCTGTTACTCTCATGCTACTCTCAGCTTCAGTGGAGTATTGAATCTATGTTTCATAGCCTCTTTCCAGAATTAATGATTAGTTTTAATGAAGTATAAAATATAATCTATCTAATTCATTTAATGATCATTTAAGAATTTGATGTTTCTACTGCTTTCTAACAGTGTAGAAAACATGTTTCTTTTATCACTAAGATTTATTTGATGAATGTCAACTCTTTTTAAAATATCTAAGTGGATAAGACTTAAAATTTACTCAGAAGTTGGTGACTAAATTGTCACTCAGTCTATATATAATCCAGATAATGTACTGCCACTTTCTAAATGAGTTTTTCAAACTTGTTATTTTAAGTCTTTATAATTGACACTCATAATCACAAAAGCTCATTCCATAAAGGAGGATATTTGCAAAACCTGTGTGGAGGTTCGTATGTGTATAGGAGAGGTGGCATTGGGGGGTGATTTTATAGATCACTATGCACGGAGCATGCTAAATAATTACATGGGTCTTATTTCACAATATGAAATTGTATGTTTGGAAAGCATATCACAACTCAATAATTGTGAATTATGCCTAATTTTAGTTTTTCAGCTCTGACTTCTGGTTTCCTTATCATTGCTTGCAGTAAAAAGACAGAGTAGGAAGCCATGGGACTTTCTTATAAATCAATGGAAGGATTTAGTTATAGGATCTTGGAACTGTTAGGGACTTTGGAACTCATCTAATCCAATCCCTTAATTTTATAGAGGAGGAACTGGGACTCACGTTGGTTAAGCAACTTGCTTAGGGTTCCACAGTTATTAAATTGTGGGCTCATTCTACTTCTGGGCTATTGCCATGCCTTCTAAAGTGTTATTTCTGTGGTATGTGGATGGGCTTTCTTAGGCCTGGTATCTTTGGACTAAATGGATTCTCTTATCTGGTTTTATTTTATTTTTAGACATCAACCTTTGCTTTCAGTGCCATCTTATTCCATTTCCTCTGGTGGCATCTGGAGCTTTGCAGGTGTCTTGCTGTAGCTATGTTGGGCTTGAGGATTCTGAGAAATCACACCAGAAGTTTGGCATAATGTGGATCAAGTGAAAGTAAATTAGGAGTTATTGAAATGTACACTAGGGAGTTCAGCCACAAAATTGATGGAAAGACTAAGCCTGAACATACAAGTCTTCTAACGTGTTTCACAATGCATTTTTTTGTGCCTGCATTACCTGCATTACTAATTTTTATCAGCATTTTTATTGAAGCCAGAGCAAGAAGAATGGGAAGTTTATGAAAGGATAAAAACATTTCTTTCTCAATTTCCTTGAGCTGTAGTATGAATCCCTTGACCCTGGTGGCTGTTCATAAAAACATGTGTTTGTCAGAGAAAAAGATATCACCTGGTATCCAATCAGTGAAACACTCATTCTTGTATGTGTGTATGTGTATGTGAGATTCATATTTTCTTTGGGCTGGCTATGGGATATTACTCAACAAGCTACCTTGAATTCATTGTAAAAATTTCCCCTGGACTCTTTAACAAATATATTTTGTATTTTTTACTTTAATAACTGTAAATATTGAAGATACCTTAAGAAACTCCTTTAAGATATTTGTTACAATACGTGAAAACCTTCTTGGCTTTCAGCTTTCATTTTCATGAAGTTCTTTTCTCAGTGATAGTTGTAGGCATATTTGTGCCATTGTGAGGGTTATGTGTTTCCACCTTTATGTTACAGAATAGGAGGGCTGGCCTCTTAAGTGTGTGTGGATGTACTTAGAGCTGGTTGTGGTTGACACAAAATAATTAGAACTGTAAACTATTATATAACTCTTCTTTTATTTATTGGGAGCTTTAGTTAAAATGCTGGCACTGGCCAGTTACCAGGCTCGATTTCGCCTTATAAGTGAGGCTAGCCCAATAAGAATTTGATGCTTTCTTTTCTGAAACAAACAAAAACAGCTTTGGAATTGTCAGGAAATAACAGCAGCTCTTGAAGGCTAATCATTACCAGCTTTTATCATGTTGTTGTAATTGTTGCATGAATTCTGCTTCAATCAGGGAAAAATATGCTTAAGTGCCAGTAAAAGTTTTTACGCTGCTATGAAATTTTGCAATTTATGGCTTTGCACAGATTTGCCTGTGTTACTAGGCAACACCTTATGTGTCGTTCACTCAAATTATTCCTTAATTCCTGGCATCAAACTCTAGCTTGAAAAACATCACCACCACCAACAAAACCATAATAAACTTTTATAACATAGAGTTAAGTCTGATGACTAAAGTGAAATGGAAGTTTTGATGCTGAAAATAAGCAGTATTAAAAAATACACTGGACAGAAAATAATAGGAATATTTAGAGCTTAACTGTATTTATCTCAGGAAAAAAAGAAAGTGGTTCCAAATGAATTTAATGATCATGTAGTTCTCTGATTGGCCATTAAGCGAGCCAGGTTTTTGGCACTTAAGCAATCATATTTGTGATGCTAGTTTTAATTAAGAAGTATGATGCAGGATATTCAATGACCAGGGAAGCGTGGTATTGCTGCTTACTGTGCATCCATATGCATTTGAGAGAAGATAAAATCCTGAAAGAGATATAAAGGCTCTCTCTCTCCATCTTTAAATAGACAATCGGTCTGAGACTATGCATTGCTGCACATACCAAGTCTTAGAATCTACATGAAATCTGTGCATTGTCATTTAACAGGCAAGAAATTGCAACTTATTTCTCAAAGCAATACCAAATTAAATGGCAAAGCCAGAACCAGAGACACTTCAGAGATGTTTGATGACTCAGATTAGTATTAGAGAAACCCTAGATTCAACGTGAGAGCAGCTGTAGCAACTTTGGTTTGTGGTTTGGAAGTGCTTTCTGATTCGAATGCTTTAGTGTTTCGAGTTTCTGTTATTATTGTTCTCAAGCAGCCTAAATGATATTTCATAAATAGTCACCATGTCAAAAGTAACAGAAGTCAAATTCTGAACAAAAGCTCCTAAAGGTTCATTTTAGTACAACTCTCACATATAGGAAGTGCTTCCTAGGTGAGAGCTTATGGCTTACATACCTAAGAAGTGGGAGATTTGAGTTCAAACTGTGGCTGAACTCTGATCTTCTGTACTGGATTCTCACCTTTAAGTTTGAGAAGCACTGCTGTAGAAGATAACTCTTCTGAAGCAGGATTGGATTCCTCCCTGACATCGATCCTTTGCTTTGCAGGCTCAGTGTCTCAGGAGCTGGAAGTCATGACCGCTGAGGGCATGCGGAAGTTTTCACTATGAAGAACTAATGAGGACAAGCTGCTACTGAGCTGTTCTGCTTATTAAAGCAGCTTCCACATGAAACTAAGCTTCTTCTTCCTAAGTACCTGCAAACCCACTTTCCCCTTCTCCCCTTTTCCCAGATTCCCTGGGGGGTTACTTGCCATCTCCTCTAATTGCCTTTTTCTATTATCAGCGTTGACCTATGGTGTAATTTTGAGTCCTAGAAACATCTTCTACTCCAAAGTTCTCTCCCCTCTGTCTGATATTTAAGAGTTGAAATTCCACCTCTGAAGTTCCTTCCTTGTGAGGCATTGTCCTGTGTTAAAGCAGAAAGCCTCCAGGAGAGCTTAGTCCACCTTTCAGGGCTTTGTTGTCATCATCTGTAAAACTAGAGGGTTGCAGAAGAACATATCCAATGATGTTTTCTTTCCTAAAATTGATAACACATGAAACTTTATTAGAATCGTCCTGAAGGAACTGAAACCCATTTTTATAAGGGGCAGGAGAAGAAAGATGTATAAAAGTTAGGAATTAGGTAAGTAAGAGATTAGCCAAGAAGATTATAAAAGGACATATAGTTCAAGGGGACAAAAATTAATCTTTAACTTCAGTAAACTTAATCACCTGCCACCTGTATATTTTTAAATGCGAGGTTACATGAGAAACATCAATTATTTTTATGCTTGCATGTGGTAAATGGAGAAAATGATTACTTAGAATGAGTACTTCTAAGTATTAGCTGCCTAATGACTTATGTTTTAAAATAAAAATGATATTGTTTTAAATTTTTCAAACAACTGTAGAATACGAAAACTTAAAAACTAAATGCTGTGATTTGTTAAATGAACATAAGGAGAAAAAAGATCGAAGAGGTGTTTCCACTTCAAAATCCATTGGATGAACCTCATGAGTGTGCCTTCATGAGTGGATATCCACATAGATCATGGGGCACAAAGCATGCACGAAGCAATGGATAGTCCCTGGCAAGTAGGAACAGCAGGAAATGACATCACATTTATAGAGAAACATGAGGACTGGTGAGGCATGATTCCTGAATATATCAAACAATGAGACCTCCATTCCATAAGAAATTTTACTGCTTTCTTCCATTAGGACTGGTACTACTACTTGAAAGTGGGACTTGTCAGTAACAGAGTGAACAATTTTTTAACTAATTTTTTAATTTTTGAATTATAGTTAGTATACAATATTACATTAGTTTGGAGTACAACATAGCGGTTAGACATTTATATAACTTACAGTGTGACTACCCAATAAGTCTGGTACCACCTGACACCATACATAGTTATTACAATATTATTGACTATATTCTTATGGCTATACTTTATATCTCCATGACTATTTTGTAACTACCAATTTGTACTTCTTAATCTCTTCCTCTTTTTTCACCCATCCCCCCAACCCTCCTCCAATCTGGCAACTCTCAAAATATTCTCTGTATCTATGAGTTCGTTTCTGTTTATTTATTTTGTTCTTCAGATTCCACATGTAAGTGAAACCATATGGCATTTGTCTTTCTCTGTTTGACTTACTCTACTCAACACAATAATTTCTAGGTTCATTCATGTTGCAGATGGCAAGATTTTATTCTTTTTTTATGGCTGAGGAATATTCCATTGTGTATATATACCATCACTACATCCACTCATCTGCTAATGGACACCCAGGTTGCCTTCATATCTTGGCTATTGTAAATAATGCTGCAACGAACATATGGATGCAAATGTCCCTTCAAAGTAATATTTTGGATTTCTTTGGACAAATACACAGAAGTGGGATTACTGGGTCCTTCTTTGTGTCTTGTTATAGCCTTTGTTTTAAAGTCTATTTTGTCTGGTATAAGTATGGCTATACCAGCTTTTTTTTTCCCTCACTTCCATTTTCATGAAATATCTTTTACCATCCCTTTACTTTCAGTCTATGTCTGTCTTATGATCTGAAATGAGTCTTGTGTAGGCAGCGTATGTAAAGGTCTTGTTTTCTTATCCATTCAGCCACTCTATCTTTTGATTGGAGCATTTAATCCATTCACATTTAAAGTAATTGTCAATAGATATGTAGTTATTACCATTTATTCATATTTTGCCATTATTATCATTATTCACATTTTTTATCTTCTTCTTAAAAAAATCCCTCTAACATTTCTTGTAATTCTGGTTTGGTGGTGAAAACTCTTTTAGCTTCTTCTTGTCTGGGAAGATCTTCACCTGTCCTTGGACTCTAAATGATAGCATTGCTCGGTAGAGTAATCTTGGTTATAGGTCTTGGCTTTTCATCACTTTGAATATATTATGCCAAATCTCTTCTAGACTGCAAAATTTCTGTCGAACGCTTACATGACAATTTTATGGGAGCTTCTTCGTAAGTATTTGCTTTTCTCTTGCTATTTTGAAGATTTACTCTGTCTTAACTTTTGGCATTTTAATTATGATGTGTCTTGGTGTGGGCCTCTTTGAATTCATCTTGTTTGGGACTCTGTGCTTCTTAGGCTTGTATGTCCATTTCCTTTGCTAGGTTAGGGAAGTTTTCTGTCATTATTTCTTCAAATAGGTTTTTAATTCCTTCTTTTTTCTCTTCTTTTTCTGGTACCCCTATGATATGAATATTGGTACGCTAGATGTTGTCTCAGAGACTCCTTCAACTATTCTCATTTTTTTTAATTCTTTTTTTTTTTTTTATTGCTGTTCTGATTGGGTGTTTTCTGCTACCTTCTCTTCTAAATTGCTTATTTGATCTTCTGCTTCATCTAATCTAACTGTTGATTCCCTCTAATGTAGTCTTCATTTCAGTTATAGTATTTTTCATTTCTGGCCAGTTTTTTTTGTTTGTTTCTTTGTTTTCTATCTCTTTGTTTAAGTTCTCACTGAATTTCTCTACTCTTCCCCTAAGTTCATTGAGTATCCTTTAACTGGTGTTTTGAACTTTGCACCTCATAGATTGCTTGTCTCTATTTTGTTTAATTCTTTTTCTGGACCTTTGTTCTGTTTTTTCATTTGGGAAATATTTCTTTGTCCCCTCTCCCACATTTTGTCTGCCTACCTGTGTTTGTTTTTATGTATTAGATAGGGTTGCTGTGTCTCCCAGTTGTAATAGAGTAATAGAGTGGCCTTATGTAGTAGGTGTCCTGTGGGACCCTAGTTACCTGGGCCACGTGCTCCAGTTGTGTCCCTTGTGTGGGTTGTGTGTACCCTACAGACAACCTATTGTAGTTGAACCTTAGTTGCTATTTGCACGTCAGTGGGGGAAATTGACTTTGGTCTGATTTTTTTGAGGAGTGGCCAGTGAGGGGTGGACTCTACAGAGCAGGATTCACTTTAGCAGGGCTCTGGTGCCTGCCCAGTCTGCCCTTTAGATGTGTTATCTTCAAATGCAGCCCCAGGTGGTACTCCAGCTCAGTTTGAAGCCAGTTACTGGGAGTGCTAGTCCCAGGGCCTCTTGGGAAGGGCCCCGCCACAGGCCAAGTTCAGCTGTAGCCTATGCACTGCCCAATGCCTTGGCAAGAGTCACTAAGCAATCCACAAATGGCTGCCACCTGTGCTGGGCTTAGAGGTTCCTCCAGAGGTCAAGTTGCGAACCTAGGCCAGCTGCCACTAGTACCAGGCTTAAGGCTGCTCAGCAAGAGGTACAGGGCATGCTAAGGCCAGATGCTGCTTGTTTGGATTTTGTAAGAACTTGAGAGATTTTAGGAAAGTCTGCAGCATGAGGCAAGACAGGCCATTTTTTGGAAAAGCCACTGGAGGCAGCTTGAGTGGGCCCATAAGTTGTGGGGGATGGGGTCTTTGTGAATCACCAGGGTAGGGCAACCAGAGTTAGCCAGGTCGACGGAGACTCAGATATGGTTGCCACCTGCATCTGCTACTGAAAATAGGGATGCCTCAAGATAGAAACAGTGGATTCTACCAGCACTTCTCTCTGGGAGAAACCCCCCCTCCAGCCCTTACCCTGAATCCAGACCACTCATTTTCTCTCCTGATGTCCCTGGTGTTTTTTGAGCAGCTTCCCCAGAGCTAGAGCTCAGAGCCGGTGAGCCTGTCAGTGAGTGAGACCTTGCATGGGTCCTTCAAGAGGAACATCTCAATTAGCCACCATTTCTGATGGTTTTCACAGCCAGAAGTTGTGGGGACTTCTCTTTCTGGTACTGGAACCCTGGAATGGAGAGCCCAGTGAGAGGCTAGGACCCCTCCAGGGGCACCTCCATAGTGGAGATATCCCTCTCCATTCTCAACTGCTTCATGCAGTTGTGGGACCAGCTCATTCTTTTGCCCCTCCTACCAGACTCTAAGTGACTTCTTATGTATGTCCACAGTTGTAGAATTTCTGTTCAGCCAGAACTCAGGTGACTCCCGATGATGGTTCTTCTGTAGTTTAGTTGTAATTTTGATGTAGTCATGAGAGGAGACTAGTACAGTATCTACCTACTATGTCATCTTGACTGGAAGTCAACAATACTTTACTAGTGTATGCACTGGAATTTTTCTAAGAAAATATCCTGACAGTCTGGGGGAGAAGATGAGTTTCTGCCTCAGATACGGTTGATATTCACCAGGGGGAAAGCTAATGGGATGAATGGCTAGTTCGCTTTATGTGAGAAAAGAAGAGAATGTGGGTTTTTCTTCCCTAATGGAAGTCGTGATAAAAGAGGAAAGGATGCAGAGAAGGAAGGGGATTATGTGTGGGATGGTGTAAAAGTGGAGACTAAATGGAGTTTAGGGAGAAATGTAAGAGAGATGGAGGACTTTTTGAATCAAGAATATCCTTTAATACCTATGAGTGTGTGTGTGTGTGTGTGTCTGTGTGTGAGTGTGAGTGTGAGTGATTGAAACTGTTTCATGCCCATATCACATGGAACAAGGGTGTATTCCACCCTACAGCCTGTGTGGAATAGTGAGATGATCTCTAAATGGAACTGGGATAAACAGAATAAGATCTTGGAAATGTAAACTTCTCAGCCTTCTTCAGAAAATTCTGGAGATCTTGGATTTTCTCAAGGAGTCTGAGTCGATCTTGTTTAGGTTTCAATGGACCCAAAGGTCCCCACTGACATCACAAATATGATACTACTCCTATCAAGTACACTGTTGGATGGCTCTCATACCACAGTACTGGACACCCTCACATTATTACCTTTATTGAATTGGTAGTGTCATGCTCTTGGTTTTTCTAGAAGAACATTACTGATACGATCAGGCCTAAATGAAAAATATTGTTTAAAAATGACCCATTATGTGACTACACCTCTATCCACAATCCTATGTGAGAAATTCCCTTCGGAACTGAGTGTCAAGAAGATTCTGCTCCATCGGGGAATCTGGTCTGCTATTATTTTGATAAAAAGAACTGAAGATGTTGTGATGTTCATCTTTTCATCCCAGTTTCAAGAAGAACAAAACCTAATATTTTTCTTAGTCACAAAAACTCTTATAGTCTGCATCATCAGAGGTTTGTTTCTTTTTTTTCTGTGGACCTTATTTTTTATTTCTATTGTATTACTGTTTAATGTACTTCATTGGAAGCTGCTCAAATCCTCTATGGAAATAGAGTAAGAATAAAATACACCTTTGATTTCGTTCAATAAAAATTTTCACTAGAATAACATCAAATGTTAAAAATACTACAGAGTGTCCTGGTGGAGCTGCTAGCTGTACTGCCATGCCCATGTGTTTCATTTCTGGACTTAGTATCTTCTCTGAGGATTAGCTGCTCAGTGGGACCAACACCTTCATCTTGTCTCCCATGGAAATAAGGGTGCAATCATTTAACTTTACGTCATGCTACCAGCTGCTTTTTTCCTGACATGCATGAGTGAATTTAAATATACAGATTTTTGCACTAGCTTAATAGATTTGCCTACTTGTTCTCAGAAATGACACCACTCTTTTTTATACTTTTTTTTTTTCATAAAATAGATTATCTGGATGAAGTTCACATGCAGCGCAACTGGAGAAGGTGAGTGAAAGCATAGAAAAGACTGGGGAAAAGGTATTTTATGGGTCATGAAACTAGGAGACCAGCACTTTCTTATTTCCCACCATGCATGGCCACTAATTCACACTGCTTAAATGGTGCTCTTCCCCTTCTTCTCAAGCCCAGAGATTTTCAACTTTGGCACTAATGACATTTCCTTTTTTGTGCGGTATTGTCCTGTGCATTGTATGATGTTTAGCAGCATCCCTGGCCTCTACCCACTGGATACCAGTAGTAGTATCCTCCATCAAGTTGTGACAACTGAAAATGTCTCCAATACATTTCCAAATATCCCCTGGGGGGCTAAATTGTCCCCGCTGATATGTCTAACTTTCCTATCATGATAGGCTTCCTCACTGCTTCCTGATTTATCTTGGCTGCTAGAAGTTTCACCATATTATGGTCATTCCCTCAGCCATGGATGAATCATCTTTTTTTTTTTTTTTTAATGTCTTATGTTCATCTACTTCTTTCTACCTGTTCTGCAGCCAGAAGCAAAAGGTGAAGTGGCGAGCATGTTTTTCCTGTTCTGTCACAACTTCCTTCTTACCTCTCACTGTCTTTGAGTAGCATCCATTTTTTGGTGATTAGCAATGATGCTGCTAGAACTGTCCTCAGGACTCATGGCTGTGATCTTACCACTTTTTTCCTCCTAGTCTCCTGACAGAGTTGAAATAAATCACATTTCTGTTTTCATTAT
>NW_006440638.1:7321334-7326257 GCF_000325575.1 Pteropus alecto | reverse complement strand
CAAGGAAATCTGTCTCAGAATATAATGTAGTTTCTCTATAATATTTTTTCAAAAGAACTTCATTCCATTAGGTTGTATGAAGGTAAAATTTAACATGAAAATTAATTTAGGAATTTCCTCCCCCCCTTTATTTAGTAAATCTTGGCTGCAGAAAGAACTAAAGTACTGAACTAATTACTGTGACAGTTAGCAGTCATAGCCTATTTATTTGCTAGATCCAATACAAGCTCATCCAAAATCAAATTACAATAAAAGTAAAATTTAGTGCTATGCTATGTGAGGTCAATTAGAACTTTCTATTAAAGAGCCCAACTTTCAAGAACAAAGACTGTTGAAATTTGAGCTTGAAACCCAGTACATATGGGTTTAAGGCAAAGCAAAATACTACTCATGTTGATTTTGAGCAACTAGACATAGACAGTATTTTGGAAGTACCTACATGATTCACATTTTGTGATGCTTTTTAAGGAGGGAAACAAAGTTTAGCAAGTAGAAGCACAGATTGTGAATAGGAATGCTTGGGTTCAAATTTCAGCTCTAGTACTTGCCAGTCAAGTTATCTTGGACTGATTAAATAAGACTGGTTATTGCGAGGATTAAATAATATAGTCCATATAAGCAGATAACTCTGTGACTGTCCTATAATATGAATTTGATAAATGGTAGCTATAATGATTTTGGTAAAGATTGGATTTCAGTGGAAAATTTTGACAGGAAACCTAGCCTCAACTGGCATGAGAAAAAAAGTAAGTCTGGAGGATAGTCCTAACTCCTGGCACAGAGAGTCAGTTCTCAGTGTCCTAAGGACGTGGTTCCTCTCCATTTCTTGTCCAGCCTTTTATTGGTTTCATATGTTAGCCTTTTTCTCATGCTCCCTGTTAAAACTCCAGGAAATTCCAGCTTCCCCCTTTGGAGTAACTAAATGGCTGCAACTGCCCTTCATATCTACTTAGATTGTATATAATGAGAAAGAACAAACATTTTGTCTGGTAATTCCTGGTAAAATCAGAGGATTCACCTTAATTGGGTTCATTTAAGTTATGTGTACATTTCATTACAGTCAGGGGAATATGATGGATCAGTTTGCTTAGATCTTCTCACATCCCCTGTTGGATATGTTGGCAATGGGAGTAGAGCCCTATCCAGATTCTGCACTGAGTATGGGAAGGGGTAGGCACCCAAGTAGAAATAGGGGGCTATTTCTAGAAGAAGATGGAACAGATAGGGGGCCTCAAAGAATAGCTATAAAGGTGATATCATTAGTGAAAGGGTTTTTCTCTGTGTGTGTTGTTGTTGTTGTTGTTGCATTTATCCAATGATTGAAATTGAGATTCAGCTTTAGAGAATTGCCCTGATATTCTCTGGCTAATATACTTTGCTTTGTGTCTATTCAGTACTACTTCTCTGTCATAGCAATAGCCAAGAGAATGCCACCAGTCAAAATGAATCTACGTCTGGGGATTCTTTCATGACATAGTGCTGGCTGATTCACAGCACATCTGCTCAGGAGTTTGCATGTGTGATGCTCTCTTCTATGGTGAACTCTATGAGGGCTTCTCCTTGTTGGTTAACATCATCCAGCCTGCTATTTGCCGCTTTGGAGAACTGAAGCTTATTTTGTGAAAATTATCATTTAGTATCTGTGTTTGCCAGTGTGTCATAGCAGAACTTCATCAGGCTTGGAAAAGAAGTTCCATGAGATTTTTCCAACTCAATGAGATATTCAGTAAGAATTCATATTTCTCATCCTGTTCGGTTTTTCAAAAGAAGCTTTAAAAGACATGGAAAGAATCAAGAAACAGACCCGGGGGATATATGGTTCATCATCATTTTGAATGTGAAGCAAAGTAATCATAATAGTAAACTGGCTTTTAATAGTTTCAAAATAAACATCATTTATTCATCAAATTTATATCTCTTGTGCACATAAATATTTTCCTATTATGCTGCTTGAAGGACAACTCTCAAGATATTTAAATTCTTAGAGGGTTATTATACCAAGTTTCTTTGTGTATAAGTAATTTGAACTAATTATTAAGCTAAATCTTCTCATTCTAAGTTATTGTCTTTTGAAAAAAGAGATAATCTAATTCTGGCTCTTTTTGATTGTGAAAATTCAGTTTTTGGACCTCAGTAACTCATTTCTCAAGTAAGGTGAGTAGACTTGTTGAACAAAGGCCTCTTGTCAGGCTCTGTGAGATCTAGAGAACATCTAGGTCACAGAGAGAAGGAAGGGTCCAGGAAGCTACAGGCCATGTATTTGAGCTCTCAAGTCGTGCAGGATGCTCACTTCTTTTCCTTACTTACTACTTCATGGTCCAAATAATATTTATTATAATTTCTTGGGCAAGAGAAGAGTGTTTTATCAGTGTGCCACCTCAAGGGGAGAGCTCAGTTTACAATAATTTACAATAGTAGGTGGTCTAGTACTCTTCGTCCCACCCAACTACAGGTCCTTCTCTATCACCACACCTCTTCTTCTCTAACATGTATTACTGGATGTCCTGGTCATCACCCTCTCTTAATAAGACACATGAAAGAGTGACAGTTTATATGACTTCCTATTAAGATGGAGACAAGATAGTTTTGGACCTAGACTGGTATCATCCTGTTGAGTGTCCAATGAATGATGTACTTGCCACTTCAGAAGGGAAGTTATCGGTCAAGCAGGAAGAAATACATGCAGATTTCAGCTGTAGATCATTTTATTGATTAGAGACTTAAATGCTTGTTTCAAAGTCCCTTGATTAGAGACTTAAATGCTTGTTTCAAAGAATGAGGTGGTCAGGGATACAGCTGGGCATCAGACATAAGCAGAATGAAGGACTCTAACATTGCTAGGGCTCTTGCCTTTAGTGTTAACTTCATTTGTTAGTGTTAACTTAAAAAAATAAAAAAAAACTGTGATTGGTCCACTTCAAGTCTAGACCAATTTACTGTGGCCTGAGGATAGGGTAAGGTAGGAAAATGTGGTCCTGTCCTTGGTCGAGGTGGTAAATTCTCATAATAAGGGTCACTGCACAGATGGTTCCACAAGTGTTCACTATGCGAATATATTAGACAGGAGTGGATATAGTCACAGATATATTTTAACTGATTCAATCAAATTTTTAAATTTGGAAAATCTGATTCTCCAATTATTAGTTCAAGTATTCCACCTCTTCTATTTCCTTATTCTCTTTATATTCTTCAGTCTCATCAAAGCCTCCAGCATGGTTTTACAGAGAACCTTTTCTCTCCCAACATGCATCTGAAATATATAAATATCATACAGTTGAATCTTACCCTGTATTATTCAGTCTACTATTTATAGCTTGCTTCTCTCTCTCTGATATTTAGGTTCTTTCTTCTTCTGGTTGGTCTGGGTTCAGTGGCTTCAACAAGGCCATCATTGGACCTTAAACATCTGTATGAAGCTCTCTTATAAGGTTTGCAACCTGGCTGTTAAAGCAGTGTATGACCTCTATTCCCTCTCCAGTCTCTATCTCATGTGCTCCTGATTGATTCTACACTCAAGAAGCTTTACCCTTCATACCAGTATCCAAAATTCCCTGGGATGCATTTTCTTCACTCACCACTTTTGTGGTCTGAGTCTATTTTCTCCTCTCTGGTTCCCCATGTTGGCATATATTGCTGGAAAAAAAAATTGCCCCAGTGTATAGAGTTACAAAACTGAGAATTCATGGTATCAAACCTCTGTGAACCTTTCCATGGTGTGGCAGGCAAGCTACTTCTCACTGTGCTCTCTTTCATACTGCCCACAGTAGCTGATAGAAATATTTAGCATTTGTTCTAAGCTATCTGTTACATAAGTCCAGCCCCGCAGTACAGAGTTGGCAAACAATACAAAATGTATAGAATCCATGAGTTAATGAATCACTGACTGAAGACAAATCTTTTATGGGGAAAACAAGAATCGGACTGTAAAGCAGTGTATGACCTCTATTCCTAGACTGTTGCCATTGAGTTCTGTTGGGCACCTAGATCTTTACGGTAAATATTGAGTTCTGTTGGGCACCTAGACTGTTGCCATTGAGTTCTGTTGGGCACCTAGATCTTTATGGTAAATATTCCTTTCTGCATAAATTTTAAAATTATTCTCCCAAATAAGGAGACCACCTAACCTCTAAATATGTTCATGAAGAATAAAACATGGCATCTCATCCTATAATTTTGGTAAACAGAATCTCAACTTCAACATTAAGTTGGTCTCACTGAAAAAAACAAGATTAATCATTGAAGTTATCAATATCTACTTCACAAAATGGGATGGAG
This sequence comes from Pteropus alecto, assembly GCF_000325575.1. NCBI lineage: Eukaryota > Metazoa > Chordata > Mammalia > Chiroptera > Pteropodidae > Pteropus > Pteropus alecto. The sequence continues at coordinate 7,321,982 of NW_006440638.1, read as the reverse complement.
AAAAAAAATCATAATTTGATGAAATCAAAATAAAAACAAGGCTTGGAGCATGTTATTCTCACCAGTTAGAGATAGAGGGTATCTAAATATAATTATTTACCAGAAATCTCATCAACTGTAACTTATCAAATAGTTCAGCAAGTTTAAAGTACTTGTAATCACTTGGATTAAAATGACAGAATGACAGTTGAATAAAAAAAAAAACCCCAAAACTTATAAAGCTGACTTGGAGAGATTTCAAATAGGGTAGTTTATACTATAATTTGAGATGAGCTAGAATTTGTTTTTTACAGGTTATCCTCTGCGAAAATATAAAAGACATTTGGAGTTAGTGGCTGGCATTATATTAGTAAAATTAAAAACAATACAAAATGAAAATAAGAGGCACATATAACTGCATATATTTACAAAAGAACTCTATACCTGAGAATGTGATGTAATAGGCAACTTTGTGGATATTCTGCCCAGCCCACCAAGGCCTCTCTGAATGGCTCCCTTGCCCACACTTCCCATTGGCTATGTTATACACCACCCCAATCCTTTGGCCACCGTTTATTGAGCCTGCTGAGCACCTTGGACTGGTTGCATGGACTCCAGGAGCGATGAAGGCCTCTAGGGAGAAGAATGAGGCAATTGCCGGGGCGCAGG
>NW_006440638.1:7315695-7321317 GCF_000325575.1 Pteropus alecto | reverse complement strand
TCAGGGCAGTTTCATCCCTGCTTGTGGCACCTGGATCTTTACAGTAAAATTTCCTTTTCTGCTTAAATCTAGTAAATATCCCATGCTGCTGAAGCTGTGGTGAAATATGTTCATACATAGTTCATACATAGTTGGTATTGTAAATTGTTACAAATTTCCTGGAAAATATTTGGCAATATGTATTAAGAATATTAAAAACGTACACTTTTAGGAGTGTACAATGAGTAATTTATCAAATTCATGTACTTGAATGTCCACCACTGTGCCATTTATGATACTAAAATAATGAGAAAAACTAAACGATTCAATTTAGGGCTAGCTTACTATATTAGGATGTGTCAGTATTTTGTAATGTTATGCAATTATTAAAATTTTTTAGAAAAATATTTAATGATATAGCAATGTACTATGCTATGGCATTAAGTGAAAAATCTGTCTAAAAAGTACTAAACACATTATGACTCTAATATGATTTATATATGTGTGTATAATGAATACAAAAAAATAGAAGAAAATGCATCCAAGTGTTAAAAATGATTATTTCTGAGTGAAAGAGCTAAACATATTTCTTATGCTTCCCTATATCTTCTAAATTTCTTACAATGATCTATGTAATTAGAAAAATCCTATTATTAGAAATGTAAAATAATGTTTTATTTCAGTGTTAGAAGGAACGAGTTTTTTTCTTTCTTGCATGAAAAACTTGGGAAAATTTAAAATGATGCATTTGTTCCATGTGCAGTGGAATAAAATGTATTCTTTATTATTTCAATGGCAGGATATAAAATCTATAACTAACAGTATTAAAACATCAGTTGAATCAAAATTTAAATTGAAATATGTTTGTACTCATTCACAATTGTCTTGTTTTAAAAATAAGGGGGTTTGGTGAAGGGTGAAGTGGGTAAAGGGGATCAAATATATGGTAGCTGAAGGAAATTGGACTCTGGGTGGTAATCATAAAATAGAATATATAGATGTGAAATTACAAAATACACCTGAAAATTATATAATAGTATTAACCAATGTTACCCCAATAAACTTAAAAAAATAATAAAAAGTTTGGCACTAACAGAAAATCTCTCATTTAACCAGAAATATAAATAGCAAATTTGACCAGAATTTGATTAATGAAGGTCTTATTTTATATGTTTATAAATGCACATTATTTTTTTAAAGACATGTTTTTTGTTGAACCTCATTTAGTAACACTTTTCATATTCAATTGTAATATTGAACTTTAAAAATATCTTAACCATTTTTTCTTAAAACCATACAATGGGATAAAGAGAACTTTTAAAACCTCTTTTCAGATGGTATTTAACTTCATATCTACCTTCTGAGGAAGAATTAAAGGTATACATCAATACAAATTTACTACATTGGTGATCAAAATGTGATGTTAAGGAGTGTTTTATGGAGGACTCAGTCCTTGTAAAGTTAATGCAAATTACACTTAAATGGTAGAGTTTAGGTATGTTTTTCATTTGGAAACAAACGTTTGGTGTGAAAAATCTATAAAGTGTCAGTTTAAATAAAGCTAACCAATTGTTGATTCAAAAAAAAAAGTCAGCATCCATTTAAATAATAAAGATTAAATACAAGAAAATTATTTTATTTTAAGGTAAATATATCTTTACCAGATTTGAACCAACTAACAGTTTAGAGATATAGATATACATATACATATATAGATAGAACATACACTTTTTAAAACAGTAAGGTATACTCTATGATATATAATCTTTTTACCACAAAATATATGTACTTCTCACATATGAAATAAAACTAATATGACTAGGAAGACACTACTACCTGGGACCAGAGTAACACCTTCACGAGTAGTTTAACTTTTATACATGACTTTAGTAACATCATTATACAAATGAGCCTGAGCTGGCATGTTTTGGCAGTGTGAATAAGACACTGGTTGAATTTCACAAGTTTGGGAAAGTCGACAACCACTGCTTGGCAAGTCTTTGTACAACATGTATAGTAGCAGGTGCAAGTGGACCACAGTTGCTAATAGCTAAATAGGTACAAAAGCTGCCCTGCCCTTTGGAAACTGGGGAGAGCAATCTTGAGCACTGATCTCCTGTTGCTCCCCTAAAGGTTTAACATATTCTAAATACCTTTATGTGGAAATCAAAAATAACATAAGAGGACTAGCGAGATGACATTTCTGCCAGTAAAATTTTCCAAATCAACACATCTATCCAATTTCTGACGTTTTTTGAGCAGCCATCATTTATCTAATGCAAAATGTGGCAAAACGTGGCTTTGCTTTGTTTTGTTGCAAAGAAAAAAGCTTTTGTTCAGAGCTTTAGAAAAGTCAGTTCAGTCCACGTAATCCACTCTCAAATTTCTGAAAAGTAGCTGATGCTTATTTGGTAGTGAAGTGCTGTAAAGGAATGTTTCTCTTGCTCCTTTTTCACAAAATTAGTTCACAGACAGGTTTCAGGTGTGTTACTCAACCTCGACATACAGGGCAGGCTTTTTGATGGATAAGCTTCCATTATCTGAGGGGCGGTAGGAAAGTGTGCTCATTTTTGTTGTTAGGCTTGAGTGAGATTTGGCCTTTGGGGGGATGTATTTCAGAAGCTGAAGAAAATATTTTTTAAATTTTTTCCCAAGGAAGCCATAGAAAAGAGGATTCAGACAATTGTTAAAATAAGCTATGCAAATAGTGATGGGCATGGCAGTATCAACAATATCTGCAATTTTACAGTCATGTATGACGCCCAGCTGAATCAGTACATCCAAGAAAGTGAATATTTGGTGGGGAACCCAGGAAAAGAAAAAGAAAAGCACAATTGCCATGATTATCTTGAAAATATCATCATTTCTTGGCTTGTTCTTCTGAATTTCATAAGCCTTCTTCAGGGTCTTCCAAATAAGAGTATAACTTGTAAGAATAATGAGAAAAGGAAACAAGAAACCCAGTATATTCTTGGTTAGGCCCAGACCTATGGGGAGGGTTGAATTTTGGAATTCATAATGGAAAGCACAAACTGTGATATTGGTGTTTTCGATGAAATACACATTTCGATGGATTATAGTTGGCAAACTCGCCAAGCCAGCCAGTAGCCAAATAATGAAGCAGGTGACTTTGGCTACGAGCATTGTTCGCCGAAGGCGAGACTTCATTGGGTGAACGATAGCCAGATAGCGATCAATGCTTAGACAAGTGAGTAGAAACACACTGGCATAGAGGTTGAAACTGACACTGGCTGAAGCGATCTTACACAGGTAATTGCCAAAGGGCCAGCGATATTCCATAGCAGTGTAGACAGCCCACAGTGGCAAAGTCAGCAAAAAGCATAAATCGGCCAGTGCTAAATTCAAAAGAAAAATACTGGCCACAGTCTTCAGTTTCATGTAAAAGTAAATGACAATCACCACCAAGCTGTTTCCAAATATTCCCACCACAAAAATGATACTGTATAAAGTAGGGATCATGACAAATATGTAATTGTGCCTTCCAGCTTTGGGACAGTCATCTTGGATTCTTTTAATACCATCGTCAGTGGAAGAGTTGAGGATCATTTTGATCTTCTGGGTTAATTAGTTTCAGACGCTAATGCCAAATGTACCTGGAGAAAATAAAATGAAAAGGTAAAAAAAATTAACTTCCAGTTATAAACAAATAGTTTTATTTTTCAATCGTAAATACAGTAACTTAACTTTCATCTTGGAAAAAATATACATCGAATTTTCTGGAGAAAAACTGAACTGATAACATTTAGATTACATGTTTTAAATTTTTTAGGGCACATTGTTTTTCTAGGAAGTGATAATATCCTCCAGACAAATAGTAGTGGGATCCTAGGTGAATGAACTTTCTAAGTCATTTGTATTTTTTCTAGAAGTAAATTCTAGCTTCCAAATTAACTTAAAAAGCATAATCTAAATCTCAGAAAACACTACAGAATTAGTTATTCAGAAAGATTTGAGTTTTTCCTGAGGTAAAGCAAGGCCAATTAATTTGTCTTTAACCTCAGAAATGTGACACATTTGTGTCTTATTTTTAACCATTGCTCCCATCTCACAATCTTTACTTAGGTATAAAAATTTTTAGTATTCTCCTTTAAGTGTTCAGAATAGCTGTTTCTAGGTTACCGAGGAATTGGTCATTACGGGAATTAAGAGGGGATAAGAAAAAGGGTTCAAAACTTTGGGGAATAGCATTTTACCATGGTTTTCTAGGTTGCTACAGGCAGTAACCACTTATTCTTTTAACTATCAACTTGGTCTAGCAAAAGGGTCCGAATCTCTTAATTTTTGTCCTGCCAGTCATTTCTGGAATTAACTTTAAGATAAACCATTTGAGTAACAAAGATGTCAAATGAATAGATTAGGTTAGGATTATCAATAAAACATGTCTTTTGCAGGGATTTGAGATAGCAACAGTCTATTAGAAAGAATCAGAAGCTTAGGAATGAGCTCCATAAAGACTTCTGCAAATATCTGCTCCAATGTTTTGCATTATCAATTAAGCTATTCATTTATGTGATTTTAAAAATCAACATATTGTGCCCTAGACAAGAGTTTCTCAGAAAATCCTTGGGAGGGAGGCTAAGGATGCTCGTAGGATAAATCATAGGATGTGGCACAGGCATGCTCTGTGGTAAAGGTGATCATTGGGTACAGGCAAGGTTGGCCAGGCACAGCGGTGGTACCAGGTGAAGATTCTATTGCTACACCAGGAGCAGGTTCTTAGATCAGCATGGCTGTGCATTCTCCTCATGACAGTGTCCTGGGCAAGAAGAGGAAAAAGAATAAGATACTACTAGTCCGCCCAGGATAGCTGTGTTTGGCATCCGAGATTGCTGGATGAATACAGGGGCCTAAGGTAGTGTGCATCTTGGTACAAAGTGTTGCTGGGAAAGGGGCGAGACTCAAGTAGTCAGATTTTAAGAGAAAAACTGAAGAAAGGGGTTCTGAAGCGGTTACTGTGTTTTGGCTCCATGTCCTCATTAATTTCTTTTGTATTCAGCCTTGAATAATCTAAATCCCTTTCTTTTTCTTTCATTCATGAGGGCATTAGCATCTACAAACAGGCAAATGTCACGTCCTCTCTGAAGCCTTCCTGACTTTTCTGGGCAATTGGCTATTCCATTTTCTAAGTGCTATGGCACTTTGGATGTGGGTTTTGACACTAAATTATAATAGTCTGTTGACAAATCTGTCTTCTCTACTGGTTTGTCAGATGCTTAAGAGTAGAGCTTGTTTACCAGTGTAGGCCCTGGCACATTCCAGGAAAGATATGATAAATGTCTAGGGAATAAGAGAGTGAATGGACAAATGAATGAATGACTAGGATATAACTTAAAAGCTAATAGTATAAAGTATCGAGAATAATTTCTATGGGGCTAATGAAATCAATTTACACTCTGCTCCTCAAAGAATCTCATAGAAAATACTCAAAGTTAACTTTGGCCTCACCTTGGATAAGAAACCAAAACCAAAACCAAATCAAACCAAAACAAACAAACAAACAAAGCCCTTGGCACTTTTAGAAATCTGTGGTTTACAAAACATGATGAAAAGAAGGAATAATTTAATAGAAACTAGGGCTGGGCTCTCAGGGAGCTATGACCTATTTTCTCCTCCCCCAGAAGG
>NW_006440638.1:7279692-7315575 GCF_000325575.1 Pteropus alecto | reverse complement strand
CAGTTCATTTTATTATAATTACTGAAATTATACCAAATTAGAAGTATAAATTCATTTAGGTAAACAAATATTCTCTATTAAAAATTAAGTGCTTCATAAAAGGCTTATGGGCCAGCAGTCATTTATACCTTAACGTGGATTAATTTACTCATTTGCTCTCCTAACATCTGTTAAGACCAGTTGGATTTTGCCTAGGAAAAAAATGGAAATGTCAAGGTTAAAGAATCTCAAAGATTAAAAGCAGTCTGGGTGAACTCCAAAACTAAAAACTAGGACGGAAGTAAATATTTATTTCAGCTTGGACATAAGGGCACTAAGACAGGAAGGAATAAACTCCATGCATTAGGATCCCTTGGGTTCCCTGAGCTTGGGTACAGGGAGGAAATTCTCCTCTCTTTTTCCTTCCTCTCTCGACCCTACTTTGAGGGCACACAAATAAGGTTGGGTTCATTAGTCCCGTGTCTAAGGCGGGTAGAATGTTATTGACTAGGCTGAAACTGTAACCATCATTATAAAAAGAGTTTCAGTGGGAAAAAGTTTGTGTTTGAAAGAACCAATTTAGAAACATTGTTTTAGATTCCAATTCCTTCACAATCTGAGGTCAGCCTTCCCTTCAGTTCTTGTCCATCCATACTGACTAATGTTGAATATGTAAAAGGTTGCTCTGAACAGCTAGGGGAGCATCTCTAGAAATTTCAGTGAGGTATTTTTTATTTTAATGAATATATCGCTTGAGAAACTTTGGACATAGCATCGAATATACTAATTCAAAGAACATTTTACATAAATGTTTATATAAGTAATGACCAAGACTTCCTACCTAGTAAGGAAACAAATTTCCTCATACTTGAGGATGGAGGAAAGGGGGAGAAGATTTTAAGTGAAGGAAATAGTGGGAAAAAGTGCAGAGAAACAGACTACAAATTAGTGCATTCAGCGGGTAGTCATCCTATATAGTCAATGAACACCTACTGTGTGCTGGGCTCAGGAATACATAGTGAATAAAGTCACACTCCTTCTCTTCCATTCAAGTCTAGTTGGGAGGACAGAAACCTTAAAGATGAAATTATCTCCAATGTGTTGAATACTTTACCATACAAGAGGCCTGTGGAATATTCTGTATTTACCATTGACCCAGCCTGGTGGAGGGGTATGAGGGAGTGATCAGGGATGCTTCCCAGAGAAGATAGCATTTGGACTTTGGAGAGTTTACGGGAAACAAAGTAGAGTAGAGATTGCATTATCACTTGAACATTTCCGTTCTTACAAATGTCTATAGCCTCATTTATGAAAAACTGCTCCTGTAAATTTATAGATAGTGAACAACCCTGTGGACAGTGGAATGTGTATTGGATGGGAGGGTAACACAGGCCCTACTGGTGTGTAAGAATTAAGAAATATTCTCTGGTCTGCACTGGTTTTTTTTTTTTTGTATGAATATTTGTAATAATTGCCCAATTTTTTTCCTCTTTCCTTTCTTTCTTTTCTTTCTTTCTTTTTCTTTCTCTTTTCCCTTTCTTTTCTCTTCTCTTTTCTTCTCTTCTTTCTCTTTTCTTTTCTATTGTTTACTCCCCTTCACTCATTTCTCTCACTGATAGGCTTCCCTAGAGAAACTTGTTTCTCAGGAAAGAAGAAAAATGCAACTCGTAATTGGCAGCCACCTTAGATTGTTGATAAATGACTAGGAAAGCATGAGGTTCTTTTTTCTTTGAAACTGAAAGGAATGCTGTTTTGGTGAGAAGCTGAATGAAAGAGAGAGAAGTATTCTAACAGGAACCAAACTCCTGAGCCCCAGAAAGCAGCTACATTTCGGTTTCATCCTGTTTCTTCACCCAGTGTGGTATAGGTGGGGAGGATACTCATAAAACCATGAGGATCTACTCCTCTCTCTTTCTGTGTCTCATCATAGCCTATTCCCAGGCACAGGCTTACATGAATTCTGTAGCACCATTTTTTTCTGGGAGGTGGAAAGAAGATGGGATTTGGATTCAAAATACTTGTCATAGAATCTTTCTTTGCCACTTACAAATCTGTGTGACTCTGGGTAAGTCACCTCATTTCTCTGAACATGACCCTCATTTTTCTCATCTTTCAGAAATGAGATCAATGATCTTATTACACATGATTTTTGTAGGAATTAAATGAGATAATGTGAAAACACTGGGCATCTCTTTCAAATAGTGAGTGTTTAATAAATGTGTTTTATTAGAATCTTCACTCTTGTTAAGCTCCATCTTTCGCCATTAAAAGGCTGAAAATACCAAGCCCTTATTCTTTCAAAGTATGAGTGCAAAGTAACTGTAAGCAGCTGAATCAATTTTCCATGAGTCAGGTGGGAACTTTTAGTCTGCTGCAAACACAAGGTTGGCTCACGGTGGCCACACATTAATCCACTGCTTGCTTTTGTAGGAGTTATCTTATATTCCCTGACAGCTTCTCTGGCTTTTAAAAACAACATAAGAAAAAACATTTTTTCTTTCTTTTTTTAATTCTGAGAATTCAAGACTTTTGATTAGAATATTAATACCTTCTTAAGATTTTAGGCAAGCTAAAACCAATCTAATTAAACGTTCATTACAAGCTCCTTTTTTAATGAGTTTGCAATCTAAAGGAAAAAAAAATACCCTATGGTTTCCTATGATCATAGAGAACTAAAAGACCACGCAATTGTATTTTAGAATAATCATTTATCAAAGTATCTTTCTCAGATATTAAAAAGAGTGAGCTAGTGTTTGTCATTTGCTTGTAATGCTGGGCAGCTAAATAAACCATCTTATTCAAAAGTCATTCTCTTTATTGCTCCCATTTTATAATTCAAATTTTAGAAAGCAACCACTTCTGCTCCTGCATATTTTCCTCCAATAATGAATGAGGTATTCTACAAGGAACAACTCAGTCAGTCTCCATTTGTGAATTCACTGGATCATAGAAGTTAACACTAAAATTTTTAGAGTTTCTACTTTTTTTTTTTCAAATCTACTTGTTCTTATTTCTAAACTTTCTGTTCTTATTTTCGGGGTCTATTTCTACTTTTATCTCCTTAAAAAGTTAGAACATCTGTATGTTAAGAGCCCCTATTTAATTGCTTTACTATTTATAGATTCTTCAGGTATAAATTCTATTTGTTTAATCTATGGAGGCTCTTTTTTGGTATTTGCTTTTATCTTAGGTATTGTAATCTTTGATGGTGAGGTCATCTGTAGTGGAAAATAATTTCTGTAGGAGGCCTAAGTGGACGGTAGTGTGCTATGAAATTTCTGCTTGGGTGTATAAATACTTGATCTGGAAAAAATTTTAATGCCAATTCTCAGCTTAGTTTCCAAACCCATACTTTGCAGCTACTGCAGATTAGGCCCTCTACCCATTCTCAGATTTTGGCTATTCAGGAAACCCAGTTTCAATTGCCTTCAGTACTGAGTCTAGTGGTCTTGACTTTCAACCTCGTGAGGTCATTAGAACTTTATCTCAGCTGTGTATCTGGTGTTGGTGTTGGCATCCTGTGGTCTCTATTCAGAGCCATGATCTGATACTTAATGTGTTTAGAGAGAGAAGGAGAATGTCCATGACTGCTTAGTCCATTGTCTTCATCTTGACTGGAAGTTGCCCTGCATATTATTTCGGGTTAATAGTTAAGTTGCTTGAACTCAGTAAACTTTGGACCATAGTCTTGCCCTTGAACTCAGTAAACTTTGGACCATAGTCTTGCCCCTCTTCATGTCCCTCCATGCACATCATGCCTTTTGATGAAGCATCCAAGTCTTTCTGGGTGGTGCTCTTCTCCATGTTGGCAGCCATGAAGAAGGCAGCATGGCGAAGAGCCTGCACCACTGGATAAGTGACGAGAACTGCTTTAAAGTCATATGAACAGGAGAATGCCGTGCTCTTGGTTGGCAATCCTAACCTTACTTCTTTATGTTAAAATACTTTCCTTGGAGATGATGTTTTATTCACCTCTGAAATTCCTGGATGAATATTTCTCTTAATATAAAATATTTTATTAAAATTATTAATGCCATACTAATTAACTATTTAAGATTCGGTCTCCTCAGACTTAATGGTTAAGTGGTGAAGAGTAATTTCTGGCCTTCTTCTCAAGTCAGTATCATCCACTGTGGCCTGCCCTCACAAGAAATGAAAATAGCACAAGCAGCTTTCTTATTTCTGCACATACTGATCGTAAACATATGTGGCGATGGTGGTTAAATGTTCTGTCATCCTCAACCAGCCCTCCTCTTTGCTTCGCTCAAAATAGCCAAAGAACTTAAAGAACTCAGCTTTATGAAAGAATATTCAGAAGTTTCTTCCAAATTAGAGTATAAATTTCAAGGAAGGTAATGTTAATTCTAAATTTTAGCTTATTGGAAATTATTCAGTACTGTAATATCTAATAACATAACACTAAACTATAATTAATTCCTTCTCCACTCCAGAAGCTCCTACTTATCATAAGTTATAAACAAACTCAGTTGTGCTGAATATTCCAAGCCCCCTGAACAACTTCCTTCATTCCTATGGTATTTCCCTTTACACTTTGCTATCCTAAACTCTTGGCTGTTTTTGTTGTATCTTTTTTTTTTTGTAATTTCGAAAAAGAGAGAAAGAGATAGGGATGAAGATACGTGATTAAGTCTAATAGTGTTCTTAAAAAAATCTTCCTTTGGCATGCTGGTGTTAGTAGAAAATATTTTTGTTATGTTAAGTATAGATGGCCATGGAAGGCTTTCCAGCAAGCCTAGATGGAGTCTGGCTCCAGTGATTAGGAGGAAAGGACTATAAAGCCTAACTTGGGAGAAAGCTCATCTATAAATGAATCCTTGCCCTCTCGTATTCCCAAATTCTTCAAACTTATGGACTCACAGAATTTCCTTGAGGGAATGAATCATAAATACATTTCAAAGGCTCAGCATATCAGCCATCAAGTGGGAGGAAACATCATTTTTAATAATATGGGTCTTGGAGACTCTTCACAAGCTTTTCTCTTTCAACAGATGGAAAAGGTAGTGACTATGTGGGCACCTCAGTCAGTGACAGCTGCTTTATTCAACTTGTGAAGCCACTCCAATTTGCTTCTTTGAGACTAAATTGGCAGCAGAAACTGCTTATCTGGTTTCAATTTCCACTTTGAGGGAATGAGGAAAGTTACTGGGCAGGAAAGGAAGCACTAATTAATTTATACCCTTAAAATTATGATATTATAGAATTTATATGTATTATGCATTTTACGTTAGAGATTATAGGCCATGTGGCAATTTATTTCAGGTTAAAGTTTTTAACACTATACATATCACATAACCATAAATTTTAAATGAAGCTGTAAGGATTAAATATTCAATATATTTTATATATTTTCCAAAATTATCCAATGTCCTGAGAGCAGCAGGTCTTTGAATGATAGTTTACTAATTAGTCCTGCACAACATATAAGGAGACTAGTTCTAATTTTGTCTTTCTCACTCTCCAGCTGGTGAAGTTGAACTAGTCACTTAGTTTCTCTACATCCTCAGGGAGCTTAAAGAAATCTCTTGAAACACTGAAATTTGATAATCTTTCTCTTGAATAAGTATAGATCTTTGAAGACAAAGGCAATAACGGCTTGATGAGTAGAAATGGCTATATAAATTATTAAATCGGCCAACTATCTCTTATCAGTATAAAATTAACACCACAATGACATAACATAGCATAATTAAATACAAGAACTTTTTATTAAAAACAATGTGAAAAGAATTTTACTTTCTGATGAAAATGAATAAACTCCATATAAGATAATTATTTTATAGTAACAGTGGTTCCCCACACCCCCATCCATTTTTGAAATTATCTACTCAAAGAAATGTTTCCTCAGTACAACATTTGGATACATGATTGTGACCCTAGGTTAATGAGGTCAAGATTATAGGTTTAGGCCCTATCTAGACTAGCTGGTTTTACTCCATTTATGGCTAAAGACTATGAGCCTCTCAGGCATCCACTGTGTTATTCATTGGCGATACCAGGTGGAAAGGTAAAGACAGATTGGATTATGACTGTAAATTGAAATTAAAAGCATATCCTGTAGTTAGACAGTAGAAATTACATCATCCTATGAAGAAAGTGGCACAATCTGTTATTGTTAAAATAACTCACACAAAACGAACCTACTATCTGATTCTTTTTTGGGAAAATACAACTTTTTAAAGTTCAGCAATTAGTTAAGGTGTTCAGTTGACCAGATGAAAACACAGATGTGAGGGCACAGAATTATAAAAGAACTAGTATTTAGAATAATATTTCAAGTATTATATTAGTCAGAGTTTTGAAGAGCTGAATAGACTTTGGTCCTAAGAAAATGAATTCGATTAGGGTAATATGATTTATTCACAGTTTTTTCGAACAGTTTTGTATACACTACACTTTTTTATTTTTTTATTTTTTACATTAAAATGCTGTAAAACGGAGAGACAGCAGAACAGACTGACAAAGAAAGCACTGGACTAGACTCCTGTTGAAAGGTCTGCTCTGTCACTAGCCAGCAGTACAATTATATGGAGGTAACCTAATCTCTTTGTTACCCTTTAAATATTACAAACATTTAGATTGAGAACACCAAAATCTGTTTTCACCTCTATTTCATAGATTGTTAAAAAGTGAGGTCTTTAGAAGACATAAAAGCACTTTGAAAAAATAACATCTCTATAATGCAAGGATAAGTAAAATGAATTTAATAAAAGAAAGCTCAGAACTTCAAAAGACTAATGAAATTTTTTTATTCAGAAGTTCAGCAGAATTTTTTTAAAATTGGGGTATAACTGACAGACATTATATTAGTTTCAGGTGTATAACATGATGATTCGATATTCGTATATATTGTAAAATCATCACTACAATAAATCTAGTTAACATCCGTCACCATACATATTTTTTTCTTATGATGAGAACTTTTAAAAAATCTACTTCCTTAGCAACACTTAAATATGCAATACAGTATTATTAACTATAGCCACCATGCTGTACATAATATTCCCGTGACTTATTTTATAACAGGAAGTTTGTACCTTTTGACTCCATCTTTTGACTCCCTCATTTTGCCTGTCTCCCACCTCCTGCCTCTGGCAACCACCAGTCTGTTATCTATATCTATAAACAGCAAATATATTTTCATTATTATAATGACACACTTGATTAACGCTGCAATAAAGGAAAAATGGTGGATATTGTATAGCTTCATTTAATAACTGTGACAGCAAATGTTTGGGTACAACGTGGGGCCCTCAGGCTAAATCTGGCCAACAGATGTATTTTCTTTGGCCCCCAAAAGCATTTGCAGCTTTTGGGATTAGAATTCTCTATAGCTCACTAATCTCTACCATTCTCTATTTTCTGATACTTTAGGTCAGTGCTGTTTGAAAGAAATACAATGTGAGCCACGTATATAATTTAAATTTTCCTAGTAGCTATTTTAGAAAAGTAAAAGAAGTGAAATTAATTTTGATAATATAGTTTATTTAACCCTAGATATCAAAATATTGTCATTTCAACATGTAATCAATATAAAAATTATTTTACATTTTTTTAATACCAATTCTTCTAAAGCCAGAGTGTAATTTATGTTTCTTGCACATTTCAGTTGGACTTGGGAGCTGGCCACCTAATTGGATAGCACAGCATTAGATGCTTCTCTTGCAAAAATTACCTATTGGCCCTTAGAGCAATCATTCTGAAAACGTGGTCCCTGGAACAGCAATATTAGCATCACCTGGGAATTCGTTAGGAATGTAAATCTCAGGCCCCACCCTAGACCTACAGAATCAGAAACTCTGTGGGTGGGATCCAGCAATTTGGGTTTTAATGAGTACTCCAGGTGATTCTGATGCACGCTAATAGTTTAAAATCACTGCCCTATTTGGCTTCTTAATTTGCAACTCTGGTTTATATGCTGATAATTGTGAAAAAATGGGCAAAACCAAATCCAACAAACAACAAAAGTGTCCTCAGCCAAAATGTTTTCATTTGGTTCTTCTGAGGCCTAAAACCTGAAGTACAACAAACTCCTAAGTGCAGTTTGAGAATTATTCATTAAACCGATATTTCTTTTTATTTATTTTTTATGTAAGAATTTTCTTTCTTTCCTAAATATAAAGCCAAATGAAATTCCGCAGCTTCTTTTCTCTTTTGGTGCAACTATGTATTTCGTTTAAACATTCCGGACTGGTGTGGTTAAGGGGAGCCCAACAGGATGTCATCTAGAAAAATACTCTTCACATCCACTCATAAATATCTGGGATTCTTTAACTAGAGTTGGGTGGGCGAGGCCCACCTCCATGCATCCATTAGAATTAAGATCTACCTGGGGGAGAAGACACACTGACAGAACCAGAGTTAAAGTAGTGGAAGAGCATAGTTATGGGAACTAAAAGATCTGAACCAGGTCTTAGCTCGGAGATATCGCAGGTTCAGTTCTAGACCATCACAATAAAGCAAGTTGTAATCTTTTCGCTGGTGGAGGGTCTTACTTTCAGTTTGTAAAAAAAACTGTAACACCTGCATGTCTGTATATGATTCACCTCTTATGAGCTATGGAGTCTTCAGCTCTTCATTTAACATGTGACTCATTTCCTTCATCTGGAGATGATGATTATTATCACAAAGTACATGATAATGATGAAATAAAAAATATCCATCATCTGGCTCACGACAGAGCTGGCAACGTCAAATGAGATCATGTATGTGGAGATGCTATGAGATCCTGTGGCTTTGAGAGTGTTGTCAGTGTTGTTAAATTTGCACTATGTTGTAAATGACTAATTTTTCCTCTGTAAACAAATTTAGATGAGAGGGACTGGGAAACTGCATGTGGTGCTGGGACAGGAAGAAGCTAAATATCAGAAAAAAAGGGAAAGCCTGGGGCGGGGGCACTCACAGACACTTCTGATAAGCTGCTTGGACTGGACAGTTATGCTAGCTCTAATCATTCTCTTGAATACCTATGTAATTTAAAAAATTAAATTGCAATGATACCACACCACTGATTGTAATAAAAAGTTTAGCCCATTCTATCTACTATTATTGACCACTCCATTTCCTATGTGGGGTTACTTGTGTTTTCTAATTAAACAGCCTGTGATAAGAGGCACGGATGCTGGGCCAATAAAAGGTAAACAACACTTTGCCAACTGAAAAATACGATGAGATACCGGTGACTGCTACTTCCTGTAAAAATTTCATTAGCAATAAGAGTTACCAGATGTCACACATCAGATTTGAAATTAAAATATATTCCCAGTATTTGTGTGAAGACTGAGCAAGAGAAAAAAATAAACTCTTTCCAGGAGAGCTACATAAGATCATGTATCACTTTTGTCTTTGACTGTTGTTTCTCCTCTAAATGTAAAATAAAATGTAACCCTTGGTCTGGAAAGTGGAAATACAGCATTTCTGCATAGATGGGCTGTGTAGCCAAGTGGCACATTACTCATACAGCAGCAACTCTTTAAAGACAAGGTGAACACTCTGTGCCACACCTTGTCCTTAACTTTGCTATAGTGACTTGTTTTTATGCCCTGATTTTCAGCAAGCTGTTTCTGCTTTTATTACAGACAACAAAACTGTTCAGGTCAGCAGCTGTTAATGTCGACTCCACTCTTCCTGGACTTGCTGTAAAAACCCTGTTAGTGCTTTGCTTCCTCGTGAGATATGAACACTCTCTTCTTGTCCAAAGAGTTATAAGCCTCCGATCCTAAAGTAGTTGTGGTTAGGAAGGGAACCCCACAGTAGGAAATAGGATGGCACAATTTCACTTGAGCCAGCAAATTTCAAATGGTAAGCCAGTGCGATAGAAATACTAACATCCTTTACTTTTTATAAACATATTTTTTGGCTGACAAAGGCCAATGTTCCTTTGCAATTTCGAAATCTCCACAGTTACTCTGTTCCAACTGAAGACCATGGCTGTTTGAAGTTGTTTATTTTTTATCTTGCCAATTTATTTTTGTTCTTACCTTCTGGTAAGATGGGTGAAGCTTATAAATATAATTAAGAGGGTGAAAGTGAGTTGTCACTGTCACGCCTCCTCTCGGAGAAATATTTGCGTAGAATTTCTTTACACACGGAAATCCTCCAAAGCACTTAAAAATTTATTTCTGGATCATTAACAACTCACCAGATGCTCGGGATGCAGGAGATCCTGCCCTTTGACCTTCACAAAAGGGAAACAGAGCATCCTTGAAATGATTAGCTATGTCAACAGGGAAAATGTCCATTTAAACTTTTCAGCTATGTAACTTTAGCACAAAGTGACAAACAAGTATTCAAATAAACTTATTGTTTTGTACTCTTCTGTGTTTTTGCTGGTATCTGATTCACAAAGAGGACTTACAATCGTGGCTTAATATTAACATTAGTAACATTTATAATTGAATGCTTACTATGTGCTAAGTATTGTGATAATTTCTTTTATCTTTTTAAGAGCCCTGTTATAGACTGACTATGTGCCCCCAAAACTCATAGGTTGAAGCCTTAATCCTCAAAGATATTCTAGTTGGCGATAAGGTCTTTAAAGAGGTAATTAAGGTTGAATGAAGTCATAAAGTTGGGGCCTTAATCCAATATTATTGCTGTCCTTATAAGAAAAAGACATCCCAGGGATGCGCTTGTACAGAAGAAAAGCCATGTGAGGACAGTGAGAAGGTGGCCATCTGCAAGTGAGGAATAGAGGTTTCATCAAGAACCTACTCTGCCAGCACCTTGATTTTGAACTTCTAGCCTCCAGAACTGTGAGAAAATAAATTTCTGTTGTTTAAGCCACAGTCTTTAGTATTTTGTTATGGCAACCCTAGCAAACTAATACGAAGCCTATGAGGGAAGGCACCATTATTCCCATTCTTCAGATGAGGAAATAGGCTTAGAGAGCAGGTTCTTACATTTTTGACATTCTAAAGTTCCAAGGCTCAGTTTTTTCTTTTTCTTTTTCTTTGTTTTTGTAAGGTCATCTCTTCATACTCTAGTTCAGTGCTTCTCTACTGGGGTAATTTTTCCCTTCAGGGACATTTTGCAATGTCTGGAGACATGTGGTTCTTGCAACAGGGGGAGAGGGAGGAGGGAGGTATTACTAGCATCTAGTAGGTAGAGACCAGAGATACTACTAATCACCTTACAAAGCATAGGCCAGGCCCCCACAGCAAAGAATTTAGCCTAAGATGTCAATAGTGCTGCTGTTGAGAAACCTTGTCCTAGTCCCTACTTTTTTTTTTAAATTCTCTATAATCCATAGTTCTTATCTGTTATGGAATAAGTTAACTGTATACTATATTTTATTGGTGACTTTTGTTTCATGTATTATATTCACATCTTCCTAGGGAAACTATAGACTCCTCGAAAGATAAAATCCTGTCAGGTAAACTTCAACTGTCCGAAGGTCATGTTGAGTACTTAGTAGGAGTTCTGAAATTATGAGCTGACGAAATATCTATTGTGTCAGATAATTCTAGAAATTACCCTAAGCATTTTCCAGAACTCCAGTATTCTGCACAAGTACATTGGAAGAGAGAATTTGAATTTAGATTTATTATAAGGTCTTCAGGGGATTTGATGGCTATTATAGTGGCCACAGGTTTGCTTCTGGAGGAAAGACACCACCATGTCTGGAAGTCAAACCCTGCCCTCTGGTGGTATAACAGCCAGAAACCTGACTGAGGGCCACAGGGTCTCAATTGACTTTGAGAATATATATAATTATAGTTATAACAGATAATAGATTTATTGTGTTTAATATATGGCAACCTTTCCCCGCCCCCATGTTTTACTTAACGCTTACGTTTACACTATACAATAAGTTTTTTATCCCATTTTAAAGATTGAAGAGACTAATGTTCAAAGATGCCTAGTAAATTGGCCAGTTACGAGATAAGTCAGAGGTGGAGCCAGGATCTTAACTGACCTTTGTGACTTCAAAGCTTATGGTTTATTGTTTATTTGTTTCCTATTATGCCTGTCAGCCAATAGACTGTATGGTTAGAGTCTAAAATGACTTTGTAATATTTGTATGTAAATTCATCTTTGTATGCACAGTAGGCTTTTGTTTTTTTCCTTTGTAGAACAACACATTAAATGTAACCTGTCATCAGGGTTCTCATTAGAATGAAGCCAAGTGGATAAAAGTAAAAGAGAGAATAAACATACCTAATAACAAAGGATAATTTCTGCAAGCTTGGCAACCAGAGTTTCAGTTACTTAGTTTGAGTCTCTGTTGCTTGCCTCCTCTATCCAACTGCTTTACTGATCTGAAAAACATTAAACAGCTGTTTTTGTAGCCAAAGAAGAACATTTCTGGAAAAAGAGTCTCCAGAGAAGCAATATTAATAGAGTTCTATGACCCAAATTTGAATTATTTTTTTTGTTCCTGTGATATATCCCTACAAATTTCTTCTAGAATTACTTCCTCCTTTTTTTTTCATTAAGAACTCTCTTTTCTTACTAGTAAAAGATCACTGTACTTCTTATCACTGAGTGCAGCCTTTTCTGTATACTGATGCCAAATGGGTAACATTTTAATGAGGCATTTGAAGTTGTGATATGCAACTCCATGGGAGACAAACAAGGTCATGTGGAAGGCCTTTTCACTGAGGACATCAGAGCTTTCAAAAGATTCAGGCAGCCTTTCCTAGATGATTGGGGTAAAATAAAGGAAAAAGCCCATAAAATACAAAAATAAGCTATCAGATGGAATCACTCAGAATTAGGAGTAAAAGATACAGTGAATGCTGATGCCAAGTCTTGATATATAACACCAAAAACAATGAGTAAGAAAGCAACACATTTTAAGAAGTCCAAGAATAGAAATCAGTTGATTGCAAGATTTATCAGGGGGAACAAAAGCCTTAGAACGAGCACTAGTCTAGAACTTAGGGTGGAGGACTCAGGCTTTTTCTTTGCCTCTCTAGAAACTGAGACCTTAGGCAAACAATTAAACCTTAATTGGACTTTGATCTGACAAACAGGAATGGTACCCTAAAGCCTCTACCCTGTCCTTAGAAGTATGTTATAAGATTATATGTTTAAAGTAATTTCCTTAAAGGATACTATATTATACACATTCAATATGAATAGAATAGATATAATAAAAAAGGGAAAAGCTAATCTATATATTAAAAATAATCTATATGTTCACCACTTAGAATAGAGAACATCAATTTAATTCATGTTAGCAGAGTCTATTGGTTGGCAGGCATTATAGGAAACAAATAAATCATAAGCTTTGAAGTCACAAAGGTCAGTGAAGATCCTGGCTCCACCTCTGACTCATCTTGTAACTGGCCAATTTAATCACCCTCTTTGAGCATTAGTCTCCTCATCTTTAAAATAGGGCAAAAAACTTACTGTATACTGTAAACATGAAGGTTAAATAAAACATGGTGAAAAAAAGATTGTCATATATTAAACACTCAATAAATCTATTATCTATTATTACTATTATTATTATTACTATTATATGTATGTCCTTAATATATATTTATATGTCCCCATACAAATACTAAGTAAATTACCCCCCAAATTTTACTTTCTATGCATGTTACTGTTACACTATTACACATAGACAAGAAACAGATTGGAATGACATTAGGAATCCTGTCAATATGCTGCTATAATTTGTTATTAATCCCATAAAGCAATGTAAAGGACCATGAGGAATTGAAAGTATGAACATCTAAAGCTCAGATGATCTGAGGATTACTTTAAGTTGGAGGAGGAAAAAATGTCATAATATAGATCTTTGCTTGGTGGATCATAGCTCAACTAATTAAATGGCAAAAATTTCCTTCAAAATGGATGATTCAGAGAAAAAAAATTCTTTGCCAACAGCTCCCCTAGCATTCATATAAGTATCTTCTTTGAATTATCTGAGTTAACATGTGGTAACTGTTGTTTTTTAATATGATTTCATGAGATTCACTTCGTAATAATTTTACTACACTGTATTGTTTCTGATATTGTTTCTGTTTTTGGTATTACTTTATTACTACATAAAATAATGGAAAAACAAATTAGGCTAAATATTTTTGTACTCAGAATAGAGCAGGCAGATTTGTGAAATTTATTAGAACTTTGTGAGAATAACATAATATGCTAATAATTTTGAATAATATGATATGAAGAGGTTCCAATTCAGAGAAAATATGTTTAGGAATCAGTCTATTTCAGTAAGCATATTTGTATACATGTAAATGATCAGCTTAAAGCCATTCTCTAGATAAATTAGATGGTTTATGTTACACCAACAAAATAAGATTACATAAAATGTCATTCTGCCACTATGGACTTTCAATTCAGGTTTGAAGAACAGCTTTTTCTCAATGTGGATCAGGAATTTCTGCTACAGAAGGAAATTTATGGGTCAAATTTATTGCTTTCAGCAAAATACAGGAATATATATGTATGCCCTTTGTCCCTGTAAACACACACAATTACTGTATGGTAAATGGTTTTTGGTTGTCAGGCTACCCAAGCAAAGTCTATTTTAAACTATAATGTAGTTCAGCTATTATTCTCTGCAGTTTTTGCTTTTATTGAAGCAACTTAAATCAGATATTTATAACATTTTATTGCTAGAATGATCCTAGAAATTCTAAGCTTCAGAGTTTACGTATTCAAATACTGAAAGGGCTGGGAGTGACAGAGATGGGTGAAGTGGGCGTGGTGGTGAACGGAGGATCCTTCCCCTTTCTGAGAGAAGGTGGGGGAGTCACTTCTCAGCTACAGCTAACTGAGCCAATTGTGATCAGAGGGAGATACAGGCTGATTTTTTAAGGTAAGCCAGAAATCTCAAATTTAATGTGAAATATTTTGAAATGTTTTCAACTAATGCAAATGAAAAAATAAAAAGCAACATTATGTTGAACTAAACAGAAATCCTCCACAGATCAAATTTGGTTCAAGGGCTGCCAATTTACAACTTAGGATGTAGGCCAACCACTTTATTCTACAACTGAGAAAACAGACTCTAAACTCTGGCAAATGCTACAGACCCGCATTGCTATGTTTTTACATTACACTAAATACCTGAAGTATACCACAGTTAGACATGCCCTCCTTCTATTTTAGCAACAACCCATGACTGGGGAGTGTGAGGTATTGGGAAAACAGAGATGGGATGAGATGAGGTTATTATCCACCCCTGCTCTCATAGAGCAGGGCTGTCCCATCTGGGCATGCGTGGGACTGGCTTAGTTCGTCTGAGAACTGTCTCAGAATGGCAGCCTGAATGTCACCTCCTTGAATTGTTCCTGTCACCAATTTTTCTCTCTTCATTTTCTATACTGTTAAAGATACCGTTGTATCTTTTAGAGCTGTTGCTGTATTTCACTAAAGTGATGTCTCCACATGGTTGAATATAGCACAGAATCTGTGGTATTTGTGTGTTCTTGCATATTGTTTTAACATTTATTTTAAAAAAATCATCTAGTGCCCAAAAGATTTTCCATAGTGAACTGGACTGATGCTATTTCATAGCGCTACACTGACCCAATGGCCTTGTTATATAACTGGTGATGATTTTAAAATGTGCTTAGTAAGTGCTAAAAATATTTATTTTTGAAAGCTTCATTGTCAAGCAAAGAAAGTTTCTAAAGTGAACTGTACATTTGTGTTTTTAATACTAATATATTTTCTAAATTTATTCACTTCAGGTTTAGGAGCACACAAAAGAAATAAAGAGAATATATCTGCTACTGATTAGGTGGCTACATTGACTGAGGGAGTAATACAGGGTTAATTCTGGTTGAAGATGGAGTGTTTCTCATGAACAGTGTTTCACATATACACTTCATGGGATTCTAGCCTTAATAAAACTTCCTGCACAAGTAAGTTGATTTTTCAGCTTTGTTGGAAAAATGGTTTAATTCCCATGAGCATATTTTGAATTCTGTAAAAGAACAAATGTACATTTGGGTTAATTGTTTGGCCAGCTCGAAGAACATAGTTCATGATTTTATACATAGTACCTTGGATGGGAAGGATGGGGAGCTGCAAAAATATGAACTTTCATTTTAATTTACTTTTGTGTGAAGAGATAAAATTTTATGCTTTTCACACTACAGTACTCCTCCCTTACCTACTGCTTAACTTTCTATGGTTTCATTACCCATGGGCAACTGTGGTCTGACAACATTAAATTTCCCCAACCACTGACATCATCTGCTCCTGACATTTAACCATTGACATCATCATGGCTTTATGACTGAGGATCACCTGAAGCAGATGATCCTCCTGACATATTATCAGAAAGTCAGTAGTAGCCTAATGCTACGTCATGATGCCTATGTCATTCACTTCACTTCGTTTTGTCATGTAGGCATTTTTTCATCTCATATCATCACGACAGTGAGTAGAGTACAATATTTTGAGAGATCCACATTCTCATAAGTTTTATTATAGTATACTGTTATAATTATTCTATTTTATTATTATTGTTAATCTCTAACTGTGCCTAATTTATAAATTAAATTTCATAATAAGTATTTATGTACAAGAAAAAACATATATGGTTTGGTACTATCCATGGTCTCAGGCATTCACTAGGGGTCTTGGAATGCATCCCTGGCAAATAAGCAGGGACACTATTGTATAGAATTTTCAAGGTGAGACAGAAAAGAAAACTGAAAAATGGTGATCTGATAATGCTAACTTTCTTGTAACTCAGGCAGTGCCCCATTGAGGACTGCTAGCAGCTTCTTTGCTGAGGCGTCTTTATGCTAGAATGAAGGAGAGTCAGTCCATGGAAGGTGGTGGAATCTGCTCCATGAGCCTGAGACAGGCTGGGGGGTGGGGTGGGGTGGGGATGATTAAAGTGAGATGGAAAGAGCCCATGCGATGGGTTGAGGAACTCTTGTCTTCAGCTGGTAACCCGCCTTTTAAGGAGAGCATTCACCTAGGACTTTTTGTATCAAGCAAGTATTAAGTATTAGGCTGCTGGGATCAAACTCAGGATGCAGGGAAGAATATTGTAGAAGCAGTGGAAGGAACATGGTCTTAGTATCTGAAGTCCTGATTTGAGTTTTCATCTCAGATAGTGTAGTTATTATCTCTAGAAATTCAATTTCAGTCTTTTTTATATCTTCCATGTCTCTACTTAACATGTTCAAACTTTCCTCTAGCTTCTTAAACATATGCAATACAGTTATAATTACCATGTAATGTCCTTGTGTACTAATTCTATCATCTGGGTGTTCCCATTGATTTTTTTCTTATTTTTATGGATTCTACTTTCCTGGCTTTTGTATACCTGGTAATTTTATGAATTTTCCCTTGTTGGATATTAGATGTTTTTGTATTCCTGTAAAAATTCTCCAGCTTTGTTCTGGGAAACAGTTACTTGCAGGTTGATCTCTTCAGATCTGGCTTTTAAGCTTCATGAGGTAGAACAAGAGCAGCATTAGGTCTATGGCTGATTTTTTTTTCTCCCCATTCCTGAGGCAAAGCCCTTCTGAGTATGCTGTCTGATGCCCCATGAACTCTGAGGTATTTTTCAGTCCAGCTGGTGGGAACAGGAACTATTTTCTGGTTCTGGATGATCTCTGGGGATTGTTCCCTCTAATCTTTTTGGGTGATTACTCACACACACGCACTGAAACAGAAGCGGCCCCTTTGCAGATCTTGGGCTCTTTTCTGTGTAAAGCTCTCTACTCTCCAATACTCTGCCCTGTGAACTCTAGCTCCTTGCCTCTGGACTCCCAGCTCCATCTCCTTAACTCATGGAAAGCCAGGGGAAACTTCTGGATTCTCTTTTCTTGTGCTATGCTGGAAACTCCCTCTAGTCAGTGAGCTAGGGCAATTGTAGGGCTCACTTCACTTGTTTCTCACCCTTCAGAGATCACTGCCCTTTGTTGTCTGATATCCACTGTCTTGAAAACCATTGTTTCAGATAGCTATCTATACTTATATCTAAAATCTCCAATATTTTAGTTGTTGTTTTAGGTGAGAAGGTAAATCCCTGTCACTCCACCTTAGCTGAAAGCTGTTCTCTGGATTTGATTTTTGATCTTGCATCTTGTACTATTTGATTTTGAAAGAATTACTCAGCCTCATCCTCTTCTTTTGTCTATTTATAAAGTGGAGATAATGATACAATGATCAATCAATGCAGTCCTATAGGAGAGAGCATGCCATAGACTATAACATTAGGCAAAGGAATGTCCGTCCGTACACTGAGGATAGACTTAAACAAAACAAAACAAAACAAAACAAAACAAAACAAAACAAAACAAAACAAAAAACAAAACAACACCCGAGTGGGATCAACCTCTCTCCTAGGCAGGAATCACTTGAACACTCTTCTGTTGCCCAAACAGGGATACCTGCCTTATTTGTTGCCCTCATTCCAACTAATGATCCTGCCTTTTACCTTGTGAACCTGCTGGAAAAGGGACTGTAAGCCAAAAGGCTACTTGTCTCTTCCCAGAACCCACAGGGCACAAACTAAGTTTACCTGAAACATTTTGCCAAAGCTACACTAGCACATGATTGTGGTACCATCAACAGAGTCTGTGATTTGCTGTTAAAAAAATAGATTTTTTAAAAATTTATACCTTATTTAAAATAATCATTTTCACTGAACTCTAGTGAAGCAGAATGCATAAAACTATTAATTGAGAACATCTGCCCACCATTATGAATACATGGAACTCATTCAGCTTACAAACAGTACATTAACTTTTGAAAATAGTGATATTTTAAAAGATATCTTTCTGATATATTAAAATTCCATCTTACTAAAGTAGCAATCAGAGTGAGAAAATAATAAAATTGTATAGCTTTTTTATTGCATGTTTATTTAGACCAAACCAGTATGAGGCAGCTAGATTAATTACTTTTATACTGTTAAGTACTGTACAGTTAATTATTTCATCTAAGTTGTGTCTGAGCCAAACCTGTGAATTACTGTTCATGCAGGGCAATGATGATAATTTATGTACTCCCTCCATCTTATGGCTTGTTAATATATTATTTTTGATTTGAAACTAGATGTTAAAAGTTTGCAAGAGGCTTTTATAGACTACCCCATGACATAAGTTCCAAAATTATGTATTTCAAAATTAAAGTTGACAGCATGCTATGATAGGAAGTTATTTAGATGATGGCATTATAATAGATTTTGTCTGAAAAATATATTTTCCCATACTTTACTCTGATCTGTTGATCTTTATGGTCTCAGCTTGTGCTTTTTATTCTGTTTGATTTTACAATGTGGTTTTTCAACAGGCACAAAACCAGATTTTACTCACTCTTCCAATATGGCTAATCAGACATTTAATTGTGGGTACAAGTGCCCGATGACTTCAAGTGTGTAGAGGTACTCACAACCACCATGAACTCACCAAGATAAACAGATGACGCGGAACCATTTTTAAAACATAAGATGAACTTTACATAATTTGAATAAGTTTCCCAGTGATATTAATAGTGAAGTGAAAGAGAACTTGAAAAGCTTTATAAATTAAATTTAAAAGTTAAATTTTAAGAGATGCCATTAAAGTAAAAAAAAAAAAAAAGGAAAAAATCAGTAAAAAGACGTATAATTAAAAAAATAAAGAGAAGTTAGAGTCTCCTTGCTATTCCCATGTGGTCCCTATATGAACCACATCAGCATCACCTGGGAGTCCACGAGCAAAGCAAGGCCAGGCCCCAACCCACACCTATTGAGTTAGAATCCACATTTCAGTAAGAGTCTCCTGGTGATTTGTATATGCATTCAAATTTGAGAAGTGCTAGAGGGACATTTAATAATCACTTAAGTTTGTACATGGATCCAATAGTTTGCCCCTCATGTAGACTGGAGAGCTGCGCCAATCACTGAGCCTGCTCCACTGGAGTGTGTCTACCCACAGGGAGACCTGGGGACAGGACAGGCAAGCTGTGGCTGTGTGAGTGACTCTTGCATTTTCATGGACAGTCCTTGGAGTCTAGAGGAAGAAGAGTCCCAAATGTGGCAAAACTGTGTACCAAAGAAAATAAAATCTATTTCACATAACACAAATGTTTGTCAGCACCACTCATATGATAAATGCATTGGATGTTAATCTGGGGAAACTCAATACAGATCCAGATTTCGTGCTGGGACTTTGGTGGGAAGGTCCTTGCTTATTTTAGGAGAATTGGGGAGCATCAAAAAGCATGGGAAGTACTTCACTTTCCTTTGTAGCACATTTCTATCTTTTTTGGTTTGTACAAAATATATGAATTTTGCAATGTGAGTAATTTTAACTGCTTTTTTTTTTTTTAGCTTAAAATGCAGGCACTTGCCTCACAATTTCCTTTCCTTGCACAGGCTTTCAAACTGTTCAACCACTAGAGGTCTGTATTACCCATTTAAAAAAAATCAGACCCAACTGCCTGAGACTTTCAGCTCTCAATTTCAATACCTATTTCTATATTTTAAGATTTAAAATCTTTTAAAGACATAATGCCAGGGAATAAAAATAACAACACTTTAGGAAATGAAGGAGAAAAACTAACAGGAACCCTTCCATTTAGAAGGGAACAAAGTCTCCACTGCTAGCTATTGCTAGTAGACAGCTGAGCATAATTTCATACTCTGAAATTTAGAAATCAACAGCCAGTCACAAATAAGAGGAACAAAACTTGTTTTCTGCAAAAGTTTTCCCCCGTGTATTTTAAAACTTCTGTGTTTTAACCTTAAAGTTTAAAGCATTCATTTTCCTTTTGCAACAAAAAAGTTAAATTAATTCTGTTACGTTCACTTAAAACATCGATTTTACAACTTTTATGAGTGTTTTTAAATAAAATTTTCTTTTATTGGTCATCCAAGATTTAATTAAAAATTAATGTTCCTTCAGGCTTTACAAGGCTCTGCTGAAATTTTATAAACTAATGCATGAGCCTGGGTTTGTCTGGTTAAAGCTATAATATAAAAATGATGAATGCTAATGATACCCACTGTAACTTGGGTCCCCTAAATTTTCATGTTCCATGTTCAGTCCTGAGATTTTCACTAGACTAGCCCATTTGGGTCTGCCCTCTGCCAGCAGCAGTGTAGGCTCTGAGCCCTCCAGAAATCTAAAAATGAGGTGTCCCATTTATAGGACACATGATTAATAATGGTGAAACCTTCCCATAGTCTGACAGAGCAGGACTCCGAAAATATCACACTCACAAATTCACGTATTTAAATGGAATGGTTGAAAATATTACAGGTATAAAAGCTGTAATTTATTGAGTATGGCACCAGGGGTTTGGGATTCTGAAGCTAGATTTTCAGATTCTAATTATGCCTGCATTTGGAGTAAGTGGCTACATTTGTTGCCAGGCAAGGTGCAACACTAAGAGGCTCCCTTCTTTTAAACGGCATGATTGCATAATGTTCCTGGCCTGTAACGCCTCCAGAAACATAAGCAGGTCTAGTGTGGCTTCTTTCTCAGTCTGTCACTTTATTAAAACACAACAATTTGCAAGCGTTATTTAGTAGATCAGCTGGGTTCATTTCAAAGGCTAATATTTAACAGAACAGAAAATAACCTATCCCAATCCTTTAAAAAAGTGCTTTCTATGTATTCATAGGCAAATTACCTAGTGTTTTATATAGATCTCAAATCTAGGATTCAATATAATTTTAGTAATGTCTTACTCTGCTTGTCTACATAATCTGAATGATCAATTCTATAGCAGAAGGAAACTAATTCACAGTGCAATAATTTGTACTACAGACCACATTACTTAAAGTAGTTAAGTTTTCATTTCCTGTTGCATTTCTGTGATGGCCGGTGGCATATGAATTAACAATTTTCTGACTGAAATGTGACAGAAAAATATCTGCTTTATCCAATCCTGAACATACCTTTCACAGCTCCTGACTCTTCTATTATTCAAAATAAGGCTAGCTTATAGTACTTGCATCCAATATCTATATAAACCTCTAATTAAATATTAAGTGTTCACATATATATATGTGTGTATATATAGGTGTGTGTGTGTATATATGTATATATACACACACACACACACCTATATGTATATATATAAATACTGATAGTGTAGCACTTAAAAACAGCAACAGGAAACTCTCAGGCTATGAAGAATTTGATGGGTTACATCTGGGAGAGAAATAGTCACCACCAGGGTATTGGAGTCAGTCCTCAATTCTAGTTCTGGTCCTGGCATTGGTTAGCAATGTGGCCCTCTAGACTCAGTGTCTGTGAAAAAATGAAGCTACTAAAAGAACCTAGCCTGTAGGGTTTTGTTTTTGTTTTTTGTTTTGGTGGATTAAATAAGAAAATGGAGAAGAGACTGACCCAGTAAATGTCCGGTTAATAGATGTTTACAATTATTTTCTCTGATCCTTTGTCTACATTTATAAATAGTAATGCAATACAATGACAATAATCATAGTTACCTCTAAGTGTTATTTTGAGAAGTAAATAAGATAATGTGCATGAAACAGTACTTGGTACTAGTTGCTTCCCAAACTTGTCTCCCAAAGTTTTTACCCATAAAATTAGACCAAAAGTTGAGAGAGAGTTTCAAGGATGATTCATTCCTGGATTCGAGATTTTTTTCTTTTTACTTTTTTTTTTTTTTTGAGTGAGACTATTTCCCTTCTAGATTACTTTAAGTCTCACCTATTTCTTTCTGATGTGGATGATGATTTAAATTTGTGACTCTACTAGATTAAGATAAAATATTGCATTGATATAAGAGTCAACTAGAGACAGAAATTATTTTCAAGGTAGTTAAAAAACTGAAGTTAAAAATCTGTTCAACCTCAGGAAATTGAAAGAAATAAAATGGTTGTGCTTAAAATGCTATTTTCAACTCTTTCATTATTCCACTCATAGCAATTGAAAAAGTTTGTTTTCTCTAAAATGCTATATAATATCTCTTTTCGGGAGAAATTTCTGTGGAAGATTTGAAGGAAGCTGTGACTAACTTTTTATTAGGGACAGAATACTGATTCAATTTCAGGCATTATGTTAACTTGTCTTCTCAATATTACTAGGATTTAGTGATAGAATTGCTGTATTTTGCAACAGGCACTAAAGAGAACAAAGACCAGCTACCGACATATAACTAAAAAGGTTTTACTCAGAGGAAAAGGACTAGACTTGGCAGTTTGGCCTTGATGATGCAATTTCCAAGGACACCCTAAAGTTACATGCTTCCTGAAATTAGAGGCACTTGCCTGGACAGAATTCTGCATAAATTCAAACCAGCTTTCATGTTTTTGTGTAAGAAAAGGAAAACCTCTCATTTAAAGTTATCTATTATATATTCTCAAAATGTTCTAGCTCCTTGCAAGGCTGATTTTATAGGATATCAGTGATATGAGGGGTACTGGGAAATAAGTTCCTGTATAGTTATAAATAAATAACTGTTTGTATCATTAACTAGCCCTAGGACCTAGAATTATGCCAATTGTTTTGGGTCTTATTTCAATTTAAAAGCTAGCCACTGGAAGTTAAGGACAGAACCCCATGTCTTTCTGTCAATCCAGTGCAACCCTGTTTCCTTATATCACCATAACTTTGGAAATCAAATCATTATTTCCACTTCCAAGTACTTTTCCTAAAACTCTTGACACGTGCAGAAGAAATGTACAAAATGTTTACTACAGCATTGTTAACCAACAATTAAGTATTGTTTTTCTAGAATAAAGGAAGTTGCATTTTTTTTTCTGATTCTGTTCATGATCACTTCTCATTTCTTACTCTTGAAGAAGTCTCCAATGGAGTTTAACTGTAAGGCAGTTAAAGAAACTGTATAATTTCAAGGAAGCATGACATCACAGATGCTTGTCTTTTCTTTGGTCATCTGTAAGAAATAGTACTAAGGCATTTGCCTAAGCTGGTGGGAAAGAAGATAAAGAATCAAATTATCGGCGAGAAACTATTAGTCTTCATTTTCTTGTTTGCAATCCACAAATACAAATTGTTAAATGTGCCTGCTTCTTAATCCTTATTAGGAAATCTTGAAGACTAACAAGAAAGGAAAAACATGGGGATTATGAGAAAACACCACCACCAAAAAATAACACAAAGTCAGGATTGTTCCTTCTCACTCAGACTATCTTACACGTTTAGAATTCATTAAATTTGAAATTTTCCATTAAATAATATTATTCCTAGTTACACGTAGATGGATGCCACATATACAATGCAAACTCAATCTTTTTGTTTAGAATTTTCTTTTTATTGGACTTGAAGATAAAAATTTTTAAATGGAATAACCAGTATATGAAACCATTTTACAGCCGATGGATCCCTAGGGCTCATTAACTCATTTATCTGTCTAAGAATAAGAATTATTATTTAAAAAAAATCTAATGGCACTGTTGTGCACCCCTCTCTATTACTTGAGAGTTTTATTTTAAGGCCCAGAGACATGGGATTACAGGTCAGTGATAGGCAGTGTTTTTGAACTATACCGAATCAGTTGGGTATCCAGGAGGAGCTGACATCAAATGCAGGTTTCTAATAATTAGAGCCTGAATTACAGTCAGAACCACCCATTGGGAATTGAATAATAGACATGACTTGTAAAAATATCCAATTTTAGAAACATTTCACTATATTTCAAAGCATTTTAAGTCTTTAAACCATTTAAGTTTTAAAATTTCCATTTGTTTCCTCCTCTTCAGGCATCCATTCTAAATGCCTCTAGTTTTTACCTGCTAGTTTATCGTACCTTTCAATACTTGATCACTCTTTTTTATCCATTCTTTTGTGGTTTCTAAGGATACTGGCCTAATTGCTGTGCCTTGAATATGCTGACACAATACTGTCTCAAGGCCTTTGCCTTTACTCTGCTCTTTCCCCCTAGAGCAATCTTCCCACAGAGAGCCATAGAGTTCCTTCCTTTTTACTAAGGAAGCTTCCTTTAATCGCTCTATCAAAACTGCATCTTCCCCCTCACTACTTCCATGTTCTATTCTGATTCTCCTTGTCATGCAATACAATGTATATTTTATAGATTGTTTCTCTCTCTACATGGGCTAGAATGTAAGTTCTGTGAGGCCAGGTGTTTTGTCCGCTTTATTCACACTTTGTCCTTAGTGCTGAGAACAGTGGCTGGCATATAGATGTCCAACAAAAATACTTATTGAATGAATCACAGCAGAATCTGTTGCAAACTGCAGCTCTAAGTAGGAATAACTTGTATTTAATTTAATTCTCATTCAAAAGGATTCTTACTGTCATGACATATTTTTGATATTCCTATTTTAGAGTAAGAGAAAAGAAACTTTAGGTTTATCCCTCACCCTTTCAATAATAAACTTCTAGGTTATGATAATTTGGGCAGTTAAATAAATGTATGAAGCATCCAATATAAGGCATTAGGGAGTGCAGGAGTCTGTGATAAATAGAAGAGTTCATATACAACCCTAAAGTCATTCAGATCTGAAAATGAAATTTAAAACACAGGCCTATCTGAAGAAAATCTGTCTACCTGTGGCAGTTTGTGGCCAATTAGACATTTCCTAAGTCACACTCTTCTTTCTACCTCTTTTCAACTAAATACACACTTGGGCATGTGCCTAACTCTACATCAGACAGAAATACTCAACTGATCAAATCTAATTACATTTGGTTTCCAACTAAATTGTGAGAGATATAGCTCCTCGGGTCCTCTGCATCTGATTATTGCAAACTTAATTGATTGCGACATTTCATTAATAAAGTTAACTAAAACTAATTATACATATTGAATAAAAGTTTTCTATAAAATGAATTATTCTATTTAGCTTAAGCATTCTTAATTGTTAGAATGAATTGCTGAGGAGGATTGCAGAATTACTTTCTCTTGGGATGTTTAGCAATATATGTGTGTGTGTGTGTGTGTGTGTGTGTGTGTATGTTTTCAACCGATAAGAATTGATGGATGGTGATACCATAAAAACTAAAAAAAATAAAAAAAATTGATTAAATTTTCAAGTTTAAAGATACTAAAACATCCTCCTAAGAAGATAGATAGAAATCACAAAATTGGTTACATAGATGTCTGTTAAACTGGTCATATATATTAAGGAAGCTAAAATAAATTTTTAAATTTGACAATTATTGTTTTATTTATAGTATAACTTTTCTTTCATTTAATTGGTGCATGTTGTATTTCTCACTCTTTAATTCAGATGGTCTGTTTTATTTAATTTATTTATCTAATTAAATCTAAGTTCTAGCAGAAATTTGGGGGTTGGCTACTACTATTTCAGTTGGTCCAAAACCAAGCTGATGCATTGTGGTCCAGGACTTCTCATAGGGCCATTTCCAATGTTCCCTTGTTTGATTGTGTATAAACATGCTCTATGTAAAATGAAGACTGGCATTCATTAATGGTTTAGAGTTGAATAATATATGGCTAGCTCATTGGTGTTACATATATCACATGAGAAGCTGTTTTCATCCATGATTCAAATTTGCATGGCTTTCGCACTGCTAAAGCAAGTTTGACTTCTTGCTTTGCATTGTTAAGGAAGAAACACAGTTGCTTTAGCCTCCTGCTCTGTACACTGACTGCACTAGACAGACCAGGAGGTCTCTACGAAGTCACCCACCTTATTCTTCTTCTTTGATTTGGAAGCATCACTGAGATGCCAAAGTTCGGGCTCCATCCAGGTCAAGATACTGCCTTTCTTTATGCACTGCCTGGTTTTATTTACAGCATCTCTGTTTGCTTTCTATAGTGGCCCATGCTGTGTGTAGAAGCCTTTTGGCTTTGCCTGGATGAGAGGGGGAGGAAGGCTGCTCCTGACTGGATTTTGGACGTGTGGTCTGACATTGTTCCTGTTGTCCCAGGCCTTCTCGGTGTCTAGCATTTGTTTAAATTCTGGAAAGGTGCCAAAGTCCTAGTTACAGATAACTGGTTACCTTCTGCCAGGTATGCACTGTATTATTACATTTCTAAGATATCTTAGACCTTTCTGGAATTTAAAATATTACTCTCAAACATCTAAATCTTCTTAAAAGTCTTAAAAGGAATAACTAGTTGAAGGGGGAGGATGACGACATTTTTGGTACTAGTCAAAAGCTCTTCCTGCCAACGAAACAGAGCTTCTAAATTTAGAGTCTAATTCTCTGAGCTCCATTAATTATTAAAAATATTAATAGTAATATAATTTAGTTTCCTATACAGTCAGTTATGTGCTAAGCCTATCTACCTATATTATTCAAGTCTAGAGACAATGTTTCTATAGATAAACTGTGTGAATAATAGTTATTTGGTGTAAACTATAATAAAGCTATACTTTTTATTGAAAAAACACCCCACAAATGGCTTTTTATTTTGCCTCTTTTCATTGGTAAAATACTAGGATTTCTAATTGACAATTCCAAATTTGGTCCAAACATCTATTACTTATGATTTCATTAAAAATGATACTATTAAATGTGTAAAGGAAATATTGGCTGGATATTTATATGCCTTTCTCACAGCTAGTTATATAGCTATTTCAAATCCTTGATGCTTCAATGACTCAAAGGCAAATTTGTTTTTAATTTTTGCTTTGTGTAACACACAACTATTAGTCCAGGAGCCAAATGTAATTGAATTACCAGGTATAAGTGACTGAAAAGTAACTGAGCCTGATGTTTTAATAATGAGATTATATTAGTGGAAAAATGGTGACTAAGAACTTTAAGAATATACTATAATAAGGGGTGATTATGTTAATTAAAATTAAATACTACTGTTATCTGTGACATATATAATTTGAAAATAAAAACAGAGACTTCTAATGTCTTGCACATTTTCATAAAAAAAGAAAAGAAGAAATAAATGGTCTAACATTTATTTTGCTTCTCTCCTCAGTTGCCTAAAAAAACATAAATCAGCTTTGATCATGACAATCGAGACATATCTATCATTGTAGAAAGAATAAAATCTTACAGAATATCAAGAGTAAGGAAGAAATATGGGCCTTTAAAAGTGATCTTACATCTTTTCTAGTTTTTCTTACTCAGAGTTATCAATGATGAAGATAAAAAAAGTCAACAGCCATATATTAGCTTAATATAACTGTGTACCTCTTTTCACAATTTTAAAGAAAAGAAGAACCTCTGACTTTAGAAGAATACATAAAATACTTAAAAAAATTTTAAAAGTCAGATTTATTGAAGTATAATTTATACGCAGTAAAATTCACCCTTTCAAGATATACAGTTTGATAGGTTTTTACAAAGGTATCCAGTTATGTAATGACCACTACAGTTAATATATCGAATATTTTCATCACCCCCCAAATTCCCTTGCAGTCTGTCCCCTCCTCCCAACACCAGTCCTTCACAGTCATCGATTGATTTCTGTCTCAATAGTTTCGCCTTTTCCAGAAGGTCATGTAAATAGAATCACACAGTATATTGCATTTTCTGTCTGCTTCTTTCTCTTAGTGTTATCCTAGTTTGCTCCTTTTCATTGCCTAGTGGTAGTTTATCGTATGGATAGAGCACAATTTCTTTTTCCATTTCTCTGTTGGTGGCTGTTTGGATTGTTTTCAGTTTTTGGTGCTTATGAATGAAGCTGTTAAAAACATTCATGCTCAGGTCTTTGTGTGGACATATATTTCCGTTTCCTAGCTAAATACTTACAAGTAGGGTAGGTGAATTGTTAAGCATTTATTTAAGTTTTTAAGAAATTGCCTGTTTACCAACATGGCTATACCTGACAAAGGCATCTAAGACGCTAAAATAACTATACCAAAATGTATGCAGATGAAGGAATCTGATTCTCATTCAGTGCAGATTTATTTTTATTTTATATCTAGTTTTAACAGGTTTGGTTAGCAGATTTTTAAAAGCCTACTGTGGATTAGAAACAGTAAACTAGAGGGCCTTAGGGATAGGCTGTTACCAACTGGAAGCAGCCCAAAATGATATTCACTAATATGACTATAATTATTGATTAAAAAAAGGCAGGAATTTACAGGACTGAAATTCTTCTATCTGATAAGTTCTATCTGACAAGTTCCAAAACATTTCTGCATATTAGAATCATCTGAGAATCTTTTAAAAATTTCATAGTCCAGGCTGTACCTCAAATGAATAAATCACAAATCTAGGGTAGAACACAGAACATCAGTATTTTTTGAAGCTCCTTAGATGATCAGTGTGTAAACCAGTTTGGAACCACCTGCTAGGAGCATAACATAATGAAGTGGAAAGAGCATGGACTTAGAGCTGGGAGACTTGGAATGGCCCTCATGGCTCTGGGCAAGCCTCTGCCTTCATGGCTTCAGTGGTGTCTTCTCTATAATCTGAAGTTCCAGGTAGGTGAACTCCAAGATGATTCTGCATTAAAATTAGATGGTTCTAGATATAATTAGACTGATGATAGTCATGCTTAGGAGACTCCATTTCCCAAGGAATGGCTCTATGCTGAATGTGTTTCAGGCATCTCTAGAAAAATATTTTGTTCACACGATGACATTTTTGTTCTGTGTATTTAGATATAACTGTTTTCTCTTAAATGATATCGCTGTATGTTTCTAAAAACAGTTCAAGCATATGGAGTTTTTTGATTAGTGAAGGTGACACTTTTTGATAAGCCTGATTAAAAAAAACATTCAGCACTTTTCGAAAAGAATTCTTTGTATAGCAGTTGTGAAACTTAGTTATTCAGTTGGTCAAAAGAGCTAAGGTATTGGGGTTATATTTTCAAAATGTTGCTCCATTTTCCAAATGTATAGGAAGTTTGGCTCCTTTGAGGATGTTCAAAGCTGAGCAGATTCCACATGGGTCACAGTGTTTTTTATGTGCTCATCTCAGTGCACCAATATACGTAATATGATGCTGCTGTTACTGACTGGGTTGAGAGAGTATTTGATATTGAAAACCTATAGGTGTCATTTCATAAAATACTTAATTCCATATATTTTAATATGAAAATAAATGGTAAAAAGAAAAGAAAAAGAGGCCTGTGAGAACTATATATCAGATAACCTACAACTGAGGAAATTGAAATTTAAAAATAATTTAAAATTTCCAAACAAGTTTAAGAGAGCATATGACTTTCTTACCAATACACATCTGCTGCTTATTAAATTTGTTTATAGCAATGCTGTCCAACAGAACTTTCTGTGATAGAAGTGTTCTATATCTATGCTGTCCAATACAGTAGCCAGTAAACTACGTGTGTCTATTGAGCACTTGAAATGTGGCTAGTACAACTGAGGAACTGAAGTTTTAATTTTATTTAACTATAATTCATATCTAAATTTAAATAGCCACATGTAGCAAATAGCAACCATATTGGACAGCACAAGTCTACAGATGTTAAGCCACTAAATATGGTCTTTATTTTCTTTTAATATTCTAATCAGGCTTTCTTAATTTCATAAGTAGATTTCAACCTAAAATCTTTTGATCCTATAAAACAAGATCTGAAATGCTATTACACATTACTGGCTAAATCAAAAAGAGATCAGAGTTGTATAGTTGTTAAGTTGGGTAAAAGGAATATTACAAAGTTCAGAAGGTCCTTCTGAAAACTCTTTTAGTATTCCTCACATTGGGATGGAGCCTTGGAAATTACTTTATAGGAAACCAAACGCAAAGTCTCTAGTTAGTGGCAGAATTGGTATAGCATCAGTTCTTTAACAAACATCAATTCTTAAAAAACAAAAACAAAAACAAAAACTTAGAGTTATGCATGTTTTGCTTATTCATCTGAAACTTAAAAGTTTGAAAAGTTTAGTTTTACAAAATGTTTTCTTCAGTGTTTTACTATTTGTAAGCAAAATGTCATAATTATTTTGCAAGTTTTGCTACAAACGTGTGAACGTTAGTCAGAAACTGAGGGCTTCCAAAATGTAGGAAAAGGGCAGCTAGTCCAAGAATCATTACTGGCAGGAAGCCCTGGAATGACTGTTCTGCTTCTTCCACTGTTAGGCTGATGGGGTATTACCGATAAAGAGCGCCTCCTAGGATATAAAAATGTGCTCTTAGGATATAAAAATAAAGCTTCCTGTCATAGTGTTTTCCTAACTAGAACATATATTTTAGTGTACTTTTTCCAGAGCTGGATTTTTGCTGAAAACATGCACAGTCCAGCTTCCTAGACTTAACTACACCAAAAAAAAAAAAAAAGAAAAAAAAAGAAAAGAAAACCTTTAATGATTTCCAGTTATAGAACTCCATGGAATGTTACTATTTTTGCCTACAAGATTAAAGTAGTTTCCTAACACCACCGTGGAGTGCCTTTCATCAAGAGTTTTCTACTTCTCAGTTGAGCAAATAATAGTCACCTCAACATCTGTCTACCCACCCACCACCTATCCTACCTTCTTCTTTGATAAAATGAAGACATATTCAGAAGTGGACAAGCTACTCTTTTCATTCTCCCCGAAGGGGTTAAGGATTGTCTCCCCCGTTAATTTGAGAAGCTAAGGGCTCATTCTCTGAGCTGAGTTTTTTTTCAGGAAAAAAAAAAAAATCTTGCTAGCTGGGAAAATCCAGGAGTCTTTTTATGAAAAATAGCATAGAAACCCACGTGACAGGAGTTGGGTGGACAGAGCAGTGACCGGCTGCCCTTTCAGGTTCTGAGTGCAATGCCTTGCTATGTGACTCCACAGGACTCATGCCTACCAGGGGCCTAGACTGCATGGGGATGAAAGGGTACCTCTATCTCCAATTTCGTAATGCCATTTTTCCTATATCTCATTGGAGTAAGAATAAGACTGAGACATTTGAGTTTTCAGAAGGTGAACAGGTCAAGTTTTAAGATTTATGTGCTTCTGGAAGTAAGTGCTGGGGCATCACAAAGGCCAAAGCTCCCATTTCATGGCTGATGAGAGAGTGCAATCACTTCCCTCCTGGCTCTCCTAAAGGCCTGTGCTGTACAGAATGGAGAGCGCTGCTGTGAGCAATCACCCACGGCCACAAGGAGACCCTTGTCACAAGGGATTGCAAATTTCTCACATGGTTTAGTATTAATACATGAATATCGGTAATTCTGACTCTGTTTACATTTAAAATTATATAAATACATATGTGTTCTTAAGCTATATATTGGAAGGGATGGGATAAGACTAGAATTTTCTTTTTTGCTCTCTGTTTTTGTCACTAGACAATGGTATGTGTGGCTTCTTGTGCTACCTGCGCTGTTGACACATTACAGAAAACTACTGACAGATATAATGCTCTAGGTGTAAGACATTTACCTGGATGCAGACCTTCTAGGATGGCTTCAGTGACTTATTCAGACAAGAACACTGCCATTTTAGATCAATGTGTCATGTACCAGATCTGGAAAGAAAAAAAGATTAGTGTGATTCACTAAATATGGTCAGATTTTTATTTTTTTAATTTACAGAAGCAGCATTAAGACTATATCTTATGAATGTTTTTAAAGAGGGGATGAAATCATCTGGCCCCCATCAGGGACATATTTTTCCTTATGCAGTGTTAGTTTGCACTAAACGGCTCTGTCATGAGATCGCATCCTCTTCTCGCTTACTGTCAATATCTTCCCCCACACCGCCATCCATACACACTAGAGAAGGAGAAAAAGAATGTTTTGGGGTAAAACAGTGCAATTTTATTCTAAGACACTTCTGTAGACATAATTACTAAATATTATAAATTATATATTTACTTGTGAATCTATAGTTAAACTTTAATAAATGATTATTTTTAATATAAAGCTTAGACAAGTGTTATTGAACCATAATTTTTAAAATATAATTTTAAAAGATCTTTTTCTGTTTTTATATTTCACAGATGTAATATATGAATATGACATAAATGTCAAATTACAGATGAGTATAATATAAAAGTACATGTCTCCTAGCCCTCTCTAATTGTCTCTCTGGATCCATTTCCCAGAGATACTTCACACTAATAATTTCTTATGTATCCTTCTAGGACTTTAAAAAATGTATTTACATGTATATAAATGTGTATATACACATCTTTTTCATTTTATACATATTATTCTACTCTTTGCTTTTTTTTTTAACATAATACTATGGCTAGCAGAACTTTTTTCATCAGTATATGTAAATCTACTTCATTCATTTTTGATATACAGTATTATATTCATTGCACTAATATATGATAACTTATTTAACCAGTCCACTATTAATGGGCCTTAATGTTTTTTTTTTCAGTTTCCCTTTTTGACTGCTTAAAAAAAATGCCTCAAGGATCACATTTATACATATGCATTTATGTACTTATATGAATATATCAGTAGAATAAGTTCCAAACATAATTATTGAAGCAAATTGTTTATACACTCTAAGTTTTTGAAAGATACTTACAAAACGTCCTTTATAAAAGTTACGCCAATTTATGATACCAAAAATCTAGCTTTTATCAAATCTTATTTCCTGTTGGATAAGTAAAAAGTATGAATTTTTTTGATTTGCATTTCTTTAGTTATGAATGAGATTGAGCTTCTTTTTGCTTATTTTATGTATTCTACTTGTTTGGCCAGTCATGGCCTTTGCTCATTTTAAAATTTTGTTGTTCACTGTTTCCCTTTTAAAGAGCTCATGTTATTATATTAAAGTAGCTGGCATTTTACATGTAATATTTGGCAAATAGCTTTCCAAAGTTACTGTTTATCTTTTTTTTTTATGGTGTCTATACAGCCCAGGAAACTGATAAAGGGATTCAAGGGGATGCACGCTTTCTCTCTCTCTCTCTCTCTCTCTCTCTCTCTCTCCATTGATGAATTTGGCCATATACATATACATATATATATATATGTATATGGCCAAATTCATCAATGTTTATATATATATGTGTATATGGCCAAATTCATTAATGTTTATGGATTTAGGTTTTTTTAAAAGAATTTTTTTAAGATGAAGAGTTAATCAGGAAGATTGTATGCAGATTACTTTATTAAAACAACAACGTATATCAACTTTATTAAAGCATTATTGTATAAAGGAATTTTGGCATTAGAAGGATCTATTTTTATATCTATTTTTTTGGTGATTTTTTGTTATAGCACAAGAAGTTTCCCACAAGATGATTTCTCCTATAAAATATCACTATGGTGTGAATTCAGTGGACTCTTGTAAGGCTCTAACATACATTGGGGGCGAGGGGAGGAATTAGAAATAGGATCAGATTTGCCGATGTCGTTCTCCAGAGAGTTAACAACGATTGTTAACGATTGTTTAAGATCTAAAATCTAGACTTGGTTAGAAGGAAAGTAATAGAATTTCCGAGACAAACAGAAAATGAGAAGTATAAAAGTAATAGAGGTTCACAATTGGATATTCTGAAAGCACATTTAAAAAAAAAAAAGGAAAAAAAGTACTTTTGATCTTAGCCTTGATCTTAATAATCCTCAAAAGGTTTTAAGATTTGTTACATATTTTTCCTAGTCTTTGTTATCTGTTCTACAAATATGTAGGCATTTAAAAATATTTCAGTGATTTTACTCACAAATTAGTTCTAATATACCTAAATTATTTTTATTAGAATATTAATGACCCAAGTAATACCTTAAGGGCACCTTGACAAGAATCTTCCAAATACATACACACAGTGGATCACACTCATGATTTATTTTTTATACATTGCTTTATTCACTTGTGATTACCTTTTCTTGTCATTAAATATTTTAAATATATTATATATTAAATATATGTTTATATAAATATATTACGGCTATATAATGTTCTCTCATATGGTTTAACCTAATGGGAATTTAAAAGAATAGGAATAGATTTGTGATTCTCTCAAAAATCCATTCTGTTAACTTAGTAGATCAAATGCCAGAGCACATTTAAGAAATCATTATGTAGCAGTCACATCAGATTCTTTTCCATTCCTGATAAAGTGGCAGCAATTAATTGTGTGAAGGTTAAGGGCTGAGTATAATGTGTTTTATATGAAGTGACATCATTTGATTGGAAAGAGAGATTATTAAAGCAGCGTTAATGGAACATTCTTGTTTTAGGGGCATATCACATAGATTTAGAAACTTGTAAAATGCATTGAATTGGATAACGAGAAGAGCTTGGGTCCAAAAGTAAAGTACATGTGATGCTAAGATTGTAAATGTTGAAGGTTACTAGAAGAAATGCTGTGACATTGTTTTCAATTTATTTAGAAAAATACCTGGTGCATATTATATTCAGCCATAGTCACAAATATTAGGGCTTAGTGAGACCTCCAGGACTCTAAAGGGTCATAGAGGATTATTGATATTTTATGATTTATTATAACTAAGGAACACTGCCTGTTATATGAAGGATATCTCTTAGACACTCCTTTCCCTTGATTTTAGCTTAACCAGTAACTTATAAATTAGGTGATATACTGCTAGTGCTGCCTGTATATCTAAAGTTCTAGATCCAAGCGCTTGGTGAAATTCTGTCTCAGTCCCGGTGACACACTTCTCCTCTCAAATATGATCACAAGAAACCCAGACTGACTCGCCTCAATTTTTTGAGCAACATCAGTGAGCCCCTGTCAAAATAACAGTTGGTTGAGTCCAAATGGCAGCTGTCAGAGAATCTACATACACTGGGGAAAGTCATTCCGACACTAAATCATTTGTGGAGCCATTGTCTTAAAATAAGTTACCACTTGCTTGCAGATTGACTAGTTAGTAACTATATCCAACTACAATTTTATAAACCATTGCTTGTAGATAAGTAAGTGTTTATATTAAAAGCTAAAAGAGTGGTATGTAATTGGAGTTGGAATGCTGAACAATTCATGAATGTAGGAAATGACTTGTTCGATTCACAAGAGAAATTTAATTTTATACTGTCAGAACACAAAAAAGGTAAAAACGGAAAATTTTAGTTGTTATGGGAAAAAAATAGAGATATAGAATCTTAAGTTTTAAATAATGGGCTGTCAGTTTTAGTATTTATTTCCCAACTAAAGAAGGAATTTCTAGAATTCTTCATTGTTGTACTTAAAGGTAAGATGACAGGCAAAT
>NW_006440638.1:7224776-7279644 GCF_000325575.1 Pteropus alecto | reverse complement strand
TTTCAAATTATAACTTTAAATAAATTCTCAAATAATTAGCTGGCTTTGAAAAGCAGGCAGCCTAGTGTAGAGCAGTGTGGGCTGGCAACTAAGAAAACAGAAATCAGAATTTCTGTGTTTAAATCTTGACTCCACCAGTTACTACATTTGGATGAGCTACTTATCTCGTATCCCAATTTACAAAGCGAGGATAGAGCAGTGACTATTTCATAGAGATGTGAGGATTAAATAAAACATGTTTAAAGGCTGAACGTCGTGTTTGGTACATTATATGTGCTGTTAGTTTTATTTTAAATATTTATTAAAAAAATAACTTCTAGGTAATCATTCGAACAAGGCATAGGTTGTGCTTCTCCAATGTCATGTTTGGTACATTATATGTGCTGCTAGTTTTATTTTAAATATTTATTAAAAAAATAACTTCTAGGTAATCATTCGAACAAGGCATAGGTTGTGCATTAGAATACCTGGGGATATTGTTGAAATGCAGATTCTTATTCCATGGGTCGAGGTCAAGTCTGAGATTCTGCATTTTTAATAAACCCCTAGGTGATGTCCATGGTGCTGGTCTGTGGACCTTGATATCTGAGGTAATTGTGGATGGTTGTTCCTAATTTGTGATACAGCGGTTCTCAATAGAGGAAATGGGGGAAGGGGCAGGAAGGAGAGTGCAGACAGTATGTATAGATTTAAAATGCTCCCCAGCTGATTGTAATATCTTTGCCTTG
Organism: Pteropus alecto; assembly: GCF_000325575.1. Classification (NCBI taxonomy): domain Eukaryota; kingdom Metazoa; phylum Chordata; class Mammalia; order Chiroptera; family Pteropodidae; genus Pteropus; species Pteropus alecto. The sequence continues at coordinate 7,278,916 of NW_006440638.1, read as the reverse complement.
CTTGTTCTTTAACACTTTAAGAAACACTGACTTTCTATTTCAACCATTTATTCTTTTTCATTTCTCTTTTTCTTACTCTTCCCTCTACTTGCTCCTTGCCATTACAGTTTTAGACTAAAAGTGATACGTAGTTCTCCAATTAATAGAACTAAAGCATCAATTTTAAGTCACTGTATTAGAACAGGATAATATATTTAAATGAGATTAGAAAAAGTGGTTTTTAACATTTCTCTTGTAAAATACAGGGATCTGAAAATATTTACCATTTCCAATAGCTTTAGCAGAAAACAAAACAAAACAAAAAAACAACAAACAGGCAAGCAAGTGACTTGTGGAACATTTGGTAATAGACTACAAGGATGAATGGGATGTGGTCCATACTATCAAAGGAGTTATAAACCCACAAGGAGGGGAAAGGTGTGGTGGTTATCATGGAAGTGGCCGGAGTTAAACAATGTGACCACATTAGACATTCCCCTGGTCTGATAGCGGACAGAAGAGTTGTTTTTAAATGGCTTCCCATCCCAGTGGCATTGAGATGATTAAAGAGACCCATATCTAAATATGTACTTAGCTTGACCAACATCGCTCTAGGACAAAGATCATTTTTCTACCTCCGTGTGTCCTCAGGGCTTAATATCACTCAGACCTATAGGGTACATTTCATTCTTCATTTTCCAAGGTAGAAAAGAGGAGCTTGGATTAATAAAAAATAGAAAATATCTAAAGAAAACTTAGAGAGCAAATTAGTAATTATAAACTCTTTGTGTACGAATGTGTAATTCTCCAATATTCTTACTTTGAAGTTAACCGTTCAAAGTGCTTCAATCCATTGCTCTAAGTCTTTAGCATCATTTGGTAAAGAATGAAGCAGCTTATATATTTATAAAATAAACAGAAAAGCACATAAGAGTTGATTCAAACTGAGTAATTATCAATTCTATGATTTAAAATGTTAAAGACATCTAGAATTGGAACTTGGCACAATCAGATTATGAAAAATAAAGCACTCCTATTTCTTACTCATTTTCAAAACTTGTAAATGTTAGAAAGTTAAATGTGAGACTAACAACCCAATTTAAAGTATTCTTCGGTATAAGAAACTCTAACAATAACTGGCAGACTCTAGACATTTATTTCTACTGAAGACATTTAAACAATGCACTTATTTTAAGAACCAAACAAACAAAAACAAACTCTTCTAAATTGTGCTATAAGAATAATGTAAAATAATAGAGTCATAAAATATTTACAGTATGTACTGAATTCTTTGTTAGTAAAATATTTTGGAAGACAATTTCGGTTTTCACATTTAAGGGAATTTTTTCCCCGTGACCATCTGCTACGAAGGGAAATAATCAAAATCAAATAGCATAACTTTTTAATGTTAATAAAAGCGAAGCTAAAAGCATGATACACTAGTCATTTCCACGACTGTTCTAGATATATACTGTTTTCTATTTCCAATTGTCAAATTTGTCATTAAACTAACCACTAACTGGCAAATGTATACCTCTTTAAATTTTTTTTTTTTTTTTTTGCTGTGGTTGAAGCATTACATTTTAGTGCTTTAATAAGATAATGGCACTCACTTGCCAAATCAATTCAATATTACCTTAAGTCTCTATAGATACTCTTTGATTTAAGATGGTTTTACATAGTAAGCTGTTGCAAACTGATTTGGAGTAGAAAAAAATCATTTCATTAATAAAATAGAAAATATAAAGTGATATCTAAATTTACAGTGTGAATGCAGAAAAATTTATTTTTGCTTGGCGTTTTAGTATATTGTTTTAATAAGCACCTATGTGAAAAGAAATGGACCATGTAATCCATGTAATCCAATGACTTTAAGCAATTTTGAAAGAGAACTCTTAGGACTACTTTGAAGGAAAATAATAGCACTTTCCAATGGTGGGTTTAAACAGTGATTTTGTCCAGTGTGCCAGAGAACATAGGAGAAAAGAATTCCTAATCTGGCCTTGGATACTCTGTCATATTTTGTTGCTCTGGCTCTCTATTTGTTTATTGCCACAGCGTGTATTCAAGACGGCTTTTTAATCTGCACACTTGGATTTACTTCAAACTTCTAAATAGATTCTTAATTTTCTAGCCTACTTGGGAGACTCTTTGGCATTCCCCGGTCATGATTGAGTGGGAAAAAGGACTAAGTAAACTAATGAGCACAGAGCAAGGCCGAGATCCTGTGTGGGGCAGCCCACACGTGCAAGTGTGACAGGACTCAATCTTGGACCCTGTAACAAATTTGAAAGCAAAAATACAGCAACTGCTTGAAAATGATACTGTGACAGCACAGATAAAAACTAGAGGAGGCATGCATCATACATTTAAATTATGAGTTTCAAACTCCTCAGCCGACTGTTCTACCTGGCCTTTGGGTAAGTAGCAGATTAAATTTTCTTTCATTATTTTCTCTCTAGCATAGGGCAAATAGTCATAGTAACAACAACAACAACAGTATAAATAGCAGCAGCAAAACAAAACAAAAATCCCAAAATTACATACACACTTACAAAATAAGAAACTTGAACAATCTACAATTCTGTCCTTTTTTGAACACTGAACCAGGGGTCAAGAGTGATAGGAAAGATTTAAGCTCAGAGCTCTTGGCGTGCAGAGCATTGCTGAAGCAACAGTGACTGAAAGACACTTTCTAAATCTCAAAGATGAGTCTTCTTTGGCATCAGTGGACCCAGTGGAAGAAAATTCATTTTCTTCTGAGTTGCATGATGCAGCAGTTGATTCCATTTTAGGTTAAAGAAGAGCTAAACCAGAAATCAAGGCCTCATAATGAGCATAAAGACTAATGGAGTCAGGAAAAAAAAAAAAAGGAGAGACAGAGTAGACAACATGCCTGACACTAATAATCATGAGGCTTTAGCAAATGTTGAGACCTAGCAACTTGGGGCCACTCCCTAAGACACAGGCCAGGTTACAGGACCTGCCAGCCATAATTTCGGGGATAGACACTTGAAGTCAGTCCTGGAAAACTTACTGATTTTCCAGAGCAGATAATTTACCAGGAGAGTTATTTTGACAGTTTTGAAAATGCCAAACATGGACTAAAAAGGCAATTATTTTAGATTTTTTTTTTTTTTTTAATATCTAAGCAATAAGAAGAAAACGAAAGAAATCAAAGAATTTTAGCACTGGAGGGAAACTTACGGCAGGGCCTTGAAGTTCAGAGTTGTGAAATAACTCTCCTAATTGTACACAGCTAGTTAAGTGACAGTCTCCATTCCTTGACCCCTGCACTGTCTGCCAGGAAGAGTAGTGGAATCCACCACATAAGGAGGGGTCATCCACTGAGGCAACACTACAGCGAGGGAAACACTCCAGGAGACAAGGGAAGCAGGCAGTTTCTTTTTTAGAGGAAACTTATAGGGACATTACAGCTTATGCTAAGGGGAATAAATGCCTGGGAATCCAAGTCCCTCAGGTGGTTACTGCCAAGGATGAGGCACCTTCAGAAGGAGACACAACACAGAACAGCAAGGTGCCAGATAGCTTTCCTCCCTCACTTTACTTCCTCTTCCCCAAATAGCACTAGAATAAATGTAGCCAAGTCCCAAAAGTAATCTCAGGGGAAAGCGAACATCCAGACTTTTGCCAAAAAGAGGGGGCTCCTGAGGGCCAATAGAGTGTTTTGAAAATTAATGAGGCTGTCAGCAAACCAAGATTTGGTAAAGAAGCCCCAGATGGATTCAAGAGCCAGGTTTCTAATGGCTGCTCAAAGATAATGGAGCAGAGGACGCTTTGGAAAAGACTTGCAGAGGTCTTCCGGAGATCTTAGCAGGCTGGCACGCACTGTAGAGAGAGTGGAAGTTTAAGAGATGTGGAGAATCGGGTACTAGATAGAGAGGTGGAGTGGATGGAAGGAGCGGGAAAGAGCTTCTCCTAAAATCCAGACTCAGTTACAAATTAGGCACTGGACAAGGCTGTGGGGATCAAGGTGTGGAGACGCCAGGGCTTTTCCCTTCCCCACTTCGATGAATCGAAGGGCACCTAGGACACCTGAAGGTGGGAGAGTTTGCCCCTGGTGCGGGTGAAGTCTGGTGCCAAAGATCCATCGGTATGGTTTGCAGGGAGGGGGAGGGGTGATGAGCAGCGCAGGGGCAGAGAGGCAGTGTGGGGACACTTGTAACTTCGCCCGAGAAGCAACGCAACTTTGAAATGGACGCCGGGTACAGTCACACTGGCTATCCACTAAGGTTACGGTTGAAAGACCAGAGTTAGCTAAAAGCCTCGGAAGGAAAGTTTACTTGGTTTCATCCATTTCTGCAGATTTCTTGCTTGTACTTGAAAAAGTTTGGTCAAATCGAAATGAAATTTTTGGGCTCGCGGCAAACAAGCGCAAATTGTACCTTTCCAGCCCAGAGACCCTCACCTGATTTGGGGAAGGGCGGCCAACTCCGCGTGGGCGTCAACCCAAACTGAGCTAGCTCTCTCCGTGGTCCTCCGGAGCCTCTCAACACAGCGCCCACAGTTAGGATAACTTGACATGAAACTGACGACCCCGCCCTGCAGCCCCCAAGCCTGGCCGGCAGTCCGCATCCACTCACCTGCACCCACGTCGGGCCACGAGCTGGCGGCGCTGGTGCCGGGCTTCCACGCCCCACCTCGGCGTCCCGGCCGTGAGCCCTCACTGGGGTCAGTCGGGCTGCTCCCTATGGATCGAGGCCTCGAGCCGGGTAGAGCTGCTAGCTGTGCGCCCGCCAAGGCACTCTGTCCCGCACTGCCTGGGGCGCTGACAGGCGCTGGAATCAGCCGCAAAGAGGCAGCTCCGAATTTATAGGGTGGGGCGTTGCTGCAATGTGGGCTCTAGGGGCGAGGCTCTGTTTTGCATTCCCTCCTCCGCCCCGCCCTGGGAGACCCTCTCGGCCCAGCCTCCTTCCTCTCCAGATGCTGACGGAAGTGGGATAATGCCACACAACCCCCACCTCGCCCCGCACGCCCCAAGAGTCACCTATCAGATCTGCGCCCACCTGACCCTGAATGTCACGTTGGGGAAGGGTGGAAAAATGGTAGAGAGCTGGCGGTAAAGAAACAGCCCTTCTTATGGAGATTAATGTTCCTCCACTTTTCTTTTTTCTTTTTTAACTTGGAACATTTTAAGGCTGAGTTAGGGAACTTTCTGTTTCCTGAAAGTTAAACTTTGACATTACTGTGGTGGATCACAGATTCATCTCCTAGATTCATTTCATGGTTACACGGTGAAAGGGTGGAATTCTTACTTCTGTTAGACATGCTATCAGAATTGTATTTTTTAAAAAATATATAAAAATAGAAATAGTTAAAAAATAAACTTTGAGCAAATATTTAAGGAATAATTAATATATATTCTTTAGGGACTCTTTCAAGAAACAAAAGAGGAAGTATCATTCTGAACTCATGTTATTAGGGCAATAATCACATGATACCCAAACCAGATAAAATATCAGGAGAAAAGAAAACTACAGACAAATATTTCTTATTAATATAGGTAAATATCCTCATCAAAATATTAGCAAATTAAATTCAGTAACATATAAAAAGGATTATACACTGTGACCAAATGAAATTTATCTTAAGAATGCAATACTATATGCAAAAACTAACTCAAAACAATCACAGACCGAAATATAAAAAGTAAAATTATAAAAAAATAGAAATTAGAGTAAATATTTGTGACCCTGGATTATGCGGTCTCTTAGATATGACACCAAAAGTTTAAGTAACACAAGGAAAATAGATAAATTGGATTTCATCAGTATTAAAAACTTCTGTGCTTTGAATGACAACATCAAGAAAGTTAAAAGACAACTCACAGAATTGTAGAAAATATTTGCAAATTATATATTTATTAAGAACTTATAGCCAGAACATATAAACAAATTATTTCAATCAATAATAAAAACAAAAATAGCTCAATTTAAAAATATGCATGGATCTGAATAGACATTTATTTCTCCAAAGAAGATGGACAAATGGCAAATAAGCACATAAAGAGATGTGCAACATCATTAGTAATCAAGGAAATGAAAATCAAAACTGTAATGAGATATCACTTCATACCTGCTATCATAGCTATAATTAAAAAGTCAAATAACAGGTACTGGCAAGGATATAGAGAAATTGGGGCCCTCAGATGTTGGTAGGAATGTAAAATGCTGCAGCCACTTTGGAAAATATTTGGGCAATTTCTCAAACTGTAAGCATAAAGTTACCATGTGGTAACATATTTTTTGAAATGCTAGATGAGCGAAGTCAGTGTGTCTTACTCCGCTGAAGCCAGGGCTTGGCTCGTGTCAGATTCTAGATCATCTATGAAAGACCCAACTCTGAATATCAGTCTGGAGTAAAAATTCAACAGGACAGGCAAAAGAAGTGCATTGCTTAATAAATGTGAAAAAAAAGTTTACTCTTCCTAGTAATAAAAATGCAATTTAAAACAAGGTGCAGTTTTCACCTATAAAATCATCAATGATTAAAGACAAAAGATGATAACACCAGAATTCATTTTTTGCAAGGATGTAGGAAAGCTGGTACTCTCATAAGCAGAAAAAAAAATGATACCATAGGATTGTAGCATACTCTCATTAATAGGGAATTTATTTTAAATAATAATCATGGATATATGCAAAGATTTATGTACAAAGATGTTATTTACATAGTTCTGCATAATAGTACATCATCGGAAATAACCTTAATTGTCCCCCAAATAGAGGGTTGGTTAAATAAGTTATGATATGTCTGAAATAGAATTTAGCCATTGAGAGTAATGTAGAAGGATATTTAATAATATGGATAATGTTCATGATATATAAATTAGTGAAAATCAGTTTATGGAACAGTACATATACTGTTATTCAAATGATCTAAAATGTACATACACATACACATATACACATGTATACACATAGAAAATATATTCACTATAATGGATACCATAGTAATTATGGGTATTTTTTAATTATATTCACTATATATTCACTATAATGGATACCATAGTAATTATGGGTATTTTTTAATTATATTTTCTTATTATGCTTGTCTATATTATCCAAATTTTATAGAACGATTACATCATTGTAAAAAATTAGAATGAACAAGAAGTCAAGAAATAAGTACAGAAATGTTTGGAGAGCAAGGAATATCAGGATCAATGTTCGTGGACAGTTTTGGCTGACACTAAACTTGAAGGCCCAATGGCTTCAACACTGTCAGTGTGCCTATACCTGTACCATTTTTGAAAAGAAAATGTAGTATACATTTATGGGAAGAGATGTTAACTAGGAGTTCAGAGGCCTAGAGTCCATTTGTAATTCCCTTAATAGGCATCAGTGGAGCTTGGGCAAACTAATTGAAATCAAGCTCTTTCCTTAATAATATGGATAATGTTCATGATATGCAAATTAGTGAAAATCAGTTTATGGAACACTATATATACTGTTATTTAAATTATCTAAAACGTACATACACATTCACATATACACGTGCATACGCATAGAAGAAAATTCACTGTATATTCACTAAAATGGGTACTATAGTAATTATAGGTATCCTGTTTACTAGTTGTGTAAACTTGGGCAAGTTACTTAACCTCCTATGCTTTAGTTTATTCATCACTAAAATGTGGATACTAATAGCACCTAATTCAATGTGAATGAGAATTAAATGAATTAATACATATAAAGCAAATAGAACAGTGCTCAATAGATGTTAACTTTTTAAAAATTAACCCCAATAATTCTAAACACTATGTCATTCAAATATTTAAATACGGTTGTTATTCTAAGAAATTCTAAGAGATCTATCTTACTCAATATACTTTACCAAAATCGATATCCTGTTTTAAATAGTTTTACAGGAATATAAAAAAATAGATGACTATGGCAACAAAGCAGCATTGTTGAACATTCCAGAGCATGTAGATGGCCTCATTAAGTATAGCCGAGTTTTACAATGCTATGTATTATATATTATAATGAGGGTCTATGTCTCAGGTGATTTATTTCAATTGTATAATATACCATCAGAAACTATTATGCAGAGCTAGTAAACAACTGTTTTATCCTTCTTATTTTCTATCTTTTACAAATGTAACCTCTTTAAAAAAAACAAAGTTATAAACTTCATAGATCATTAATCAGACAAGATTTCTACTATTTCTTATCACCTTCATTTACAAAGATGGGGAATGAATATTTGTAATGTTCTATAACTCACTAGCGCATAAACATATTATCCAATAAGCTGACAAATGTGATAAAATTCGTAGAGGCTTGGAAGAATCTAAAAATTTAAAGTATATTATTCTAAGTTATATTTTGTTTTAATTATGAGTTAAACATTTAAATATTTAAATGTTCATGAAGAAAGAGGAGAAAATTATTAGGAATAAAGCTATCGTTAACTTTAGAGATGAAGTCAGATGTAGTAAATGAAGATGGATCAATTTAGTATTGTATTAATTTATTTTCTTTAAAAAAGCAGGATGATTATAGTCACAAATAAAAAATAGATAGTAGGAAAGAATGAAAAAATACTACACAAATATGAGTTAAAAAGAAATACAAATTAGTAGTTCATAGATGGTCATGGGGTTGGGGAGCACGGCATAGGGAATACAGTCAGCAGTCATGTAATGTGTGTAGAGCCAGAGGAGTGATAGAGTAACCAGGAGGACCATTTCATAAACTATATAAATGTCTAACCGACATACTGTATACTTGAAACAAATAAAATAAAATGCTAAAAACAAATAAAAAAAACAAACAAAAGCTATGGAGATGCATAAAAACAAAAACAAAACAAAAACAAAAAAATGTAGAGAATGCCAAAAAGAATATTCTCAACAGGAGAGTTGTAATAAGTGAGTGTTATAAATCTGTGAACATTATTGTTAATAATCATTGAATAAATACATCATGCTCTGTACAGAGGAACTGATGATATATATGGGTGGTATTAATTTCTGAAATATTTAAAAGAAGTAAGTTTTTTATAATAAATGCTAAAAAATGGAGGTGGTGAGAAATGAAGTATCTGAAAGAACAAGGTAGGTATTTAGGATGGCAAAGAAGATATATTTAGACCCATGTAAGGAACTCAACAGACTTTCAGATTAAAAATTCTAGAAAAATGGATGACAATTCCCATAGTCTTCACAGTACAATCCAAGTATTTTTTACCATAATTCTTATTTTAGTTCAATTTTGGTGGGTGGCCCATTCTTTCATGTTAGATAGTTCATTCACACAATAATGCTGACCATCCTTTACTTACTATAGAGGTCATGATATCAGGCCTCTTGGCTGATGCTTCCTTGGCACCCAGCCACCTTGAGAACGCCCCTGCTGGCCCAGGGCACACTCCCGCCCTGCTGATTGAGCTGCAAGATTTTTGGTCCAAGCAGGCAGCTCCTCCCTAATCAGTCAGTGAAAGGCATGTCTTTGACAGAGGGGAGATGTTACAGCTGATTTGAGCTCCATTATGTTAGAGACAACTCCTAATGAATGAAACTTCCTCTGGCCCATTTAGAATATTTAACTTGACCCTGTAGTCCAAATATTCTTTACACATAGATAAATTATCTTTATAAAAGTGAAACTTGATAGACTCACCTGAAGCCTCTGGATTGCTAACAGCTATTGTCTTGTAGGAATTTCATTTACACTAGTTTTCATGCTGGAGATATTCGCAAAGACAACCTGTGTAAACAGTCCACATTTGGCTGGCTCGAAAATCACATGTTAGCAAGGTTTGAGCAATTGTTTGTGGGAGATGGAGTAAGAGTATTGAAGTAATACAATTGGCACTCATATACACCACTTGGAGTCCAGTGGTGGAGGCGTGGTTAGGTTGGGGGTATCTTCTGAATTGCAAGCTTTTGAAATTAATTACTATCTTTTTTAGTATATCAGCCAAAAGTTAATTTTATATTTATCCTTATAGAATTATCTTAATTTAAGATACTTTTTCACGTGGCTATTGGCATAATTTTAAATAGACAAATTCAGGTTCTTTGAGCTGACGCTGCTTGTACTCACTTTCTGTCTCGTTTGTATTCCATGATCTTTCTAGATGAACTCATGCTGCTAGTTGCTCATTAAATTGTTCTTGCCTAAGTACTTCCTGATCAATTCTATTATTATTCGTTCTTATTCTTTCCTAGTATTGATGTTAACTGCTTGGTAATTTCCTGGATCTCCCCTTTGGCACATCTTAAAGATTAGAATAGTTATTATTATAATTATTTCCTTGAATCTTTTCGTAGCCCATCCATCATTCTCTATTTTCTGCATTGTTTATGACTTGAAGATATACAGAATATAAATATATTATTAATATAAAACAAATATCTTATTGTGAGGATAATATTCTCAAATATTTCTTAGCAAAAAGATTTATATTTCATTAAAATATGCTTTGAATATACTAAAATAAGAAGCAAAATTATCAGATAAAAATCAGACATTAAAAGCTAATGTGCTTGTATTGGCAAACTATTTGGCTTTTCCTGAACTAAAAAAGTAAAAGCCAATTATTAAAATTAAATACTTAAAAATGCAAAGTGATATTTTATTCATATTATTTATCCATGAGCAAGCAACATATGTTGTCTCTTTAAATATTTTTTTTAGTATTTGATTTTTTCAAATATTGCTTGTTATTATAGCATATAGCCTTTAGTCACAGAAGAGACATAATTCATTAATCAAAGCACCCAAAATGACTACTAGATTAGGCTTGGAGGCATCAATAAGACATAGCCTTTGAATATAAGATGTTGACAATCCAGTGAGATAAGAGTGAGAGGAATGTATAACACTGTGTTTAAATACTAGAGATATGCCCAGAGAATATAAAGAAGGCCAGAATTAACTCTGATAACTACAAGCTGCAGAAAGTGTCCATACCAGAAGTATTTGAGCCATGTCTTGAAGGTTAAGGTATTCCAGACAAAGGTCACTGTGTGTGCAGATGGCATTATGATAGTGACTTTTCCAATATGGGTAGAAGGAAAATGCAGTGGTTCTTTGTTTAATCTTGATCTCTTCTACTGAATTGGAATCCCCCTTTCTGCCTGTCTTATCCATTGCTGTACCAACGGTCTGGCATAGTACAAGTTAATAGATACCTATTGAAAGAATGAATGGAGGAGGTGAGGACAAGATTGTGAAATGCCAGGTTCAAGAGTTTGGACTTATTTTGTGGGCAATGGGAGTCACAGGAGTCAAGGAGCAGGGAGTTCTATGATCCCATATATTATATAGGAAGATGAAAAGTAATTTTGGTGGAAATGTAGAAGATCCAAATAGGATGGTACTGTGGCCTTATTGAGTTAGAAATTCCAGGAGGTGAGTTAAAAATTCCACTAAAGAGATGAAAAGAACTTTAACCAAAGTGATAGCTTTGTGGATAGTAGGGCAAGCTTTCGAAACACAGTGGAAAGGATTCATTGACTAGTTGGACATGAAGGATGAGAAAGAGGTAGGAAAGAAAAGATGATACATCTGAGTTGGGAGGCGTGTAGATGGCAGTGCTATTAACTAAGATCAATAATACAAAAAGGGAACATATTTCAGAGGGAAGATGAACTTAATTTTGGAAGTGCTCAGTTTGCTTTCTTGAAGGGCATCCAAGGAAAGCAGGATCTGGGCTGGGGGATATGTTTTTCGAAAGTCATGAGTATGGAGATGATGCTTGAGGCTATAGAGGAAAATGAGGTTTGTAAGAAAGAGCGTGTTGAGAAAAGAAAAGGGAAAAATGAAGATGCAATGTTGGGCAACACACTTTTAAGTGATAGGCAAGAGGGAGAAGAGAGCTAATATTGATTTGAGCATAAACTGTTGAGACCGATGCTGTCTTAGACAACTTTGCATATGTTATCCTGTTTAATCTTCACAACAGCTCTGGAAGGCCTTAGCAGAGAAGTAGGAGCTTTCTCAGGAAAGGCATCCTGAAACCTTGGCTGATGGGAGCTTAAGTAGGCATTGGCAAACTTTTTCTGTAAAAGTCCAGTTAGTAAATATTTTATGTTTTTGGGCTATTCTATCTTTATGGCAACTACTCAGTTTTGCCTCTCTGAAGTTCAAAAGCAGCCATAGACAAACTGTGTTGCAATAAAGCTTTATTTATAGACACTGACATTCAAATTCCATATAATTTTCATTGGTCAATATTATTATTATTGTTTTTCTTTTGATTTTTTGACCATTAAAAAATGTGAAAATTATTCTATACTCATAGGCCACATATAAACAGGGAAAAAGCTATGGTTTGGTTTAAAGAAAAAGGGGGTGCTAACTATTAGTGGTTTCAGTAGAGTTGACAGAAAAACCTCAGGCTGGGAAATAATTAGGAAATAGAGTAAGAAGTGTAGAGACTTTATTTTTTATAAACAAGTTTGGCAGGGAAGGAAAAGATAGAATTAAGGTGATGCCTTAAGGTGAAGGCACTGCCAAGAAAGGTTTGTTTTGTTTTGTTTTAGGATTTAGTCAACTGGATTATTTTTGAAGTGAAAAGAGCCTCATGAAAAAAGAATAGAGATGTTAGATTTAGCAGATGCGAGAGATACTATAGAAGACAGGATGGCATGGATTCTGTTTACAGGTGGAGAGATTAGCTTTGCTTCTCTTTGGCCTTTGGTTAAAATTTGGACTAAGCTATCATATCCTTTCTTGTGCTCCCTATATTAAATGTTGCTTCTAGAATGGCTTCTAAGATGACTGAGAAGAATTCTATTTGATCCTTAAAATAATCCTTCTAAAAGATAAATCTGGTGTTACTGTTTACATTTTACAGATGAAGAACGTGAGGATCAAGAGTTAAATGTATCCAAAGACATCTGACAGATGGCAGATTAGAACCTAGACACTCTAATTCTTGTTCTAATTCTCTTTCAATTGTATCCTGCTTCCTTTCCTACTTCTAAGAAATTTGCAGCATGCAAGACTGTTTCGTCCTGATATTTAAATAAGATTTGAATGACACATTCTTCTGTTTACTTGTATTTTGAGATCTTTTAATAGAAGGGCTTATGTTAAATAGGAGTCAGATCCCTGTAGTTTTCTGTTTTGGAAGTCTGAAGTAAATGTATGTTGATTTATTTTATAATTAAATTTCATTTTTGGTTTCTAGTTGTTAAAACCTTTGAGGAAACTCGAATTACAACTCTTAGCTACATAACTGTATTTAGGTAATTCCTTTATTTGCATAGAAACCTTCTCTGATGACATCATTGCTACTTAACCTGCAAAGAAGTAACCTTCCTTTGACTCCTCACCCCACTCTGCTTCTGCCAGTGAAACAATCCCTAAAACTTTCAACTCTTAAGTCCTTAATGTGTGCTAACCAGGAAGAGCAAGGAGGCTCCAGGAAAAGTCACTTAAAAAAAAAAAATGAACAAGTGTAAAAGCAATTAATGCATGTGGAAACATTTTAGGTCATGAGAAAGGTATTTTGGGAATAGTTTAACAGAGAAAGAAAGCTTTAGTGTAGCTTCAGAACACATTTCATTTAAAAGTAGAAAAAGGGTTAAAGAAAATTGGCGAAAAAAGATAATACTCAATCTCTCTTAAATTATTATTTAAATATTTCTCATTAGCCATGATACATGACATTTCTAGCATGTTTGAATGTGAAAGAAAAATAATGCCAAGGTGTAATGAAACTTTTCTAAATTTCAAGAAATAGAAATCAAATATATTATATTAAGACTAGATTAGTCTTTGAACAAATAACTTCACAGCTCAAATAGGATTCTATCTTGTTACATTTAATTTCAGTAGGCCTTTTTCCTCCTGCTTTAGACTTACTTTCTTTCCATTTCTCTGTCTGGATCCCTGAGTATAGAACTCTCTCATCACTAACCTTCACCCTTTCTGTGATAAATCCCTGACTCCAAAGTCACTCAGAATCCAGTTTTATACATTTTTTTTTGCACACTGGCATGATTTTAATTATTTTTAAATGATGTTTTCATACTATAATTCTCTTCTGAGATCAAATCATGCAGTAATATTTTCTGTGCTGTATCTCCTTCCAAAGACAGATGCTTGGCATATGTGTTCCGGGACAAATTGTTTTCATCAATAGAGATACACGTAAAGTCCTTTTACAAAGAAGTTGCAGAAACAAAATGTTTTCAATTTTTTCCTTCTAATTTATTATATTCAGCGAGTGTTATAATTAAGGATTAGGAATCAAAGGAAATTACTTTAAAGCATAAAGTTTCCTGGAAAGGAATTATCTGTCTAATTACCAAGAAGGCTTCTCATTGTAAAATTCAAAATATTCAAGTAAAAGAAAGGTAGTAATTTCAAAAACATTTTTATTGTAAAATATTACACACAAATAGAAAAATGCATAAAATAAACATACACTGTAGCAAATAATATAAGCAAGCACTCATGTAATACTATCTGTTATAGACTAAATTGTGTCTTCCCAAATTTCATATTGAAGCCCGAATTCCAATGTGACTGTGTGTGGAGATAGGGCCTATCAGGAGGTAATAGAAGTTAAGTGAGGTCATAAGGGTGGGGCTTTAATCTGATAGGACTGGTGTTCTTATAAGAAGAAGAAAAAACGCAAGAGAGCTCTCTCCCACCCCACTAGCACACAGAGGAAAGGCCATGTGAGGATGCATTGAGAAGGCAGCCATCATAAAGCCAAGAAGAAAGGCATCAATCAACCATGATGGCACCTTGATCTTGGCCTTACCAGCTTCTGGAACTGTGAGAAAATAAATGTCTGTTGTTTAATCCATCTAGACTTTGGCATTTTGTTTTGGCAGCTCTAGAAAACTAATACAACATCCAAGTCAAAAAATAAAACATGGCCAGAATGTCAGATGCCCCTCCCCCCAGGTATCTCTTTTCTTATCACATTCTCCTTAGAAGTTACCATTTTGCTGACTTTTATAGTAATCATGTTCTTGTTTTTCTTTAAACTTTTTCCACATATGAATGTATCTTTAAACAATATATATTTCAAAATTTATATAGTTAAATCCATACTGTTAATGTATTTGTCTCCATCTTATTGCTTTTTCTCAGTATAATATTGGTAAAAATTTTCCGTGTTGCTATGTATAGCTCTAGTCTGTTCATTTTCGTTATGACAGAATATTTCACTTTACAAACACACCTACCACATTATTTCTATTGTGGATAGACATTTAGGTTGATGTTTTGGCTATCTTGGTATTGTTGAAATGATCTTCCCTGAACACAGCTGCACTTACATACCTGGAATGGAATAGCTGGGTCATAAAATCTGTTAACTTAATTTTCAACTATAAATTATTTTAGAAATGTAATTTTATAGTTTTATTCTCTGCAAAGGACAGGATTCTACTTTTTTTTTTTTTTTTTTTGCAGAGAAAAACCTCAGGTATTAGGAGCATAAACTTTATCCATCTTGTAATAGCTTCATAACAACTGCTGTCTTAGGGAATTAATTTAAATGACTTTTTGGTTCTGGGTCCAGCATTTTGCTGAGTTTAGCTAATAAGAAGCAAAGGCAGGAGATCTGAGGGGTGAGAGGTTAGAATATTTCTTCCTGGCTCCCTTCTTGCTTTGGAATTGTGTCGCTGGCAGCAGTTCCACTCCTCCACGTATCTAGTTCTCACTGGAAGACTCAATCTTCTTGGCTCCTGTTTTCATTGGGTTGCAGGATGATCATTTCCTCCTCCGTGGTCTCGTTTGTCCTACAAGTGGCAATGGCTTCCCACTATTGCTCGTCTCCAAATATCTTACTGTACCTTATTTGTTTCCTTATCCCTACCCACACTTCTATAAGGCTTGTGAAAGTCTTCACTGATCCTTCTGAGGTGAATTTGTTTTTTATACCTGGGACCCTACCTGATACTTGAACGTTAAATTTCTATTAAATATAAATTGCAAGTGTTTCTTCAAGTACAATGCCTATTCGAATTTTCTGAATAGTGGTCACATTTTATTTTAGGTTTAAGTAGAAAAGTGATGCTAAAAATGAAAACACTGATTCAAATGTAAAAAGTGGTATAAAGACTGACTTGAATATCGGGTGGTATGCATGAAAATAACTTGAAATACACAATATATAACTTAATCTAGGATCACAAATTACACCCCAATATGTTTTGTCTGCAAATTCATGGCTAGCCAAATCATTTATGGTTTTCTAAATCTCTAATGGTTAAGGGTTTCTTATTCACCTCATTTTCATAAATGCATTTAAGAGACTCTTTTAAAAAACCTACGAAGGTATTTCCCTGAATTTTTTCCAAATTCCTTTTGTTCTGATCTCTGTAGATACTACTCATAAATGTGGTGACAAGGCTGAGTTCTTGAAAGAACCAGTAATTTCAATATTTCAGCTGGTTGTAGGTTCTTCCCTATTTTCTAACATTTCAACTTGGAAGAAAGAAGTATGCACAACCTTTCCAGAATTCTCTCTCCATTGATATCAGTAAAATATATAATCTTAGCTTAGCTTTTATAAGCTTTATTGCTGTTCATGACTCTAAGCTTGGTTTGAATTCCTTTTGCTAACCCACTTTTGTCTTGGATATTTTGATTTTATCAAATTCCAGCCCAAATGACAAAGGAGTTATCTTTTTAAAAAACAATTGTAGTTCAATTTGAACATAATATAAAAAACTATCTTTTCCTAGCATCATTTGTGTTACTTCTGAATGTATGAGCATGAAATATTTAAACACAAATAGCCATACCTATACAGGGAAGAAAAAACAAAAATAAGGGTCAATATATTCAATTGACTCCAGAGATATTGTATTCTTTTTGGATAGATACAAGTGGTGAAGATTTTACTTGTTGATATATTTTAGTCGGTTCCCTTTGAATACATGAACCTAAGTATGTATCCGAAGTAATATAAGAAATTCTGGTCTTGGTATGTTATTTTCAAGGAAAAAGATGGTATAATATTGCTCATGATATTCTCATTGCTCAGAAAAATGTCTGGCACAAAGCAGATGTTCAATAAAGATAACTTGTTAAGAAAGCCAAATGTCATTCATTCATTGAAGAGATCCATTCTGATTCTCTATATCTGTCAAATGTTTACCATATAAACCTCGTTTGATATTTTAACAACTCTGTTCCTTATAGCTTTAGTGTTTTGCATGCAATGTGAAACACATTGTAAAGATGAACTCCTATGGAATATGCTGTGTTTGAGGCAAATTCCCACCACCAAGATACTGTTTGTATTGCTTAATAGCCTCTGAAATCAGTATGAGACTAATGTACAGTTAATAATTTTAGAACTGTCCTCTCCTAACACAAAACACAAGACTTTTAAATAAAGAGAACAAGTTTAAGTGTAATTTGGATCAACACATTACAGTAACATTTGTGCCTAGGGAAAAGAAAAAGAATATAATGGGTTTTAATGCATATCGCAGTACAAGCAAATGTTTAACATTAAGTTGACAATGCAGTGTCGTTACAGTTTTTAAAATTATTATTTTTTCTATTAACTTTTAATTGTTTAAAGTTCTTAAATAAGTGACATATCTGAGAATTTGGAATGAATCTATCATTTTATATGTGTGTATGTGTGATGTATACACATATACATACTTTTTTAAAGTTACATAATTAACTGACTCTGGCTTCTGACCCTTGGCTATATTTTATTGCATGTGTTCAATACTTGGAAAATTACAAGATGAAACCAGTTAACATCATGGAAAAAAACAGAGCTAAAGTAGGATGCCAAAGTGAAAGTAAAGTATAAGCAACATTGGCAATAGAAGGAGTAAGTTGAGCAGTGCCCAGTCAACATTTCCAGGTGAACTGATTAAAGTTCTCAGAGTGCTTTCGAACTGTGTAATAAAAGTATGCATATGAAAATATTAAGCACATTGTCTGGGACATAGAAACAACTCAATGCATTATTAGCAGCATCCATCTCCCCTTTCTTAGGAGGACAATCTCCTATCTATGTGGTATGTTGAAATTCACCCATATGTTCTTTAGAGCTTCCCTGTTGAATATAATTTGTATAGATTTCTTTCTTAACTTGCCACAGACACAGTAAAGCACATACTGATTTAACACAATTGTTAGAACTGTAGAGAGCTGTAAAGAATTTCAAGTGCCCTTTCATTGTGCCTATAGCAGTTAAGGAACTCATCCAAATTCACTTGTTGCTGATAGAATCAGAACCAGAAGTCAAATCTCCTAACTCCTTATCCAGTGCTCTATTAATAGCGCATATAGAATGATGAATTGAATCTATAAATAATTGTGATAGATCAGAAAGAAGCAGTTTTTACCATATAGGTTTTAATTCCCAAATTGATACTCATATGTCTCTCACACACACAAAAATGAGCACTAAATGTAACAAATTATGAATATTTTAAAGGAAACCGTGATGTGACAAGAAAACAAGAAGGTTTACTTTGCCATGCCTTTCACAGGTTGATAATTTTAACCAATTTTATAGAAAGCAGAGTAGAAAAAGTTTGGGAGAGAACAAGTTCTTGCCCTGGATTTATCATGTGTCAGTTTGACTTTGGAAAGATTATTAACTTTACTGAGTCTTAGCAACTTTGACTTGAAAATAGATATATTTACTTTTGGTATTGGTGAGAAGATTATGTGATAGCATTTGTAAACTTCAAAGCATTACATTGTGTAAGGTGTTACATGGTAGAACATAATAGTTAGGAATGACTTGTGCTACACTGTCTGTTGTATAATATTTCTGCTACTTATTGTTGAGGTACCCCTCTAGGCCCCAGTTTCCTCAACTATATAATAGTTATAATAATAGCACCTGAGATATTTTATGAAGATTAAAACTGTTAATTTACATGAAAGTAGCATAATACTGCTATATTTTTCATCACTATTGATGGCATCAATAGTGTTGCACTATTAATATTTTTTGTACTGTATAATTAATAAGATGTGATAACAATGATAATTATTAAAAAATATTAAATATTCCAGAATAGCCCATCTATTAAAATGTATGAAATACTGGTAAAAACAACAAAAAAGAAGTTCCTTGAATAAATTCACATGGTGCGACTTGAGAATAAACATGGCTATTTAAAAATCAGGCTATTAACTATCCTTACTTAGAATTCTTCTCATTTCTTGGCTCAATTGACCATTATAACCCAATTTGTCTTAATGATAATTCCTCATTTTATTCTCAGATGTTCAACATGTCCCAGAATCATACAGAAAAAAAAACGACAGATTTTGGCCCGAGTCCAGTGTTCAGAGAAAGCAATTTAACACGTGAAGATTAGTGAAGTAGTTTGTACTTTGCATATGAAAAAGAAGGAAATGAGAATCAATGAACAACGAGTAAATAGGATTTTAAATAAATCAGTAAGAGTATTGATTGCTGGGTAAATCACTCACGAAAGTTTATCACTGTAACTTATTTAATTTAACATTTCATACAAAACATTTTGAATTGGGAGAAAAAAATTCAGTTTTCTGAAAGAAAATATCGGAAACTCAGATTGCAAAGTCTTTGAATTGATAGAATGGATTCTTGATTTTGAGAGAAATTACATAATTGCTTTAGATCTTTTTAGTGAACAATTACGAAAATATTATTTTCAATACAATTTTAGGAAAATTTTAATTCTTAATTGCTTCATTATTATTCATTGATTTTGAAAGAAGATATTGTTGAGCATATAAGGGGAAGTGATCCTCTGAGCACAAATCAGGCCTTTTAGAGGAACATTTATGATAGGAGCCATACAGGAATAGGACACTTGCGGGTGTGTTTCCCAGCACTCTGAAAAAGCATATAGAGATCAAGCAGTATTATTTGCCATTTCCAGAGAGGAAACCTTTGGGCTGGAGACTTTTAAAATGAATGATGAAGGAAAGTCTAGCCCTCACCCTGCCATGATCAGGAGCTGAATGAAAATCCCTCAAAGATAGTAAAAGGACTTTGCATGCTCTTTTCAGTTGTATATAGGATAGTTGTAACATATTAGCTGGAAGCAGCACTTTGATATTGTCTTTATTTGGAAGTTAAATATGATTTAAAGGCATATATGACTACCATGTTGACAAGAGGTGGACTATGGTGGCTTTGTTGCCTTGGCAATACTCAACCTCATTTCTCAGAGTGCCTGTCACTATATGTTTCTAATTGGGGTGCAAGTTTTCGAGGTGGAAAAGAAGAAGCAGCCTTATATTGCTTTTACATTCAGAAGGTCAATGCAAGTGCTGCCATCGCAGCTCACTTGTGTTGACAATTCCTGGTGTGCGGCAGCAACCAGGCCTGCAGCTGCTTCATCTTCCTCTGAACCTTCCTTTAGCTTCCATAGCTCCTGGATCAAGTGTGTGTTTAATTTCGTGCTGAAGAGCATTAAGTCTTGTTTTTGACTGCAGTTATTAAACAGAGACAAACAGCAGCATGCCATTTTATAGACTCGGTTGAAGTGGACACGCTTTCTTTTGATAGATAAGATATTTTAAATCATAATCACAGTTATATTATGTTGCTTTAGAAAGTAGAATCTGTTTTTCATTTCCTTTTTTTTGTTCCTCATGTATGAATGTATGTCTGAGTGTATATATGCATATCTGTGTGTGTGGAGAAATGAGTTAAAGCAGAACATTTAAATGCGGCAATAATTATTTAACTGTTAACACAAATTTTTGCTAAATCATCCTGTCACCTTGCCTTTGCTGTAATTAAATTCAGGAAATTAATCATATATATCTGGTTAGCACTTAAAAATTTCAATGAATAAGTCCTTTATAGAAATAAATATGAAAAATGGAGAGTTTCTTTCTTTCTATTTTTAAAAATTACTTAACTCATTCTTTTTTTTTTATGTTCTGCTTGAAACTAATTCATATCATTTTATTCTCCCTATGTAATATGTATCTGTAAATTGTGTTTTCTTATAACTAGGATATCATTGTAAATAAGTTATTAGTAAAATTGAGCCACCTACAATCCTAGTAATTCTCTTAATTTTTTAATGAAATGCAAAAGGTCTTTAACTTTATGTGTAAAGTTTCAGAGACTTCAGTGACAGATAATTCCCCATGATAGAGATAATTTCTTGTCTTACAGTTATAAAACCCTTCCTTAGCCAGGCAAAATAAATGGAGGAAATTCCAGAATAAAAGTCATTTATTAAAATTCTCTCCCTTGTTGGTTTCTTAGAATTCTCTCCTGAAATCTCCTGAAATGTCATTACTCTAGTCATGTAGATCATATCTTGCTTCTTAAAGGCAGAGCTTTGCTTTATCCATCCATCCTTCCATCTAGCTCACTTGTTAGTTAACTACAAATATTTAATAGGTACCTCCTATATGCCAGGCACTGTACTAGGGGCTTTACTACCTTTAACTTCTTTAATCTTTATAAAAACTTAGTACTCATTCCTTTTACAGATGAGCAAACTAAGGCTCAAATTGGTCAAGCAATTTGTCTAAGATTCCAGTGTGTAAGCCCTTGAGCTGAGACCAAATTCAGGTACGTCTGACTCTAGACACTATACACAGTTGCCTCTTGGTAATTATTCTCTGGAATGGAAGGAGTGGAAGAAGGGGAGAAGAGAGGATCAGCAGTAGTTTGACTGGATCAACTTGTCTTAAGTGTTTTTGAGTTGGAGCCTCAGCATTGGAGGGGATGGGGAAAACATAGCTTATATTATGCCTTTGTATGAATTAGAAAAAGGCACTTCTTCCTCTAAGCCAGAATGCACAGGTCAGAGATCAGAGCATGCACACTCAGTTCTGGCCCCTACTTACCTCCTTGCCCTTTTGCAGGGTGCAACCTGCACAACCATTTGTGATGGCCCTGAATGGAAGACTGTACCAAGGGAGGCGGACAGGGGTGAATGCACAAAGCAGAATATTTACCTTGTAACTAACTTCCAACCAACCCTTGCACTCTCACCCCCAACTTTTTTTTTTTTAGGTGAGGCAACTCTTGGTTGACCTCACAGATCGCAAGGACCTTGTCAGTTTACAATCCCTTGTTTTTCATTTTTTTTTACGCCTACAGCACCTGGTCTTCCTAGGTGGTCTCCCATCCAAGTACTAACCAGGCTCGACTCTGCTTAGCTTCCGAGATCACAGGATCAGACTTGTTCAGGGTGGCATGGCCGTAGATTCACCCCCAACTTCTCTGCTTCATTTATAAAAGGAGATGAAAAGTACAATATTATAAATGTATAGTTAAAAATTAGCTGTTTTTTTGCACGCTGCAAGCAAGAAAAGTGCATTGTTTGGGATCCTTGGCTGGACTGGCAATCTGGCTGCAAACCATCTTCTTTGTTGTATAGCCTCAGCATGAATTCTGCTCTGCACAGTATTTTCAAGTACATGGTATTTTAATCTAAATAAAGTTAAGAAAATTCTAATAAATAATAAATAGAAAAGTAATTTAAAAATTAATAAATTATAATAAAACCTAGCACATTAAGTAATAACATGCTGTATACCAAGTTAAATATTGGAATAAAATAATAAAAATATAGTTGTTTTTTTGCCACATGGGTGCTATGACTGGATGATGTCCAGGGGAGTTGAGAACATTGACAAATGACTGTTGACGAACTGAAACAGCGAGGCTAATACTGAGAGGAAAACAATGAAACAATGGTGGCTTGGAATAAAGTGAAGGGGTTGTGGGACTGGAGGGCCCACAAAATTAAGGAACAAGAAAAGGAGTAACCACAGTAGAAAGCTGGCTGGAGCAAAGGCTGTGGTGCCAAAATAGGATGCTTTAATTTAGCTTTTGGAGGTGCCTGTGTAGAGTCCAAGGTAGCTGTGAATGAACTGGGTGTGTGGGTTCCTGGCAATGAAAAGATCAAGGAAAAAGGTCAAGAAGTTGGGTAGTTCCTGTGGATGTTGATATTAGCCAGGAAGATATCAGATCTTGGGATGGAGAAATGCAACAAGATGGGTGCTACGATGTCTTTCAAGAGTGATGGTGATGCGGAAAATATTACCAGAGAGGGAAAGCCTCAAAGAGACAGACATTTGCCACACAAGTTAGAGAGATGTAGAGGTCTGAGGTGGCACTGGATAAGCAACACTGTCTCCCCCTGAAAAGCCATAAAGAATGTGATGTCTGATGAGAAAAGCCAGTTTCCATATAGGAAGGTGGGAGATGAAATGTTTAGTCAAGAAGCCAAAGACAAAAGATACTATGTTTATGATTCGACAGAGGTCCCAGAAGGCACAGCAGGAGGATCTGAGGGGAAGAATGAGTCTGTGACGTAAGAGCCCAGTACAAGATAGGAATTAGTGAATGAAAGATGTGAAACATGAAAGCTTTTGCTGCTCCTAAGTTTCCCACCAAGAATTCCCAGCTGTCTCTTGGCATCTGATGAGAAGAGAGAAGGATTAGGCCTTCCAGGAGGGTCCAGCTCCTCTTGATATGAACCACTTGTGCTGGGAACTCTTGGTAAAATGATCAAGCTGGTCCTGGGATGTTTGCTGCTCTTATATCCAGTAAAGTGTTTTGAGTTTTGCACTAAGGATTTGCACTTTTTGCTTGAGGGTGTTGTGGGAGATAAATCAAAGTATACACAAGACAAAGTGGCTAATTCCAGGCCCTTTGATTTGTAAGACTGAATTTCAACCATATGCAATGTCTCTTAGAAAGGCAAATTAACTTTTCAGGATTAATCTTGAACTAGTGATAAGTCCCAGAATGGAAAATGACACATGGGCATTGAGAAGGTAGTAATTCCCATACGTGGACACTTCTATCCCCAGGGTAGAGGAAGTAAACATGTGCAAGTGAGAAATGATCTGAGAAAGGGCTAAAATTTAGAGAAGTGAGTAGCTTTGACTGTTTACCTGGGAGTTTCTCCCTGAGTTATCTGAATTGAAGATGACTTGGGAAGGAGCTGCGCAGCCAGTCCTGTCGATCAGATGTGGGAATAAAAACTTTACAGAAACACTAATATTTTACCTACAAATTCTTTTGCAGCTCTGAGATCATAGGAGATGGATGTGGATATTCAGTCATTGTCCCGATTCACCGAGTAGAGTAAGGGAGCAAAGGCATTGCATCAGGAGAAGAGAGTATATGGTACTACGGGGGCAAAATACCATGGGGTGCCTGGGAACACTGGAAAAAGCAGAAGTCACTCCGGAAATGTAAGTCAAGCAAGATGGTGGGCAGTCAGATTGTGAACTTAGTCCAGGAGTCTGAACTTCATCCCTGAAGTTCATGTTTATGCTTTATAAAGAAGATACAGGAGGCATAACAGTGTGATTGTTTACAAATCCATGTATTTGGCAGGATTTTGGGTCTCTGGATGCAGAAGCGGAGCACAGAACACCTTTCCAATAATGATTTTATCACTTTTATCTCCATAAACTCACAGCGCTTCTTATGCTAATTGCCGCTTTTGATGAAATACTTGGTCATCCCACCAATTTTAACCCATGTCTGCTATCAAGAGAAAGAGCGATGTTGTTATGGACATTTGAAAATCTGTCAAAGTCTTTGTTGGGTAGTTTAGCAAGTCAACAGGGAGGGATAAATAAAATATTGCTGTTGCAGAACAAGGAAGAGATTATGGATAATATGAAATTTTTACAAGGCAGATTTGAAAAGAAACATTGAATTAGAAAATAATTTTAACTTTTTCTCATGCAAAGCATGGAGATAATTTTAAAAGTATGGAAATGCAATACTTTTGGAAATTAGGAGTGTGAACATTTTCCCTTGAAAATTTGAAGACCCAACATGTTCAAATATTTTCCCCCAACACTGATTACAAACTTCTTAAATAAATAGACTGTGTTTAAATGATTTTTGTAGTAACCAAGAACAGTGATCATTAATCAATATTTATTAGTTGAACCTAATCGAATTAGAGAAAACTGTAGTGGCAAATTCACTCAAAGTAGACCACATATTGTGCATAGTATGATGGAGATATCAAAAACATGTAAGACACATTTTGAAGAAAATTCATTATTTGGTTCCTATGCTAAAATTGTGTTTCTCTGTTTTGTGTGTGTGTGTGTGTGTGTGTGTGTGTGTGTGTGTGTGTGTGTGTGTTTGTGATATTACAACATACTCTTAGGACTTGTCAGAAGAGAAGAACTCAGCCTGAAATGCTTCTGGTAGCTCTGACATTAACTGTAAAATTTTCAAATTTTTCATGGTAAAGAGTTGGGGTATGGAATGGGTGGGGATAGACAGGAGCTGAGCAGGGATAAGAAAAAGTAAGACCTGGTTAAAGTAATAAATTCAGCACAATTTATAAATTTCCTATTTAGAATATTAGAAATAGGGTTGGCCCAGAACCATAAAAGAACAACTTGGATATTACCTTTTTAAATATTTTCAGGTAGACCTCTTGGGAGTTAAAAGAATACTCAAATGATAAATGTTAGGAAAAAAAAAAAAAAATGAGCCCTTGCCTGAATGCATTTGCATAGTTTGAGACAAGAATTTGCTAAAAAAAAAAGATCATCTAACTACCTCTCTGTTTGTTTGTATGTTTGTTTTTGGATTTCAGGTGTACAGAGCAGAGTTAATCCAAGCCTTCGATTCACGTCACCGTATCCACATTGGTCAGCGCAGCCCTCTCTCTTATTTTATTTATTTGTTCTCTTTTACAGCTATTTCCCACCATGTCAATGATTCTGATATGTTAGATGTACTTCCTTTTACTTATGTGTGTTCCTGAAAATGTGTATTGATGTTGTCATACATGTATATTTAACTAATATAAATGGTGTCATAGGTTGTGCTCCTGGGAAGCAAAGCCTGAGACAGAAAATCTTGTTCAAGTGATTTACTGGAGGAGTGTACTCAAAGTAAGGGGAGTGAGGGAAATGGGATTGGTCAGGGGAAAAAGCTAAGCACTGATGGGGTCTCAGAGACTAGCTTCAGTCTGATTCCACAAGGAAGCTTGGGTAGCACAAGCTGTACTACAGAGGTGGTCCACCTTGAAGCTAGAGGCTGGCAGGAAAGGAAACCCATACCCCAAAGCACATGTTACTCTTGGTCTGCATGAAATCAGGGTACAAGGGGTTTAAAGCAATCATCTTGTCACCAAGTGGCTGGAAGTTTCCAGTGAAGGATGGTACCCTGATAGGGAGCATTGATCTCCTTTGCTGGCAAGTCAATAATGGAAGTAGCTAGATAACCTTTGGTGAGAGTGAGCCAGGGCTGTTGGGACCAGGAAGTGCCTCCAATTCTTCCACCATGGCTGTTCATGAGATAATTGTGCAAACATTGGGATAGCCAAAAACAGAGTCTGGCTGACATCTATAGATTGAGTCCATTTGGTTTGTTTAGTGCCTCTTTTGCAGTAGATGCTCTTTGGTGGGCATTAATTACTACAAAAATATCTTTACACTTTGTGGTCACTCTCATAGGTCCATTTATATACCTCAAGTATCTCTGATTTCCTGGCTCATTTTTCCAGGTCTCTGACCAAACAGATAAAGCATTTTATGTTGTCCATGAATCTGTGTGGATCCTCACTTTGGACAACTTCTTTCTCCACACAAAAGGAAAGGCCCAGTATGTTGCCTATCGGTAGGATTTCCCCTCACCATTGTCTTTCAGAACCACTCCTGAATGGGGCTGCAGTGCAGCACAAGTACATTTTGGTCTTCCACCCAATTACCAAGCAAGTCTATTCACAAACCAAGCTTAAATCTTTTCCTTTTTCATCCACTGGTCATAGGTGTGAGCTGAAAAAATAATGTCGGTACAATAGTGGTAGGTGACATGGAACACCTGTTACTTCAGCAAACTTTTGCTCTCTTAACTTAAGCCCAAAACCTGATGTCTTAGTTCATTCAGGCTGCTATAACAACATATAGACTGGGTGGCTTATTAACAATGAAAATTTATTTCTCACAATCTGGAGGCTGGGAAGTCCAGGATCATGGTGCCAGCAGATTCCATGTTCGGTAAGGGCCCACTTTCTGAATCATAGATGGTGCCTTCTCACTGTGTCCTCACATAGTGAAAGGAGCACTATGTGAGGTCTCTTTTATAAGAATATTAATCTTATTCATGAAGTCTTTACCCTCATGACCTAAGTCTCTCTCAAAGGGCCCACCTCCTAATACTATGATCTTCGGGGGTTAGAATTTTGACATATAATTTTGGGAGGACTAACATCATAGGTGTCCCTTAGATAATGGATTGCTACTGCTCTCCTAACTTTATGACTTAATCGATCTGATAGAAACCAACTTAAAATAAGTAGTTCTGGTTGTATGGTCACTTGATGTCCCATGACCCCATGATCAGTTTCTATCAGAGCCCAGTAGCAGGCCAGGATCAGTAATACATTTTTGAATGATATATTTATCTTTGCCACAGATGGTCTGGCCTTCATCTAAAACACTGGAGGTCTTCACTACACCTCTTTTAGCATGCCCCAAAGTCTTCTCAATGCTTGGATCTGTGACAGAGCTCTGTTCTACTCTGGGGCCCATCCAAAGCAATCAGTCTAATGCATGACCTTATAAAAGCGTCATTGTAGTATTCCCAAGTGTGGACTGTGCCACTCCCCACAACCTGAAAAGGCCCATCAAGTATCGTGATTTTTTGCTTAATGGTAGGAATATTTTATGCTTCGAAGAGGATATTCCAGCATGCCTCAGACCACTGGATGCCTAAAATTTCACTTATATTGAAAGTCCTTGATCATTTTTCTCCCACCCTCTTAAGTTTATGTCTCATCTAGGCATCCATAGTGCTTGACATTTCTTGCCTGAAAGCTCTGATTAACATAATTTATCAATATTGTGGACCAATGTGATATTCTCTGTGATGATTAGATCACACAGGTCTCTTTGGGCTATATTATGATAGATGGCAGAAATATCGACGTAGGTCTAGGGAAAAATCATGAATGTGCACTGCTGTCCATTCTTGATAGAGATGGAAAAATGCATTTGCCATATAAATAGCTGAATATCATGTACCTGATACTGTATTAATCTCTTTCATTAACAATATCACATTCAGTATAGCAGTTTCAGGCAAGTTATTATTTGATAAAGTTTGTGGTAGTCTATTGTCATCCATCATGATGTATCTTGTTTCTGCAAAGGCCAGACTAATGAATTAGATATAGTGATATTATGGGGACTGTGATTCCTACATCTGTTAGATCCTTGAAGGTGACACTAATCTGCAATTTTCCCTGGGTTGCAACATTGTTTTTGATTTAATATCTTGTTGGAGTAGAAGAGTGATACCAGGGGCTTCCACTTGGTGTTTCTTACTATAATAACTTTTGATTCTATAGGTCAAAGAATCAGCGTGAGGCTCTTCAAATGCTTAGTCTATCTATTCCAATGATTTACTCGAAAAGTAGTGAAATAACCATAAAATGAATCTTTGGATTCTCTGTGAGACAGATATGAGCCAAGACTCTAATTATCTGATACAAATATGTCTTTGCTTTAACAGGAGAGCCATAATAGTGCTTTAGATGCCTGAGTCAATATTAACTTGGGTGTGGCATCCAAGAAGTATTTTCCTTTCCTCAGTGAATGGATATGTGAGTAAGTGTCTGTAAACCCCTTTGGGAGAGAACTTGAGGAATGACTGCTATACACATTTGCATGATGTTGCATGATCCCCTTTTTTACGGGATCTTTGCTACCTTTAGTTGATAAGTTCTGTGTTTGTAAATTAGTCATCTTATTTATGCTAATGCTCTAAATGATATTTTTCAAGTTAAAAAATAATTGAAACTCTTCAAACTCAACAATAAGAAAATAAGCAGTCTGATAAAAAATGAACCAAAGACTTAAAGAGACATCTCACCAAAAAAGAAATACAGATAGTAAGCATATGAAAAAAAATGTTCCACATCATATGTTATCAAGAAAACACATATTAAAACAACATTGAGATACCATTTCACACCAATTAGAATGGCCAAAATTCAGAACACTGAAAACACCAAATGCTGGTGAGGGGATGGAGCAACAGGAATTCTTGTTCATGTTGATGGGAATGCAATATGGTACAGCCACTTTGGAAGACAGTCTGACAGTTTCTTACAAAATTAAACATACTATTACATGACCCAGCAATGATGCTACTTGGTATTTACCCAGATGAGTCAAAAACTCATGTCTACATAAAAACCTGCACATAGATGTTTACAGCAGCTTTGTTCATAATTGCCCCAAATTAGAAGCAACAAAGATGTCTTTCAGTAGGTGAATAGATATATAAATTGTGGTACATCCATACAAAGGAATGTTATTCAGTGCTAAGAAAGATGTGAGCTATCAAGCCTTAAAAAGACATAGAAGACCCTTAAGTGCATATTACTAAGTAAAAGAAGCCAGTCTGAAAATACTGCATATTATATGATTCCAACTGTATAATATTCTGAAAAGCAAAACTATGGGGATAGTAAAAATATTTGTGGCTGCCAGTTTTTGGGGAAAGGGAGGAGAGAAATGAATAGGTGGAGCACAGAGAATTTTTAGGGTAGTGAAATATTCTTTATGATACTATAAGGATAGATACATGTTATTATACATTTGTCCTAACCTATGGAATGTACAACGAATGAAAGCTAACATGAATATGGCTTTTGGATGATTATGATGTGTCAGTTTTTACTAATTATAATAAACGCATCAGCCTGGTAGAGGATGTTGATATGGGTGAGGCTGTGCATGTGTGGGGGTAGAGGGTAAATGAGGACTCTCTGTGTCCTCTCAATTTTGTTGTGAACTTTAAACTATTATAAACAGATAAAGTCTTAATAAAAAATTTGGACAGTAACCAGCAACTGTTGACAAATACAAAAATTGGAAATATGCGTTCTTCCCTAGAAGAATAGTCTGTTTCTAGGATGGTACTTGGCACAGTAATTGCTATCTTCAAGGAGTTCACAATATGGAATCAATATCTATACATATGGAAAGGTTACTGAAGTCTGTTAAGTAGATTGTCTATTACAGTTAAATTTTCTGAGTGTATTCAAGCTCACCCAACATTGCTATGGTATGAGAAATGAGATTTTTAAAATCTGCTTTTACAAGATTAATGCTGTTCCTACCTCTATATACCACCTATAAAACTAGAATCCTCTGTAGACTCAACTTCTCTGACAAAATGTAAATTATTTTCTCCTTCAATTTAGGAAGCTTTAATTAGAAGAGCCACATATAATCACTTGCTAGGAATTAGAATCAATGAAAAATTTATATAACTCCTAAAACTGAGTGGGTTAAAAATGAGGAAATAAGAAATGAACCCCTTTTGTTAACATGTAAATATTATACAATCAGCATGGAAAACCCCATGGAAATACAAACTACATTTTCTGCTTAGTAGGGGTATGTTTCCTCAGTATTATATCTCTTTTTGTTCCCAGGAGATGCTATTTCCAGGGAAATATCTAGAGGAATCTATAGGAGGTAATTTTCATTTGTTTCAAACTATGCACCAGAGATTTCTTAAATCTAAGCTTAAATAGATTAAATTTACTTTTATTTACTGTCTCTTCAAATAACTTTCTTTAAACTCATCATTCCTTTAAATAAAAATTCTTCAGTCACCCTAAGTTCTTTTTTAATTATAAAAATTCAAGTAAAATCCTTTCAAGAAAAAAGTTATCTTAGTTTTGGTGATCATTTTTTAAAAAGTAGAAAACTCTTTTTTTCAGTATGCTCATTTTTATAGTTTTTACAATTGATCAGATGCCTCTGAGTCATATATATGTACATGTAGTAAATACAAACATAATTATAGATATAGTAAGTTTCCTTTCGTAAGAAGAGGCATTAGAAACACTTTTCCATGTTTCCAGCTTCAACATTATATGTGCTTAAAAAAAATTATGATTAGATTAAGTCAACTAATAATGAGAGTTATAAATCCTAAAAACAATGTCTTTAAATGTCATCAAGAAAAAGAAATTCTAACAATATAGAAATAGTTGCAATTTTCCTTGCACATGTTGTTCTGTCACACCTGGGAAACTTAGTTCATATTTTACCCTCTAAAAGAATTTCTTTTCTCTACTTCCCTCTGTGCCCACCCACTACTTTCTACGTATCCTCACATTCTTTAAAACCACATCAGTTGCCATCTCCTCCAAGAGAGTCCCCATGATTCCCACACTGGGCTGACTTCTCTCTCTTTGTGTCCCTGTAATGTTGAAATGTGGCTTTTTCCATTAGACTATGAGCTCTGGACCTCAGGGACTATATGCCTAATGAGGTGCCCTTCACAGGGTTCTGCCAATGAGAGGAGACCTTTTGAATTCACTGCATTCATTAATAAAATTTATTGTTTTAACTAGTTCGAAGTTGAGCAAATATTGCTATCAGATTGTTGAAGTCATTTGGAATGTAAATATGATTTTAAAAAATATTAGGCACCAACCATAAAAGATATAGAAGCTAAAGAAAACATTACTAGCTTCTCCATGATTTGTTTTGCCCTCTGAGAATTGTTTTCTGTGAAATTTAGTAAGCCAAAAATTGTTTGTTTTTCTTGAAGCTGTGTTTATGAAATGCTGTGTTTAACAGATATTTTTTCTGAGTTAGATAAATTCCATACAAGTTCATCCATTTGAGCACAAAACACTTGACCTTCATTTCATTTCAGTCTTCTGATCAATTTAAATGTACCACCAGCCTCATTCTCACATATTTCATCATTCATTTCTCCCTTTCAACTGCCCCTTCCCCTCAAATAACCCTCAGAAGAAGAGCAATTATTTGAGCAAATGAAATAAAGTAAATAAGCTCTACTAAAAGAGAAACCAAGTAGCCAGCCATATTAAAGATATACTGTGTGTGTGTGTGTGTGTGTGTGTGTGTGTGTAGGAGAAACACCAATAAATATTTAACGTGATGCTTCTTTTTATGAGCATTTCTAGGCCCATCTGTGGTATTAATGGCTTATCAAGCAAACTTATGCATTAAGAGAAACTGTTTTCATTTAGATAAATGAAAGCAGAGGCAAAGGAAAATGATGCAAGGTTCACCTTGTAAAAGTCACAAATTAGATACGAAGTATTGCCACAGGCAAATCTGAATTCAACAGAATAAAGCTGGCAGCCACAAACACAAGGTAATAGGCTTATCAAATGAGGTTTTGTAGTTTTTTATAATGTACATTTTATGGGGACCAATGTAAAACTAGTCACTAGAATAAAATATAATATAAAAATTCAATGAGATTCTTTTTTTAAATTGAAAAACTGTCTTGAATTTGTACCCAGTGAAGGGTGCAGAAAACTTTGTAAAAAGGACCCCTCACCTCTTAATGCCTTATGACTTACCCATATTCTCTCCTCATGCACCATCTTTTAGCCCTGCCTCAAGAAAGGATAAAAGTGACGGAAAACCCAGGTCAACACTTAGGATATAGAAACCACATGAATTCGACTTAAAAAAATAGTTATTGTTTTTGGTCAGTGATAGTCACCCAACATTTATTGAATACTCAGTATCTTCCAGGCCTTATTCTAGGTGCTCTTATATTTATTATCTCATTTAATTCTCACAAAAGTTCTAACAAAAAATGGGATTATGCCTTTTAGAATAAAATTTATTGATGTAAAACACAAACACTGCATGAATGCCATAAAGGTTTTATGTTAAACCATTTATTTTAACCTAGGGTATTTGGGCTTTGCCCCTATATCAGAATTTGTGTTTCCCTTGAACGTATGTCAAATTTAGAAATCCGTAGGAATGCATGTGTTTTTATCCTGTCTTATTTGCCAGCTTGTGTTGCTGTTACCTAGCGAGTATTTAGCAACATGTACCAGGATTCCTTCCCTTCATTGCTGTCCTCATCTTCCAGTGGTTAACAGCTTCTGCTTCTGATCCTCTATGGATCAGATTAACTTAAAATAAACAGTCTTAATTAGATAGGAACCTAGCATATAGTCATAAATCATTTTTTACGTAGCACCACTCTGCCAGGAGCTTTAGAGTGTGGAAACATGATAAATATGTATGTTGTAAGGTTGACATTTATAAACAGAGGATCCTAAAATATTGTGACAACGTATGCAAAAGTGGAATTATGTACAAACGAAGGAATACATGCAGGAAGAGAGCCCATTCACAGAATAACAGTCCACAGAAGCTTAGAAGCTGGGTTTTAAGGATTAATGCGAGTTGATTAAGGACAAAGAGGAGAACAAATAAGTAGAGAAAATTAGTATTATAAGTATAAGGATCTGCGTGTATAAACACACGAAAGCATAAAACTGATGGTCAGTCTGGGAAATTGCACACAGATTGTTATTGCTGAAGCATAAAATGCAATAGGTGGGGAGTGCATTTATTACTATAATTCTTGCTGTTGTAATAAGTATATTTCTAAATTTCACCAGCTTAGTAGAACACAGATTTATTTCTTATTCATGTAAGGATATAGCGAGGGTATTCCTGATTGGAGGTGCCTTTCTTCTATGCCTGTGCTTTGATCAAGTTTCCAAGCTCCTTTCAGTTTCTGGGTCTTACATCTCCTAAGACTTTTGTATCCAGGTGGCAAAAGAGAAAAGAGGGAGTGAAGAGAAGGCACATCTACTTCTTCAAATATCCTGGCTCAGAAATGATGCATCTCACTTCTGTTGACAGCCCATTAGCAAGAACCAGTCACACTGGCCAGACCTAGATGCAAGAAGAGCTAAGAAATGTACTCTCTGGCTGGGCAGCCACTTCCCAGTAGTGGCTTATTTTACGGAAAAGAGGAGCAGCAAGTGTGGGCACAACTAGTTGTCTCAGACATGAGAAATAACTTGTTTCTTTAGCCATGTTGACTTCTCTTTAGTTTAATTAAAAGCTGAAATTAGAGCTGAAGATGTATGATAGTTAGTAGAGGGAACATGGATGGCAGAAAGATAGTAGTCCTTTTCACACTTCTTGAAGCCCGTAATTTTCCAGAGCAATTTTGGATCCATTGAAGGGATCTGTGCATCTTCTGAATAGATCTTCCCTTCAATGGATCTACACTTGGAAAAATTAGGGGCTTCAGGAAGGATGCAAAGAACAACTATCTTGTTCTCCCAGCAAGTTTATAACTTTTAATTAAACTGAGTCCTCATTTAACTGAGAGGTCAAAGAATTAATGTTCATTTTACCAGTTTACCAGTGGAGATCTCAGATGGTTTTATTTAGAAACAGTGTTTATTGTGAAATCATCTGTCTCACAATGATTTTAAGACAGTAAGTCAAATCTTTAAGTTTTCGGTTTATGAAAAAAGCTTGTGTTTATTCATGAATTGATTCACTCATTTATTTAATATTTCTGGGCACTTATTGTGTACCAAGCATGGTGCTTGAAGAGGAACAGAGCTGTAAGTATATCTCTTGGTGGGTGGGATTTAGAAGAGTATTCTCAATTATTTCTATATCTAAGGGATACCACGTAGTCACCGTCAACAGCAGTGGCTCATTGTGGTACTGAGTTTCAGCCTCTAGGTGGTGTCTTTCTCTCCCATTCCCACCTGCCAGGGGAGGCAATGTAAATCTCCAATGGGGGATATCTATAGGTGTAGCTTGACTAAGTACCAAAGGTGATTCTGATATGACACTCTGGCTGGCCATGTCTCTATCTTGTGACCTACTGCTGATTGCTGATTCTGAGATTCAGCTACCACTTCAATAAGGCTGAATAGTTTCCACACGAGTAAGCCAGAGATCTCACTGGTTAGAAAGCAGAGGCTATGGAAAGAAGAAAAGGCAATAGAAAATACTCAAAGTGTTGTAACAGAGACAGCTATATCTCAATAAAAACTGTTTTAAAAATATTATTTAACAATTCTAGCTAAACTAGCCAACTGTACAATAACCACCTAATTACTAAAGACAGTTTATTGACAGATGTTATCTGTGTGGATATTTTTGTACCTGAAATTAAAAAGTATACACACACACACACACACACACAAGTGCAAATTTAAGATAAAAAATACAAGGAGAAAGTTTCAGAACTTGACGTTCTAATACAGTTTGACGATGTTAATGTGCTTGAGCTACCCGTTGAGTAAAACGGCCCGATTACAATGGGTGTTGAAAATGTTCAGTGAAACAGATCCTTGGTGACTCCTAGGTGTTTTGAAAAGCATGCATTTTGCAATCACTAAAAACTGTACGAAATCAAGCACTTGGTCTGCTTATACTTTGCTTCATAAAACTCCCTCATATTCTTTAGATGAATTGATAACCACTACAGTTTCTAGTTTCATAAGAGGCAGAGGCTCTATCTTGAATGTTTATAAAAGGAAACAATTTACTACTATTATCAGTTGTCAACTTGAGTTCCACAGGCCTGGAATAGTGTTTACCTTCTGTCACTTTGGGGTCAGTTTCTTATTATGAATGAAAAGCTTTGCCCTTCAAGAAAATGAAATAAAACTGGAATAACCTTCATGCTTCCCCTGCCTGCCTTCTCACCTTAGTACTTCAGTGTCTGAAGAGTTTATTTTAGGATGTCATTAAATATAGCTAGTGATCCTTTAAATGAAGTAGACTAAATGGCAAATGTCTTATCATCTTCTACCCTTCAGTTTAGTCACCTGAAAAAATTCACAATTCAAAATATGATTTATAAAATAACCTTAGCTCATCTCTATTTCTATATTTCTTGGGGAAAACAAAAAGCTTTCATTGGTGATAATGCTGCAGTGTATGCTGATGTGAGCATCTTTCATCAATATTTTACGGTAGAAAAGAAACTAGGCTCCTCAGTTGTCTCATTTCAAGTTTAAAAGTTGCCAAGGCTTCTAAGATTTTGCTTGGGAAGGAGAAATGTATTTCCTCCCAATATATATTTTACCAATGGAGAATTTTTTCTCTTTAGGAATTTTCATAGATGTGTTTTAGTTTGAGCTATTCGTTAATTCCAACAATTTCTTATGAATAACCCTGTAAGCAGAAAGCTAGGAATATAGTGTACAAGGTTAAAAATATACTATATTTCTGCCTATGACTTAGCTGATACACACATACACACACACACACACACACAACTATATATATAGTGTTGTATGCAAAAATAAATATGTATATATAGCTGATAAGATTATTTGAACATTATTAACTAAAAAGTCTTTTTAAAAATAAAGAACATTCTCACATGTCTTTTGTTATTTCAAAACTGAAGTCTTTTCTTTTTGTAATGAGATTCAAAATTGATTGAACACATGAGCAAATATGGACCTAAATGTCATCAAGTGGAAACTTGAGTAAAACACCAGGAAAGTTTTTCCTTTTAAGATAACTAATTGGTTTATTCATGAAATTTATTGGCTTTAATAAACACGTATAAACATCATCTGTAAGTCTAGAAGGTAAGTATGGGAGGGGTGTGTGTGGAGTGAAACACACAAAAAATCTTCGATTTCCAAGTCCTTCAGAAAGTGACAATTTAGTACTAGGCTTGATTATGGGGCTTCCTGTAATTCATGTAAAAATAAATCAGAATCTAATGTTTGCAGTCCTTTTTTATCATTTTTTTTTCTCTTCCATTGTCAGAACTATTTTAATAGCTTTGGATGTGTAGAAGTAAACATGACCCAGGTAATTAATAACTTTCCTCAAAGGACAATAACATGTAAGCTAGATTTCTCACATAAACTCACCATATGTGTTAAGGGATTAAAAGGCAAACTATTCGTAGCTTATCCTTCTTTAAGTTTCTCCAGTTACATGAGAAGGTTAACAGAAGAGAAGTGCAGCTAGGAAATCTGAGGCAAAGTGTGGTTTTGTATTATTATTAATAAAAATGAATAGGTTGAAAATTCCATATTTAACAATGTTTTAGAAACTGTGATCTAATAGGGAAGAAATATGTGAATCCTTATAATACAGGCAACCTTCCAGAGAAATATTGATTTATGCAAGTATGAGATAACCCACATCTGCCTCACTCTTGCTGACAATAAGTACCATCATTTTTAAAATTCTTTTTGGATCAATAAAGCATAAGTAGAATATCTTGGCCCGCATGGACAGAGGAACAGAGGGCTAGCAGGTAGAAACAGGATCTGATGATAAGAGTTACAGATGTAAAAACTTTTGGAGATTAACTTGGTGATCTGAATCAAGACTTAAAAATACCTTTTGGCCCAGCAATTCCTCTATGAGAAACTTATTCTAAGGGAAAAAAGAATCAGAAGAATGTACAAAGATGATTGCATAAAAAATGAGTTTTTCGTCATAAGACCTTTTTTAATAGTGAAAAATCCTCCAAAATAGGGCATTATTTAATCAAAGGTATAGCCAAGTGGAAGTTAACTGAAATTAGTGAAGTAGGCTGGGTGTAAAATAGTAGGGAGTAGTGGCAAATTGGTTGTGTGACAAACCATGCAGGCAACTCTAGAAGATGGCTGCTAGTTGGGATTGTTGGCACAAAGTTGCCAGAATTTTTGGTTTATGAAAATAACTGTAAATTCGCAGTTTTGAAAAATATTTTTAAGTTTTAAAATTATGTGCAGGAAAAACCAAATGTAGTTGTGGGCCCTGAGTTATAGCTGCCAGTATGCAACATTTTAATAGATAAATTATATGAAAATCTATAGTGGAACAAAAATGCCATTACTAAAAATGATACTACAGTTGTATCTTAATTGACATATAAAGATACTCCAGAGGTTGCAAAGTAGGGTATGTAATGTGATCTAAATTTTTGAAAATACATATAACACATATCTGTTGCATTTATATGCAGGGAGAAAAGATTTACACTGTATCTACTAAAATCCTCATGGCTATCTCTGGGTGAGGAATTCAGGGAAATTTTGATTTTGTATTTTCTAATATTTTTTATTTTGAGTATATATGTAAAATAAAGTTTAATGAAAAATAGCAAAATACGTTTGATTCTGCAATGAAGAATGTGATACAAAATGCAACAGAACAGACTGAGAAGAATGTAAAGATGGCAGTGAATTTAATAGGAAATTAAAAATGCACTAAAACTGTTGGGAAAAAATTAATGCATTCAAAAGTCATTTGATAATGTATTTTATATTACTATGAGGCTTATTTTCCAAAAAGTTACCAAGTTTACCAAGATAAATAAGATAGAGTCTCTTTCCTCTAGGAGTCCACAGTCTAATGAGGATTTCTCAGTGTTACCTTTTAATTGTCAAACTTAGAAATGTAGTCACAAAATAAAATAAGGATATACTAACACAGGAATATAAAAACTGGAAAAACTGTCATTTTTTTTTTGTGGCTTGGTGTAGATTGTCAGAATAAAATTCTCAGAAATCAATATTGTTTATACTGGAACCATACTTGATTTTAATTGGGAAAATGTCATAACACGATTTAGAACTATTTTAAAATATAGAGAGAAATTGAATACTAACAATTTTACAGAAAAGTTCTACACAGAAAAGTTACATGTAAAGGATTTGTTTCCTTGAGATTTCAAATATAATTAAATATCATGTTCCAAATACAGTGGTTACTCGCTTTTTGCTGCTGTCAAATTCTATATAAAGCAGGTGTTTGTTAGACAGAAATCCAAAGGCGTTTAGTTGCCAAAAATGCTCCTTATCAATAAAAGGTGTTAAAAGATTTACAGAATCCAAAGATAACACTTTCAGGGGACTCTGATGTATTTTTTTACTGTAATAAAAAATGCTAAAGAGATTAAAAAATGAAAATTTCAGCTAGTTAAAATTTTATTTTGTGCTTTATAGAAGCATCTCGTAGAACCTCATGAAAAGCATTAAAGACAATGAAAATATATAAATAGAGTGATCACTTGCAAAATAAAACTTGAATCAATGTGATAAAAGGTCTAAGTAACATAAAATGATGGTGGAAGATGCTAGATATAAAGGACAAAATAAAACAGAGGGAATTGGCTGACTGGAAAGAGCTTAGGTAAATAGTGGCCTCTCTAATTTGATATATAGAAGTGGAAGGTAATGATCCTAGACACTAAATTCCAAAAGAATGTGCCATCAGTAGCCATATGCTGAAAAACTTTTAAAAGTGTAAAATTTCTGGGAATTGGTAGGAAAACACATAAAAGTTTCTGCATAGGTTTTTCATAGCAATAATCTCCGCCCTCCTCAACAATTCAAGAGGCACTAACAAATAAAGACATCTAGTTTAAGTTGAGGGACTTGTGAAATGGTTTTTGAAAATGCACTGGGATTACGTATGGAAAGCCAAACACATTTCTTTTTACTTTAAAAGTAGAATGATGATAAAGCTGAGAAAAAGAATACAAAACCAAAATGATAAAAATCTAAGGTTTACTGAAAATAGAAAAAGAGATATATAAAGAAGGCTGTCACATCAAGTCTAAAAGAAAAATGTTTAGGTTACATTTCCTTACTTTTCTAGGAATATCTCTTTTTATATATCACATTTCAAACTTCGGTTATTTGTATAAATACTCTTTCTTCAATGTTTTAATTGTACTGATTTGAACATTGTACTCTCTCTAAACAAAACTAAATTGGTCCTCAATAAAGAGCGTCTTAAACTTTTATCCTTAAAGACTATATATACCTGGTAGTGCAGCTCTTATGTGTTTATCATCCTGGTGCATGATTTTCCTACTAACTTTCCCATCAGAGCCAGGTTTCTAGACTTTCAGGAACAAGATCTTTGCCTTAGCTCCAGTTTAGTGGGCAGAGGCCTGGGTGAGAACACTTGCTGAACCCCATCTGGCTGAATGGCCCAAACCTTTTCTTTCCTCTGACCTTTGCTATCACTTCCTCTTCACCCTCTTCAA
Source organism: Pteropus alecto (assembly GCF_000325575.1). NCBI lineage: Eukaryota > Metazoa > Chordata > Mammalia > Chiroptera > Pteropodidae > Pteropus > Pteropus alecto. The sequence continues at coordinate 7,239,193 of NW_006440638.1, read as the reverse complement.
AACCAACTCTCTAATGTGTACCCCCCATTTTCCAGGACATACCATGGGGGTTAAGAACAAGATACTTAACTTGTGAAAACTCCTGGAATTCATCAGATTTTATACAAATGTGAATTATGATAATTTGAAATATGAACTTATTTTATATTTCATTAATAAAATATTAATAAAATCTTAGTATTACATCAAATTAGAAATCAAATGACATCGCTGTGGTAACTTTTCTCAGACCTTTTTCTCACAATCCAAAAGTTCAAGGGGAATCTGAGGCCTTTTTTGTATGTTTTACATTTATGCTGAAAATCAAGATCAAGAGAATTTCTTTCTATGTTCTAAATTCAAAACAAAGACAAACCCAACAAAGTCAAGTCTTGTATAATTTCAATGCTGATAGGCCTGCTAAATTGCAAACGAGGCCACTTTTATAGTTGGTAAACAGTAATGACCTCTAACCATGTCACAGTCTTACAAAGAGCCTGGCATTTCTTGTGGCATTCATTCACTGAGTGGTAGAGATAGAGCTGCATAACTGACTGGAAAGTCAGTCACTTTGGAAACACCATGCTAATTTAGGAGCTAGCACTCTGAAATATTTGCGATTATGTTGAGAAGATAAAAAAGCAGCATTAAGCAGAAATATATTCTAAAGACTAGATTTATGCAGGCCAGGAAGTATCCCTCTTATTTTCCTTTGTTCCCCTTGGGAAAATTATTGTCGAATGATGCCAGTTTTGAATTATGGGGGTCCTTCAGGAATGTATGCCTCCATTGCATAAAATCCAACCACGCTGTAATGCTGAGATTACCAGGAGAGGTAACTCTAATCATAGTTCTTTATCTCCCATTGTACCCTGCAGGTCCAAGGCAGCCTAGCAGATTGAGGCTTCAGTTTGCTTGAGATTTTTCAACTCCAATATAGACAACACAAACTCTGGAAAACCAGCAGTACCTGAAAATCTGACTGCAGCTCTGCTTGTTTCACTGTTGCATGATGTCATGCAAGCAAATTTAGTTCAATTTCTGTAGCAAAGAAAATAAATCAATATACTTAATTGGGTACTCCTAAAGATTTTTTTTTAGGTTGAATTATTTGCCTAGAATTTTTTTTTTTTTAGTTCATATAGATCACTGTTGAAAAGCCTTGGTATATATCCCTTGCGTAAAACCTGAGTTTCTTGGGATGACAGAGCTTATTCATTATATTAACCTCCCAGTTTCTTAGACTGTGCCTGATTTTGAAATAAACACATGTTGAAATGATGGAAAGTATGAAATAAGTTTTGTGGTCTTGCCTAGCTGCCTAAACAATATTCATAACATTTTATCCATAGTAAAATAGATTCTGAGTTCCCAATAACTGAGTTACAAGTGTGCTCTTGGAATTTGTTTTGTTGATTTAAATTAAGGCTGGTTTATAAACAATAAATTGAGAATTATTGCTGCAAATGGATTATTTGTGTCCACAGTTACAATGCATAAAGCAAATATGCCACGTCTCTTAGGCAGCAAATCCCTTTCTATTCAATCTAGGACAACTGTGTTTTAACTTCCCCATCTTTGAGAAATGAATCCATTCTTTTTCAGCTGTAATCATCTTGGCTCAGAAAACCTAGATTTTTTTTTTTTTTCCTGCAAAGGCCCTATGATTCATCATAAGAAACAGAAATTGGCCAAAATAAACCATGCAAAAATTCCTCAGGGAAAAGAGCTACATAACTAATCGTGGATTCAATTTTCCATTTGATGTTCTTTCTATAAGTTAATTGTGTACTTTTAAAGTCACCAAAACAAAACACAACAGACAAACAAATAAACAAACATAATCTTTCACTTAAGACATTTTGTTCATGATAGTTTTGTATCTTTAATAAAAATGCACATATATTCGCGTCAATACTCAACTGACAATGCCCAGAGAGTCTATAAAATTGCAGCCTCTGAAAAGACATGCATCACTGTTACTCTGTTTCTTGGCCTCAAATTGAATCAGAAACATAAATCTATCTAACGATTATTGTACCACTTAATTACCCACTAGATCCATAAGAGATTTCAAAGATCAGGTTCAAAGAATTTTGAAAAACAAAATTATGATTTGAATACAAAATTGAGATCTTGCAATTTTAACAAAAGAAGACTAAAGGTGGAGGGCAACTTGAAAGTTAATGAATGTTTATGCCTTATGAATTAAATTCCCCAAATTGTCATGTTTCCTATCTTTTTTCATAGAAAATCCAGATAGAACTTAAAAATTTACAAAAGGAACTCATATGCAGCAAGAATATAAGCTAACATGGAAGATGTTAATAGTGCTATTAGCCAGTGTGATTTCTATCATTATCAGCCATTATTCTAAGAATGGTAAGTGGCAGATAAAGAGTTCAGCTGAAATTTCCGTCTTTTTTTGTAGTCAGCATGTAAAATGCATCTACTCTATCTCTAAATTGTTACTCTTTTGTCACAAATTGCTCATTATATTTGCTTAGACTTGTGAAATGGAAAATATTTTATTTAAAGGAAATAAAGGCAGAAAACATTGAGTAAAAGATCTGTGATTTCTCTAGAATGTGTATTTTTGAATGTTTAACAATGGTCATAGACTATGAATGAATCAATAGAAGCTAGGAATTCTGGCAATTAAAAAAAAAGAAGAAAAAAGAAAAGGGAAAAAAATGCTGAACTGTGGCTAATATAATCTGGAAAAGAGCTCTAGGTTTTATTATTATTATTGTTAAAAGTAATTTTGAAAGCCTCTTTTGAAATGGGCCTCAGCAAAGCAGTTCAAGAAGCTTTTGAAATCGTGTAAGTTTTTTTCTTCAATCGGAAGTTATACTGATTAACTTTTGGTGATTATTTGTGCATATGTAAGTAAATATAATGCCACATATAAAAAGTTGTTAATACTCAGATGTCACACTCAAAAAATAAAATGCAGTAGAATATAGTAGAATTTTGGTCTGTTCTAAGTACAAGAAAGAACAGGAAGCAAGGAAAAATATAAAGTTTACAATGTTCTCTTTAGGAGAGAATGTGGCAATATTAATTTAGTTTCAGCATAATACATTACAATCTTTGACTATTAATTTTTATTCTTCTTGTGGGGTTATTCTGAGATGCTTAATGTTGGGACAATGGATTAACATCCAAGAGCCAAGAGATAGCATGTTGCAGAATTTGAATTTATGTTAAACTTTCCTTTATGCAGAATTAAAACAGTTTGTACTCCATAACATGCCGAGTAGATAGATTTTAAATTCATGTATTGTGTAATGAGAATGACTGCACATAGCAATAATGCACAAACTACCAGACCTCCAAATGATTTTTGAACCATCATGATAAAGAAATTACATTTTGTTCCTGAGTGGCTTTAGTGAAAAACATATTTTAACTGGACTTGAATTCTACAAAAATTTTGAGTATGTATATAACATGTATGAAATAGGTTATAGAAAAAATTAACTATCTCCTGCCATTCTTGAAACATTAGAACTGTCTGCATCGTATTATCATCTCTAGAAATGTTATTTCAAAGTAAAATGTTTCATGAAAGGATAAAATTTTATAATATAGAGGGCATTATTATAAACATTTTAAAATGTGTTAATTAAAAATAAACATTTTATTTTTATTTATTAGAAGTACCTTAAAAGAATATCTGTAGTATGACATCCACCATTTTAAGCCAGCGCATTAAAACATTAAATCCATAGTGTGTGCAGATTCAAAGAATGATGCTTTTGCATCATTCTTCTTGCTTCCTCAAGCAAAAACAACAACTTACACTCATCGGCATTAAATGACAGAAATCACAGTAATTCTGGTTGAAGTCTTTTGTTAATATTTCATATTTATCAAAAAATTCCCTGTTCTAGGTTATAATGTATACTGCAATTGAAAAACAGAAATGTTACCAGAAAGCATACGGTTTTTCAATGTCCTTAAAAATAAAAAGCTAGGGAATTAAATGCCTGCTAATGAAGTGTTACATTTCTTAGTTTTCTGCAACTCATTTTAATTGAAAAAAAAAAAAAATCCCTTAAAGTGTCTCCCATTTTCCTATTCTCAGAAAAGAAATAAGAATGATCTATAAAAGAACATGCAGTTCAATGACTAAAAAATTGAAAAAAAGGAGGTATTTAAAAAAACCTTGCATTCTTTTTTCATATGTGACAAGAGGTACAGAATTCAGATGTTCAAAAATTCATTTTCAACAGATATTTTCCAAACATTCAGATAGATATTTCAGTAGAATAATCTCAGTAGTTTATGGGAGTGAAAAATGAACATTTTAGGTTCACCTGACCCCCGGCAACACTGAACTAAATTACTTGTTCTCCAAAAGGAGCCCTCTATACCTCTCTATCTTCCTTGAAATGCTGATTAAAACAGCAAGAGGCTGATGAAAAATATGTTGTGTTGACACAGAGATAAAGCAATGATGAAAATGTGTGAAATTAAAGCGTGGATCTGGGGCCAGGTACAACTTGGATTGTAAGATAGAAGACCTCCTGAGGCTCAGTGCCATCCACAAGGAAGGCATTTTTCTGAGGGCTGGGGAAAGCTTGGTATACATAGCCCATGGGAGGCAAGGTGAGCTCCTGTCTGTAAGGGATGTGAATGACCTGGATGTCTAATTTCTCCTCTGCACTCTGCCTCTGACTCGAGGAAATAATAGTGCTATTCATGAGGAGCTATGTTTTCAAAGTACCGTTGGTTTTGAGAAATTTTGTTATTAACCATGGAATGAGTATAAGAAGCCTGGAGAAGTGCCACATATTCAGGGCATTGTCTTTATAGCCCCCTTCAGAAGCTAAAGGGGGAGAAAATAGTAGGAAATATGGAAGAAAGAAGAGGGAGAGGATGCCTGAAGGGAAAGCAAGGAAGGAGGAAGAAGAGGGGGAAAAAAAAGAAAGAGTGGGAAAAGGCTGATGTCTTTGTCTTTTCAAGTGACGCATGCTCGCAGAGAATCATAAACATGAGAGTGCCTTTTCAGTGGTCAAATACTATGTGTGTGTGCAGCTACTTGTACATGGGTCCCCATGCAAGTGCGTGTGCAGTCTTTGTTTGCTTATTCTAGCCCACAGCTTTCTCTCTCAGAATGCAGAGTGAGTGCCTGGCCTCAGGGTGGCAGGGGCCTCAGAGGCACAGTGGATTTGGTTCTGTATTCTCTGAGAAGACTGTGGACAGGTCTGTCAGGACTGTGGCGCTTTATCATAGAGAAAAAGTCTTTTCAAACTCCACCAAAACTCTGTGCTATCAGAATGTCCAGTCTCTACAATTCTGAGGATGCCTAGAACATATTTGCAACTTTGTTTTAAAGGAATTTTAGTACCTGAGATATCTTGGTCTCTAACCATTTGACACAATTGTTTTATTATGTATATACCTAGTCACTGCCTCTTCCTGGAAGGAAATTGTATCTCATAGTCGGAGCAGGGAAAAACGATAATATCTGCTTTAAAAACATGAAAATTAATGGGGTTTATTTGAATAAACTTATCTTTTTGATAGAAACATACTCTTCTAGAAAATATAAAACATTTACAGTATGCAACATTTACACATTTCCCCAGAGTATAAATATTTATCTTACTCATTTATGTATCTATTTTTGCCATGTGGGATTCAAAGTATCAGTAGAGACCATGTATATGAGTTTGCTGTTTTTAGAAAATTGATCATGAGAATAGTTGAGCAGTAAGTGAATAAAGTAGGGAGTGTATAAATATATAATAAAGAAATTGCTCCCTCTATAAACAAGTTTATCAAGGATTTATTTTAAAAGTTAAACTGATTGCATACAATGAGCATTGATTTACTTGATACAGATGAAGGAAAGGATAATAAAGTTAAAGTTCACGTACATTCTCCTCTTCCAACTACCAGAGCTAAATTCTGAGACTTTTGGGGAAACATGTTACAAACTGATTAGACAAGTTCACTAGAAGCCTTTTTGCATGGGGGCTGAGGATTCTCCTTGGAAAGCAATTACCTTGAAGAAAAAAGCACTCGAACAAAGACGTTGAATGAGAGAGAAAGTCTCTTTAAGTAGAATGGGGTAACTGCCCCTCAACATTACCTTCTGAGTCTCATGCAGATTATTTACAAGACCTGTTGACCTGAAAGCTTAGTAAGTCATTGAAACACAAATAGCATACCTTTAGAGATGCCGCTAATGGAGTGAATCAAGGGCTGGGAGGGACAGGCATACTGTGAGCCCTCAAGTGCTTTGAATATGATGCTTACTTGTACTGTGGGGGTATCAGTCGGCAAGTTTGGTTCTTAGTGAAAAATGAAAGACCGGTATCACAGTTAGAGACTGCGGTGCCTCATAGGAGTATTCTTATTTGTGAGGCACTTCTTGAGGATCTCCATAAATATTTGATAGAGATTTTGTAGGACACCAAAGGTTTTGACTCTTCTGTCAAAGACCAGAGCCAGTGAAATATGAGTTTTAATTTTTGTTGTGATCTTATTCTTTCATAGAACTCAGGAGTATTGATTTTAAACAGAAATCTATATTTTGGGGTATGATGAGCTGGGAATGTTGGGCTGGCATTATATTTCTGTGGGCTTGCAATAATGTTATTGATGGCATTTTAGATGACTCTCACTGTGGAGAAGAGACTTGGAAACTATCAGATTGCTGAGCACTCTAGAGGATCTAGACTCAAGGTTGTGGTTTTGCCCATAGAAATTGGAATGTAACACAACTCTAGGCTCACAGTTAAATAAGCTTAAACCATGGCAAGTATTCTAGGAGATTTCCTGTAGTGTGTCTGGAAAGTGTTTCTGCATAAGCTCGTTGCTACACCAGCCACAATCATCTGGAAGAATGGTAATCTGGCTTCCTCGATGAAACCCCATGTTAGTAGATCTCTATAAAATTTATGCATAGTAATGTCCAACTTGATCAGAGGTCATACTCCCAGCACCCTCTGTTCCCTGGATTGCAAACCCATAAATAAGTTAAAAAGGTCCTTGAGTACTCAAAATAACTTCCATGTCCCCAGACTAAAGCCGTGGATTCTCTTTCTTAACGTCTTATGTGTTCCCACTTAGAGATTGTTTATTCTTACTTAACCAAGGTCATAATAATTGTGTTTTTTGGTGTCCCAGCTCAGCGTAAGTTATAAGTAACAAATTAAAAAGGAGTGAGAGAATGCTAGAGGCAAGCAAACTGGCAGTAATGAAGTGACAGTTAGATAAGGAAGGAGGAAGCAGACAATTAAGTACACAGACACAGAATTGTGTGTATTTTACAGAATAACACGGCAATAGCGATTCATAATGATGGCACAGTTATCAAAAGGCCACATAATGTTCAGCATTAGCTATTCTGAAAAGACAGGGAGAAATTTAATATAGTTTTCAAAATTTGCATAAAATGATATAAAAAATAGGTTTGAGCATCCTAAGGGGGGGAGTTTGAGCTATCTAGATGAAACGTGTGGCTTGCTTCCTTCCCAAAGATGATTAGTGTATTTGAATTCTTGGAGCACTTTATTTGTACTTCTCTAATGGTGCTTGCTGTTTTCATCATTGTATTACTGTCATTTGAGTTCATGCTAAATGCCATTTAACTCACTCAGAGGCATGGAGGAAGCTGTATTTAGTCTCCATCATGCCATGATGTATGTGACTTTGATGAGTCAGTTAGTCTTTCTGTGCTTTAACTTTTTAGTTATAAGATATGAAATTGGAATAACTGAACTTGAGGTCCTCCTAGTTTTGTAAATTTTATTCTTTTATTCTTTTATGAGTTTTATAGTGAGGTGCAGAGGTATTGATGGATCTAAATTTTATACACTTAGGATATGTGCAGTCACAACCAAACTAATCACATGGGCCTATTGATGATAAATATTCATCCCTTGCAACATAAATAAAGAAAAAAAATTTCAAAGTTATAGTTGGCATCTGTTCTTACTTGCTTGGCAAGCATTTTCTCTTCTGATATTACGTTGGGAAAAATGCCTTTGCTATTATCTCAGTCTATGTGGTTCTAGTAAGGTGACCTCATCCATTGGTTCTAGACCTGTCAGATGACTCAGGCTTTATCAATCAATCAGCATATGCCATCCTTTAGGGCATAGTGATTAGTTCAATGATGGACATTTAACCCAAACTGATCCAATAAAAGGCAATTGTAGGCATTTTCCTGGAACTATTCACACATTTGGGAAATGTGTAGATATTATACCTTATTAATGTTTTATATTTTCTAGAAAAGTAGATTCCTATAAAAATGTAAGTGCATTGAGTTATAGCTCCCATGAATGAATATATAAATTAACATATGTCAATAATTAAAACATATATTTCTTTTATTCTCTAAGTAAATTAAATTATTTAGTTGTACAAATGATCATAAATCATCCAAATGAGTTCCAAAATTTTGTTGATTTTAGGTGTTATTGATGTGAGCTTTTTGTTGCACGCATCTGTTTCCTGCTAAATAATGTGCATTCAAGGCCATTATTTCAAATAGGAAGTGATAGTAAATCTTTCCAATGATTTCTTATCATCACAATCTAATTTTAGGACATTTTCATCTTTCTCAAATAAACTCCATATCGATTAGCAATCATTTCTCATTCCTCCTTCTCTAATACCAACTCTCACCTCACTATACCCTCCTCGCTGTCCCCATGCAACCACTAATTTATTTTCTGTTTCTATAAATTTGCCTATTTTAAACATTTTATATAAATGAAATCATACAATTTTTTTTTTTTTACTGACTTCTTTCACTTAGCATAATGTTTCAAAGTTCATCAATGTTGTGGCATATATCAGTTCATTCCTTTTTATTTCTGAATAATAGCTCATTGAATGGATATGCTACATTTTGTTTATCCATTCATCAGTGAAGAGAAATTTGGTTGTATTCATTTTGGGGATATTGAAAATAATGCTGCTATAAATGTCTGTGTACATGTTTTTGTGTGGACATGTTTTCATTTCTCTTGGGCATATATGTAAGAGTGGAATTGCTGGGTCATGTGGACATAAAAGATCTAATTGTAAATCCTGTTTTCTTCCAGTTACTCAACTTGATTTTTCCGTCTTCTATGTAATTTATAGAGAAGAATGCTCACTGAGATTTTTACTTTAACTTTGTTTTTACTTCTATGAAAAATTAAATCAATAATAAGTAATTTTTCCCTTCTGTTCCTCACATTACCCAACACACCACCTTTAGAAGATGGTCTTGCCAATTTGTTCTTGGATATCTTGTGTCAAGGGAAATTAAAACTACTTTGTGTTTCAAAGACATTAAACAAGCCCAAGGCCATTTGAGGAAAAGATGGGTGAAGGGAGAGGGATTGGGAGAATATAGGGTCTGGTTTTGGTGAGTTTTTGTGAGATATTGGGGATGTGTTCTTTAAATGGAGGGAATGGTTGTTGTATTTATTGGGAAAATTCTGGGGAGCAGCGGGTGAGAGTTCCCTGTGGCTGTGGATAGCTGCCAATGTTATCTCTGTGACCTGTCTGGAGATACAGTGAAGAACCAGAAGACAACAATAGTAAATGATATTGTGGTAAAGGAAGTGACTACCAAGGATCACATTCCCTGGTCTCCTGGAACTACATAAATTCTTAGAGTCCATGCATACTTTTGAAGGTGACAACATCAATAATGACCAGAACTGGACCGATCCTGCCAAACCTGGTAGGTAAGCCATATTGATTTGGGAAAAAGAATAAATGCCAAAAAAAAAAAGACTAGTTATGGCTGCTTTAAGTTTATGAAGGATGACAAATTATGTACCAGTCTTTCAAGGTATAAGTCATAATGCTTTTAAACAGTATCACTATTTTTGACTATATAATTTCCCTTATTTCAAATAAATGATAACTAATATGAGAATTTCACTGAGCCATAGAGAAAATGATTACCAATATAAGGACCATTTGACATTCCATAATGTCCAGATGTAAAATTTGGTAGCTATAGTCATGACTTTTTCTCTTAAGCAATTGGAAAGCCATTTTACAAACAGGAAATGGCTATGAAACCTGTTCGACAGTAGACATTTAGTATGTTATATTAAAATGTACACAACTTTCAATGATTTTTTTCCTTTTTTAAAAGTTTATTTTGGCCTCAATATTTTTTTTATGCATCTGATTCTAGGTATACAAGTGTGTATATTAACAATCACTTTGAGAAAGCAATAATAGTTAATCATTTATTGATGGCTTACTATTCTTGATACTTACTGGAAAGTTTAAATATATTGTCTCCTCTGACTTTTACAGTAAAGTTTTTGGTGGATGTTATTTTCATCTTTTTAGGGGCTCAGAAGATCAAGGGTCATACATGTAGTAATTGGTCAAACTAGCTTTTGATCTTTGTCTTCCCACCAGGTTTTGCTCTGATAATCATTAGTTAATTCAAATTATACTATTGAGTACCTACTATGTGTACATTGGAGTGAGCATCTGGGATAGAGCAACTCTGAGCTAAGTCCTCCCATGTTGTCACTTAAATTTTAACTATCTAACATTTTCCTCTCATCTTTTGCTTGGCTACTTGTTTTTTCCTTCTTACCTTCCCATTTATATCCCATCAGCACCACCACATTTTAATAGTATCCTGGGAGAACATTTCCTGCTCAAGATGTTCTAGTAAAGCAAGTTATATATGACATAAAACAAGGAAAGAAAAAATATCAAAGATGCAGTGAAAATTTAGCAGTGCATTCACCAGGTTTCCTGGGAACAGCTGAGTGTGAACATTGAATACAAGTTTAAAGTTTAAGGAGATTTAAGGGGAAAAATAATTTACAATGTTAAGCACCATATGGATATATCTACATTTTATGCCACGACCAACAAAAATACAACCTTTAAAGCAAAGCCTTAATGTAATACAATGAAGTTTCAAAAATGCAGAGCAGCTTCAAGATAGGTTTAGCAATTTGAAAGTGCAAGAATCACTCATTTAAGGATTTAATCCCAAGCTCAGTCTACAATATCACATGGATTTATCCACTTTTTTTCAAATATAGGAACTAGGAAGAAATATATTAATTAAGTATGGGCCAAAATATAAATACACAGGAAAATTCAACCAAAAATATGAAAGTGGGACACCAATTCTCAGCAGGCTGAACTTTCTTTCTAACCTGGTATACAAAAAATTAAAAAAAATAAATGAAAACAAAAAACCTCAAATGGCAAAAATGAACCAGAGTGAAAAGTATGTAAAGTATTTCTTCTTTCTACTCTAAATGTTTCTGTGGAGTACATCAACTCGAAGGAACTCAAGTTCTGTTTTGATTCTTTCGCTTTTGATTCTCAGATTGACTACCTTAGAGATCTATGCCTTGCCTGACTCAGCACCAAAATCCTGAAAAAAGAGCGAGAATTTGGTGTGTACACCCCACTTGAAGAGTATTAGAAGTATTAAACTCAAGACTCAGACCAAATGCACTAAAGATAAAGTCTACAGATAAAGAACAACTGTTTTTGAACTTGTTTATTTTTGCCATTGGGTTAATTAAATTTTAATTTATGTGTTATTGTATACCAGGAATGAATTAATATTGTTTCAAAGAAAATGCTTAAAATCCTAATTTTTAAATTCCTTTGTTTTAAAAAATTATTATATTCTGACATTTTTTCACATTCCTTCTTCACTAATGAAAAAGGAATAATTAATATTGTTTCAAAGAAAATGCTTAAAATCCTAATTTTTAAATTCCTTTGTTTTAAAAAATTATTATATTCTGACATTTTTTCACATTCCTTCTTCACTAATGAAAAAGGAACGTGAAAAAATGTCAGAATATAATAATTTTTTAAAACAAAGGAATTTAAAAATTAGGATTTTAAGCATTTTCTTTGAAACAATATTTTTTAAATTACAGAATTGTAAAAATGTCTTTTTATTTTGCATCAGTTTAATCCTTTAAATATGCAACTATTCTTGTTTATTTTATTACTTACACACATTTTGCATCATGGCTGCTTCCTTAAGTGAAAGATAAATGCATTGAAATGATCCAACTCAATTTAAGAAGTTTTTAATACATGTTTCTCTGTGTAGAAAATATCACACACACACACACACACACACATATACATATACACATTTTAAGCAGGTTAATACAGAACAGTGCTTTGGGGATAATCAACTAAGTCTGAGGTCTATTTATGTAAATTTTTAATTTCATTTACCAATATCTTAGTATACTTGAGACTTTCTTTCTTTTTCACTGTTGACCTATTCCAACCATTCTTAGTCAACGTTTAACATGTAACTAGTAATTTTTTTTTAATCATGATGATCTTGAGAGAGTAATGATTCTGTGATTTTTTTGGGAACATTTACTGAAGAAATAAGATAAAAAACATCATTTGTGCATATATCATAAGTATATGGCTCAATCACAAAGTGAACATACCCACATAAATAACACTCAGTTCCAGAAATACAATATTATCAACACTCAAGAAGCCCTTGGATTTCCTCCCAATAACACCTCCCCCCTCCTTCCAAAGATAACATTATTCTAACTTCTAACACCAGGACAGTCTTGAATTTTTTATTTACTTGCTAGCATAGTGATGTTTGGGTCTGGCTGTTTTCATTAACATATGCTTATATTGTGTTCTATTATATGGCTATACAATGGATTATTGAATTTTTTAATCACTTTTACTATTGATAGGACTTCAAATTGTCCAGTTTTTAGCTATTACAATTAATACTACATTCTTGTACATGTCTTCTAATTAATATATGCACCTGTTTCTGTTGGGCATATACCTAGGGGTGAAATTGTTGTGTCAAAGAGTCTGTATATATTCATTCGGCTTCACTAGATATTGTCAGGAAGGTTTTTTTTTTTCAAAAACAGTGCCAGATTACACTTCTACCAGAAGAGTATGAGTTCCAGCTTCTCTACATTCTCAATATCACTTGGAATTGTTAGTCTTTTTTAATTTTTATTTTATCCATTTTGATGTGTGCAGAGTGATATCTTGTTTTGGATTTAACTTGCATTTCCTTGATGATTAATGAAGTTGAGCACATTTTAATATATTTACTGTGCAGTTGAATACCCTCTTGTGAAATGTCCATTCCAGTCTTTTGCCTATTTGTCTATTTTCTTGCTTTATTTGTATGATTTGTAGGAGTTCTTTATATATTGGAAATATAAGCCCTTTGTCAATTATATATACTACAATTATCTTCTCTACCATTGCAGCTTGCTAGTTTACACACTAAAAATATTTTATTGAAAAGAATTTCTAAATTGTCATGCAGTCCAACTAATCAACTTTTTTTTTATGGTTAGTGCTCTTTGTGTCATACTTAAGTAATCTTCATTGCCCCAAGATCATAATAATATTCTCTCATGTTATCATCTTGAAACTCTAACGTTACCCTTTTATCTTTAGATCTACAATCGCTTGGAATTGACTTTTTCTGTGTAGTATAAGGAGGGGTTCTGGTTTCATTCTTTTCCATATGAATAGCTAATTATTCCAGCACCATTTAAGAAGTCTTTATCCACTGCTCTACAGTGCCACTTTTGTCATAAATCAAATTTCCCCAAATGTGTGGGTCTGCTTCTGAATTTCTGTTTTGCTCTATTGATCTATATTTGCCTATTTTTGCACCAGTAAAATTTTGGCCTTAATTACTATATCGTAACATAAATCTTGATGTCCAGTAAAATAAGTTATAGTCGTTAAGCTCATTTCTTCTTCAAGATCATTTGGCTATTCTTGGCCATTTAAATTCATATGCCTTTGAGAATCAGATTGACACACAAAAATTCTGCTGGAGTTTTGATTCGTATTGCATTAAATCTGAAGATTAATTTGGTAAGAACTCACTTTTTTTATAATTTTATATCTTCTGGTTCAAGAACTTAATAATGTTTGTTTAAATATTCTTTATTCTTTTATAATAATATTTTATAGTTTTTTTGGTGAAGTTTTTGTTACACTTTTGTGAGGAGGTCTTTGTTGTATTCATTTCTTAGGTATTAGAAGCCTTTATTTTTTAATTCTACTCTATGATTTTTTAAAATTTTATTTTCTAATTATTGTGGCTGATTTATAGAAATAAAATTGATTTTTATATTGATTTTGTATTCAGTTCTTTTTCTAAATTTACTTATTAATTCTAAACTTTACTTATACAATCTATCAAATTATCTACATAAAGAATTATATCAATCACATTTTCTTTTGTTATTTTTTGGAAAGGTATGCACTAAATTGGTGTAATTTCTTTCATAAAAGTTTTGTACAATTTACAGGTGAAGCATATCTGGTCTTGGCATTATTTTTGTGTGAACAGTTTTAATAATCATTTTTATTTTTTATTAGGCATAGAAATAGAATTTCTACTTCTTATATCAGTTTTGGTAAGTAGGTTTTATTTTTAT
>NW_006440638.1:7185868-7224627 GCF_000325575.1 Pteropus alecto | reverse complement strand
ATTTATTTATTTATTTATTTATTTATTTAGAATTTGTCTATTATCTGTTTACCTTAGCTTGGATTTAATTGTTTTTATAGCTCTTTGAGATAGAGCTTAGATAATTTTAACCCTTTTTTTTCTAATAAGTCCATTTAAGGCCATGAATTTCCCTTTAAGCACAGTTTTGCAACATCTCCCACATTTGATTTAAATATTTTCTAATTTGCATTGTGATTCCTAATTAGGCCCAAGGGTTAATTGGAAGTACATTGCTTAATTTCTAAACCTAAGAGGATTTTTTAGTTTCTTTTTGTTATCAGAAAACATCTTCTGTATGATGCTTATCTTTAAAAAAGTTGTTGACACTTGTTTTATCTACTAATGTATGGTTAATTTTGATAAATATTCAGGATACACTTGAAAGTAATATGTTGTTTTGGTGCACTGTTCTTTACTTATCAAGTACATAGGTTTGAGGTGAAAATTTTAACTTAGGTTTGAAAGGCAGCTATGCTCACCACTATTCCACCAATGCTGTATTAATTTTCCTTTGGGACAGTTTTTTGCTGAGGCAAAAAATGAAACACTTAATTTTAGTTTTAAATCTCTGTACAATCATGGTACTTGGGAATTCCTTTTGTGGGAATGGTCTAAATGTAGATATTCATGAGGGAATTGTATTTCATTGACTACTATAAGTTAGGATTGTCTTTTATAACACCTATATTTTTGTAAATTGTGGTTCTTATAGGACAAACATTGAAGAAAATCATTTATAAGCAAGGATTTCTGCACAGTTCTGCTTGTTTTCCTTTAATAAACTGACTGAAGGAGACAGAGAGCTGTGTGAACACTCTAAGGCTAGATTTTTCCTGGACCTTGGTTTGTTATTTAAGATGAAATAACACAGATTTTGGGAAATATAGTGATGTACTACAGTGCTCTAATGTCTTGTTGGTAATGAGAGGCAAAGGGCAAGACAATGAGTGAGATCAAGGATAAGACAATAAGCTTGATTTATGTTTTACCATGATTGAGAAGATGTTTTCTTAATGGAAGTCAATATTGTCTTTTGTTTGTCCTGTTCTATGAAATGAGCTCTTGAAGGTGAATCTAAGACAAGTAAGAGGAACTCTACCTTCTCTAAGCCTTATGTATGTTTGGTCTGGTATAGCAGATATTTGTGAGTTCTTTGTGGGGATGCTGAACATTCATTCGTTCATTCATTCATTCATTCATTCAATTTTAATAGAACCTTACAGTTTCCTGTTAGAGATCACCTCTTTCTTACTGTCTAGATTTAATGAAGTGACATGACCTTTCCTTCCTTACCAAGGAAAGGGCCCTTGACAAGTTCAGCTAGTCAGGCGCACCTTCTCAAAACCCATAAGCTGAAAGTAGTGAGTGTTTAGTAATTTCCAAGAGTGTTGTCCTCAGGCCACACCTGCTGCAGGGCAGTCCCTGCTCTTTCTGATCTGCGCCCTCAGGGCATCACTTGATACCTGCTTGTTTCCAAACCCAGTTCTTCGGCTTTCTCTTTAATTTTCTAAACTGATAGTTTTCTTTCTAAGTAGATACCTTTATTGTCTGTAACGGATCTCCTCTTTCTCCAAAGCTGCCATTCCTGGTGAGAACAGAAAAAATTTAATTTAGATTGTTCTGGATTCCTTTTGCATAGAATAATTTGGGGATAGTTCTGCATTTTAAGGGTAAATATGTAAATCGATTTTAGGCTAAACTCTTTCATGGCTTTTACTTACTTCTCAGGAAATTCACCTTTTCCTTCCCCTTTTTAAATCAGAAGATGGCTGCAGGGATCAGTTTACATCTTCAGATGGGGACATATGTAGAAGCCTTAGGTCCATGTGTTGTTCTTTGTGCTCCTCATTCATCTCCAGTTTACCACATTGGTATGCTATGATGCTGGTATCCCCTCATATCTGTTCCCCCCCCCCACCCCAGTGGAAATTTAGTTCATATCTAGCCTCAGTTTGCAAACTTGCAAAAATATGTAGCCTTCTTCTTTTTAAAACCCCAGGCATCTTCTGGTCTATGCTTCACTCAGAACTTCCCAGACTGCCTGCCCCCACCCCACCCTGCTAGCCCACACACCTCTAGGATATGGTCCACTACAGTTTCCAAATTCTCTGCACTATGTGCAGACAACTATGCACAAAAACTTCCTTTGTTATTCTTAGACTGTTGTCTGAGTGGCACCATGTTGTTCCACCATCACATTAATTTTTTTCCCCCTCTTTAATCTACCTCCCTCCCCACCGCACCACTTCTACTTTGACCTTGGATGTTGCCGTTTCTCCTTAAGAACTGGATCTCTGAAGGTGGGGCGTCTCCTCCCACATGCTTGCGTGTACCGGGAGCCTGGGGCACCCAGGGCACCCAGGGCAGCCTGGGCACCCGGGGTATTGTCTGTGGCTCCATGTGGGGTGTGAACCCAGGACCTTCTGGGAGTAAAGTAGATGTGCTAACCACTACACTATGGAGCCACCCCCCTACTCCCACCATCATATTAAATTGGATAGTTGAGTTAGGGACTTGCAATTTTCCAGGGCTGCACTCTAAAAAGTGAAAAGAAAGTATTCCTCTCTCCCACCTTAGGAGGCACCCAACTGGGTATTTTATTACCCCTCTTCCTTCTAACAGGATTTATTTTTAAAATCTTAATAATGGAATCTTAGTCCCTTATAGTTGACTCTTGAGGGACATCTTTCTCTTCTTTCCTTCTACTCTTTATTTCTAGGACTAGTGGGCTTCCTGTTGAAGGACAACTTCTGTTATATAATATGTATTTGAATAATGAATCCCAGGGGTTTAACACAATAACATTTCATTTTCTGCTCCTGCCAAGACCAATAGAGTTAGTGGGGAAAGGAGGCAGGGTATCCTGTGTTTGTCCCCTCCAAGAGTGAACTCGGGGAGTTAGGGTACTTCCATCATGTATTTCTTCAACCTCAACATTTTTCACATCTAGTAATGTGGAGAGCAGTAAAAAGAGTGTGTGAAAGATCTCAAGCACATTTAATGGGTATGTAGTGGTGAGGACAGGAATTAGCATTCCTTACAGGCCACATTTTAAATATATGGTTCTACTTATATGTAAGTGTGTGGGAGCTGGGAAAGGTAGTTTTCTTGTATGTGCAGGAGGAAAATGAAATGGTTTGATAAACATTATTTCCATTGCATCATATGCTTCTTCTTCCCAGTGCTGTGGTAATTGCTTTCTCTTTTCTTAGCCAGTAATGGCAGAAATTTTTGCCATCTAATCAAAGGCAAAAATTCACCAGGAAATATTTCAAAAATATTATCCCCATTACATTTCTAAAGCCCGTGTTGTGGTTCTCTATTGCTCTTGTTAATCCTTTGATATTTCAGGTCAGAATTTTGACTAATCAAGGGTAATTTATTTTTGTTCTATCTCTTAATTTGTGGAATAGGACCCTTAAAACTACTGACCTGCCAGGTATGTAATTGAAAGTGGCAAAATAATTGCTACGCTTTCAGAAAAGTAGTTTAAAGGCATTACTTTTTTAAGTATATTTGGGTTTCCAAACACAACACCTTTGTTGGCAAAAGTGAACAAATGTTAAAGTCAATTATAATAAATATAATTCACAAAATGCTTTCAAAAGCAAGATATATAATAGCTGGACATGTTTATGTGAGTTTATATATACATTAAGAATTATACTTGTAAATGGGCATTTCCTTTGCCTAAATCCTACTGTAGGCTTGAAATACTAACATTCAATAACTGCTAAATAACAATTAACATGTAATATATTGAAATATCAACATATAATAACTAATAAATTCAAAAGCAATAGATTTTTTGGAATGATTTCAAAATAGCATAAAATGCTTAAGATTGTCTTGGAAAACAGAAATAATGTGAAAATATAATTATATAATTATGTATTATATTACACATACGCACACATAGATATAATAACAACTAATTTTTCTTGATATATTTGTTGGGACCCAGGGTAAATAGCCCCCAAATATCCCACAATGGCAGATAGATGATTCTGAATTAAAGTTACACTAAAAGCAGTCGGTGCAAGAAGGGCATGCTGACTTTTCTTTGTCTCCTTGAAATGCATGAAGTAAATCCCCCTTATGAAAGTTGCTCTCCTTGCTCTAAGAGGGCTGAGAGAAACACCTTTATGGCCAGAGTTAAGGAATTCTAGGCCAAAAAGCTTGTATCCACAAACTTTGTTATTTCTTTACCACTTTAGTATCTCAATCCCTCTTTTTGTCTAGATTTCTTAGTAATGAGTATCCAAACTACCTTTCTTTGTCCTGTCAACTCCTCACAAATTTATTGTTTCTTTGTCTAAAAAAATATAAAAAGCTTCCTGCTTTGATCATTTCTTTGAGCATCATTTATCATTTCCCATGTGCACATTTTAAATTGGTTTTCCTCCTGTTAATCTGATTTTGTGTCAATTTTATTATTAACTCAGTAATATGAACTCAAGAGGGATAAACAGAGGGATTCTTTTTCTTCCCAACACATTTTTAATTTATAGTTGACATTTCTTCTTTTTGGCTCCAAAAAATATATTAGAGATTAACTTGCACCATTAAATGATAGAGCTTTTAATTTTCATTACTAGTATTCTGTCAGAGAATTAATATGTACTTTTAAATAATTTTGCATTTCATCATCACAAAAGTATCATGCAGAAAATGAATAATGAGAAAATTGATGTTAATGCCTTCTGGCTTAGGATGTAAGTTACCATTTGATAGTTATGTTCAAAGTAATGAAAACTGGTGCCCTCCTGCACAGTGACTGAATTTTTATGTCTGGTTTCATGTCACATAAAATATTTCCTGTAAATATTTCCCAATTTGAGATTGTGCGTTAAAAAGTTCACTGGCAGGGAATCATAACAACCAGTGTAATTTAGTATAGGTTTTAATGACTTAAAAGCAATAGTCAGTGTTCTTAGTTTTCTTCTTTAGAAATGGCTAATTTTATTCATCTCACATACTCATTTCTGGAATATTTCAGTGATCATTTCTTAGAATCCTGTTATTGCTTCATGAAAGGTTGTAACACATTAGCAATTATGATTGGTGACAGAGGTATCACAGTTCTGGAAAGCAACATATGGTTCCTTTATGTCTGAAATAGAAAAAACAATTTAAGGCAGGAATGAGTGTTTTTTCTATACAATAAACTTTTTATTTCACACATGGAAATAACTTATGTCCTTCTGCTATTTTGTGACTAGGAAAAATATATGCTGTATTTCCAATTTGTGGTTGGGATTTTGCATATGCTACCTGGAAGGCCAACCTGAATTATATAGTCGGATTTTCAACTTCGCCGAAAGGGACAGGGAGATGGGTGGCGTCCCTAAACCCCACATTGTTCAACGGTCTTCTGAACTGTTAAAAAATCAGAGCCTCTTGGACATAATTTCATGATTCGTATTTAGTTTACATTAGTTTTAATGGCTCTTAACAATACAGAAAATTTTAGAATGACTTTGAAAATAGAAAAAATATTAAAAATTCCAAATAAAATGTTTGAGCTTATTGTAAAACAAAATGCTTAATACTGTTCCAAATTTATCCATGTTCAAGTTCTGCTAGTAATAAATTCTGCCCATTCTTCTCATTCTTGATTTCCAGGGGATCCAATAATATAGTATTTCTTAGAGAATATGACTACTTCTTGCAATAAAGAGGGAGTCCTAAGAATTTTTCCTAGAAATTAAGTTTTATGGTACATTGATAATAATCAAATAACAACAGAATTTATCCTTTAATAATTACTTAGTTTTAAAATAGTTACTATTCTAATCATTTATTTTATTTACAATATCACCCATTAAATCCTATAGATATTTTTATCATTAATCTATTGATATATGTCAGCAACTGAGTATTCGTATCTTACCTAGAATGTCACCGTTCCTATTTTTGGGAAGGAATGTCATATGCATGGTATATAATTGTTTATTAAATAATTTGAGTATTTTTAGCAGTTCTATTTTAACTGTCTTTGTGACCTAGGGTAAGGCATTTAGACTTTCTAGACCTGGAGACCTTAGTTTCTTCATTTGTAGAAAAGAGGATTAGACTAAAGCATTTCTCTGGTCCTTCCAATTCTAAAGTTTTATGAGTCTATCATACTATTATTCTAGTATGGCAGTCCTGCCTCAGAATTCTCATATTAGATAGCAAGAAAATAACTGAAATGGATGTTGTTGAATGTTTCCCTGGTATCCATTCTTCCCTTCCTCTCGCCTAAATTATTCTGATTTCATTCTGGTATTCTTTCCTCCCCTTCCTGCTACACATGTACACACACACACACACACACGCACCCATTGTAGGTCTAGAAGTGAGCTCTGACACACACACACACACACACACACACACACCTATTGTAGGTCTAGAAGTGAGCTCTAATTAGTTAAGGCAAATCAGAGCCATCGTACCCCTTGGGCAGTGATTGATTCAGGAATAGACATGTAATGTGATTTGGGGCAATGAAAAGCCTCAGTCAGGGATTTTTGGGAAACTTTTTCATTCATCTTCTGAAAGGACTTTCAAGGGAGACACTCTTCAACTGTACATGTAAGAGGAAAGCCATAATTCCAGTTCTATTTTTGGCAGCTGTCCTCTGACATAAAGCAGCCATGATGAAGTTGACATTGGAAAGCAGAGCAGAAAATTAGGATCCTTGATGACATCATTAAGCTGTCAGATTAGTCAACAGTGGAAAATTTTAATATCTTCAGAAACTGTTTTAGTATCGTTTAGCCAGTTTGAGTTAGATTTTCTGTTAAAGACAGTTAAAACATCCAAAGACAATGTATTGTAGCTGATCAGACAATACATGTGAAAGCACCTTCAGAAGTAAAAAGTGTTGCAAAAATTCAAGGGCTAAATTGTTTGATGGAACTAATTCTCTGCAATTAATGTGCTTATATAAATGTATTTGTCCTATAAATATTTAAAGAGAGTTTGAGATATGCTGGATACCATATTAGGAGGTTAACTTTTAGAGCACATTCCAATTAACTGACTTCCTCAAGGCCACACAGGGAGACTGAAGCAGAGATAGACAAAAGACCAGGAATCTAGACTTTTCAAAGGACTTTATTATTGGTCTTTTAGTAATCTGATACTTTTTTTTTTTTTTTTTTTGGCGTCTGGAAAAAAGGCTTTAAATTTAGGATGTGCTACTCATAAGACAAATGTTCTAGGATATACCCAGCTAAAAACTGGATATTGTACAATTTTCTGACACCGTTCTAGAAGGGAAACTAGGTGATAGTATGAGCAAACTATTTCAAATCCATCATTTTTATAGGAAAATTTCGATATTTGGGAAAATAGTGTGTGCTGCCTTTTAGTACATCACGTCTGAAACTCACACTTGTTGATGAATATCTCATTGTTTTCATTACCTCTTTCTCTAGTGGTAATGACCTTTTAAACCTCATAATTTGGTTAATGTCAAACTTCATTCATTCAACACATATTAAGTTCTTAGTATATGCCAGGCGTTACACTGCTAGGGTCTGGAAGTTCTTTTCGCTTCATAGCCTTCGTATCTCCCAAAACTTTCTATTAAGTTGGCGAAATCTTTACCTGTCCTTCAAGATCTTTACATTCTATTTACCTTTTGACTTTATCGTCTACTACTCCATTTGGTGATTTTTTTTTTTCTGCCGTGAGTAGTCCTTCTTGGTCCCCAAATGCTCTCTGTAGTTAACTACTCACTACTTTTATTCTTGCTCTTCTTGGTTAACTTCCTTTAATTTTCCCTAATATAGTTTAAGTCTCTGTTTTGAAGATAATTATAAAACCAGGCTTTTGCACCCAGAGTATTAGGTGTGAGGGCAAAATATAAACAGTTTTGAAAAACATATTCCCTTCTTAAAATCATTGCTTGAAGGTATAATTTAGTAAAACAAAAAAGGAATATAAGAAATAGAACAACATGAAAAACAACAAAGTGTATGTTAATAACTTCCCTTAATCCCAAAGGTAAAGTGAAATTTAATTCTTTAGATAGAATTAAATACTTAATATTAACAGTAGCTATGGTTTATGTGTGTGTTTCTGTGTGTGTAGTAAGATTAGAATGTTTTTATTTTCTTCACTATATTTTTCTATATTTTACAAATTTTCTACTGTGAACAGGCATTATTTTGACAATTAGAAGATAAAAAATAATTTTAAGATATATAACTGTTGCTTTATAATGGAGAGAAAATAAATTTTTATTTGGCATAATTTTAATGTTACAATCAGAAAGACATTTAGAGTCAGTAATCAGTTATTATCGCTCTCATAAAATGCCTTACTTCTACTGGAAATATCCAAAATACCCTTCATAAAGATCTTGTTATATTATTTTGATATATCAATATAATAGAGAACTATGCAGTACTAAAAACTGATGACTTGAAGGCATGTTTATTGACATGGAAAAATATTAGTAATATTTCATTCAGTGGAAAGAAGTGTGATTTTGTTTTCCTAAGTAAAACATGGGAAGGATACACATGAAAATGATAGTAGTGATTTTTCCCATGTAATTGAATTATGAGCAATTTTTAATTTCTGTATTCTGCTTTCTGTATTTGATACAGTGAATATGTATTTCATATATGTAACACATCTTCTTTATCCAGTCATCCATCAAAGGACACTTCAGTTGTTTTCACATCTTGGCCACTGTGAATAATACTGCAATAAGCATAAGGGTACACATATGTGTATCTTTACAAATAAATGTTTTCAAAAATTTCAGGTAGATATCCCAAAAAGAGATTGCTGGGTCATATCTTAACTCTATTCTTAATTTTTTGAGGAATCTCTATACTGTTTTCCACAGTGGCTATATCAATTTAAATTGAAATTTTTATTAATAACTTTATGCCCTACATTCCAAAAACATTTTCTTTTCTTTGATTGCTCCTTTTCATAGCAGTATATTCTAGTTTTATGAATGTAGGTGTTGTTTAATTTATCTGACATTAATTTAGAATTATTTCAAATTTCTCTTTTGCAACACTATTATTTCCTCTAGGGATAGGGGTTCTGTTTATCTATAACAGTCCTTTTTTACACTGTTCATTTTCTTCAGATTTTTGTTGATTCTGGATTGTTCTTTCATATTTATGAAGAACTCATTTGATAATTTGAGACAACTACTATTGTGGTTCTTCTGCTGTTGCGTAGGCCAATTTACACAGAAAGTCTCTCCCTACAATGGGGAAGCTAACTAAGGGCTTCCCTTTAGAGTGTGTGAGAAATAAATAGACAGGTGAGCTTAGGCCCCCACAACTGGTGAAGTCAGGAGTCCAGGGTTATGTCAGGATCTGCTGTGTTTTTCTCTGGCCCTGAAACCCTTGTTGGGACAGCTTGCCAGGATGGCCTTTTACTTTCTTTAGAAATATCCATGCTGGTCTGGAGCCTGTGTGTTCAGAATCATTCATTGCCATTGCTCTGCTCTGTGTTACAAGAAAGCTGACTCACAGACTGTCTTTCCTGGGTCACGTCTAAGATGGTTCTGACTGAGTTTGGCCAATGGGAGACAAAAGCAGCAGACTAGGACGTGGGGGAGGACAATGGAAAGGCTTTCCGTCCCTCTGGCTGTCTGTCTCAGATAGTGTTTCCAAAAGTACCATCAGCTTTCCCTGGACATGGTTCCTCCAAGCTCCCACTGAGTGATCTGACTCTTTGTCTTCAGGACACCACGTCCACCTGCTTCCTGCTTTTGCCCTCAATCCCCCGTGTGGCTTCTCAGCAACACCATACCCTGTGTAATTTGTTTCCTGTATTAAATTTTCTCTGGTATAAATATTTTCTTTCTGTTTCATTGGTTGGGTCATGACTGATACAGAAGCCTATTTTAGGGTGAGGACAAATTCTGCAGCTGCACTGTATTTTGGGGTGAAGGAGAATGGCTAATTAGTTTAGACGTATTATAGAAATTTCTTAAAATTCAATATTCTAATGATGATTTTCCCCATAGCCTGCTGCAGCTCTTATGATTTTACTGCTTCCACCAATGCATTTTCTGTCTTCCAGAAATCTTTCAAAAATTTTGGTTGACTGAAAGTACCATTTCTTATTTTCATCACTTTTATTTTATTGATTTCTTCTTTTTCCCCACTGCCTTTCCTCCTCTTCCCCCTCTTTCTTCTCTTTACTGGCAGTGTAACATAGGGACTCCCTTCATGGACTCTGGACTAAAACCCTGTTCATCAAATACCAGTTTTGTGATTTGACACAAGTTCATTAATTTTTTTGTGCCTCCATTTGTTCATTTGTAGAATGGAAGTTGCTGAGAATTAAATGATAAGCTTGCAGAAGAGCGTTTGGCACATAATATGTGCTCAATAGAAATTAGTATTTTAACTTTAGCTGTCATTATCATTTTTTAAATTTTAATCAGATTTTGGAATGGAAAGTTGATAAATGTCTGAGCTCAGTTTACAATTTGAACTGAAAGAATGTAGCCTGATTTTGAACTATTAGAATGCTATTTAGCATGTAATGAAATAGCACACACAAGGGGAAAAATGAAAAAGAAAGTGGGTAAACTTGCCTTTGATAAAGACAAGAAGACAGGCAGTGATTACAAAGAGCAATCTAACAGCCGACATTCACAAGTGGATGCCACATGAAATTTCAGAGTAACTTGATTTCTAATATTTGCTTACCCACCTCAATCTTTCTTTTCCAGCTATATTGTGTATCAGGGCTTTTTTCTTCTAGGATAAAATAAGTGAGGGTTTTCTTTCTCAAATGCAGTTTTAATGCCTGGAATAATAATTTCTATTGGCACTATGTCTTCTTTGTAATTGTTTTTGTAATCTGCTTGAATAAGTCTTCTTTTCAACAGGAGGTAAATAACAACATAAAATGTTCTTATACAAGCTCTGAAAAATTATTTTCTCATATTTGTAAAAAATGGCATCGTAAAACTCAGCAAAAATAGGTTGAGCCAATTTCAATCTTTTGGGGTTTTCCTTCATTTAAGCCAATAATTCCACTTGGAATTTGGTTTTAATTTATCTACAAGATAAAAGAGCAAAAGGTTTTTAGAAGCTATCTGGATGCCAGGTTGATAATATTACATTTCTTTCTAGAAAACTTATTTTTCCATACATAAAGGCCTCAAATTCTTGGCAGATACAAAGTCTCAAGTTTTTACTTAATTTCTCTCCATCTTTATCTTGGTGGCAAACTTTGATAGTACTCAGATATCTTTAATGTCTGTACAATTCTGACTTTATTATGAAATTTGCATTTTATGTAAAATAACTTTCTTCTTCAGAAGTTAATCAGCTATTACAAAAGCTATATTTCTTTGTTTCTTAATATATTTGTAAATCTTAAACTGCAAAATTATTTGAAAACCAAAAGTAAGTTGTAATAGATGTATAAGGAAAGATTGTATTTTTAAATAAATGCAAAACTCATGTTGGATAGTTTCAAAAGAAAAAAAATGACTTAAAGAAATTTATTCTTTAATAGAGACTGTTTTTAAAAGCTATATTTTAAAAAGTTATATTTTACACACAAAGTAGTCTTTGTCTTATGTCAATTGTCCTTTAAGTGAAAAAAGTGTATATCTAGAGAGAACATGGAAAAAAATCTGCATGAAGTTCATGCTTTGTTGTTGTTGCTGTGTGTTTGTTTAAAAATATCTATATGATGAGAAACAAGTGATTCCTGGTCCCTGAATATTACAGCTGTAGGACTCTAAACATAGATTTAATATAAAAAACACATTTACTATATTTACTATGCTTAAAAAAGTACTTCACAAAATGCCCTTTGCACTAAAAAATGAAAGATTCGAACATGGGAATAAACTTTTTTTGGGGGATCTTTAGAAAATTCAATAGCTGCCAAAGTGTCTCTGTTTATTTTAGTGTTTACTACTAATCTGTTCTTAGAGTTCAGCAACTCTTCAGCTTTATACACATGTGGCAAAACTGTTTTTTTTTTTTATGAGAATGAGTGAAAACTTAATTTCAATAATCCAAAAAAAGCTCTAGAAGTTGTCTATTTATTTGTATTCAAAAGCCACAACAACTTTAGCTCTGATTCAAGAATCCAAGAAAGAAAAGGAACACACTGTGCCTTACGAAGTTATCTGGGATACTTTAAAGGTTTAGTGACCTATGGCGAACATTTTCAGTCAAGACGAGTAAATACCAGTAATTGTTGGGAGATACAACGGAATATCAGAAAATGAAAAATTAACAAAATAATGATACTTAAACAACCACATCTTCCTGTTACAGTTTTCAATATGGTAAAAGAAATGTTTGAAAATAGTGAAATGAAAAATAAATTATTCTAAATAGATATAAACCTTTCATCTTGATCTGTCTACAGAGTCAGATGTTTCATGTGAAAGTAACAAATAAAATCATTTGCATGTGACTGCATAAGAGAGAAATATAAATAATTACAGTAAAATATAATTTTTAACCATTAATCTCAGCTGAATAAGACTAATGAAGTTTAATGCAGGCTCTTTTATTCCTACACACAAAATGCCAATTATCTCTATTCTTTCCAAAGAACAAAATCTTCAGACACATTTACTTTAATAAAATGAGTTTATTAAGCCTAGGTTCTATGTAAAAGACAACCCAGAAAGTGAACAAACAGAAATATACTCAAAGACATAATGTTCAGGAAACAGTGAATCATATATTTAATTGAAGGAAATAACTAATATTTCAGAAGAAAATTTCAGGATTCAATATGATCAAAAGTGGTAAAAATATGATATATACATATGCACACATATCAAGTTTTGAAAAATTGTTATAGCAATACAGCCAATGCTACCATATATTTAACACAATGTACATATATATTTAACCCAATGGAAATGTAACAATAATTTAATCTCATTATGTGGAAATGGGAAGTAGAAAATATTCAGAAACCCAGGTCCTCTTCTATGCACAACATACGGCCCAGACATAAATAACCATCAATATTGAGCGAATCCTACTTTTAGGACTGAGTCCTGTCATAAAAAGTTATGATTCCTTTTTTTTTCAAAATTTCTTTGTGTTCTTGTTATGAAATTTCCATTGTATTTATTATCTGTACCATTATTTGCTTAACACTTTTACTTAAAATAACTTGTTTTTTAAAACAAGTTTATCAAAAGAGAAATATCACTGTCATTATTATATAATCAGCATCATTTTCCATAAATAGACAACAAAAACAGAATAATGATAATAGGTTCTAGCTAGGTGTTTATGCCTACCAAATGTTCTGAGCATTGGGAGTGCTCTATCTGTATTAAAACATTGGATGTTAAAGCATAACTCCAAACTAAGAC
This sequence comes from Pteropus alecto, assembly GCF_000325575.1. Taxonomy (NCBI): domain Eukaryota; kingdom Metazoa; phylum Chordata; class Mammalia; order Chiroptera; family Pteropodidae; genus Pteropus; species Pteropus alecto. The sequence goes on along the minus strand of NW_006440638.1, from coordinate 7,211,267 downwards.
TTTTTCTTGATAGAATTAAAGGATTGAAGGAAAATATAAAAGAAATTAACTTTCTTCTTATAATTTTTTAATATTATTTTCCTGGTTAGAGTATCATCTGAAATCAATAGTCTTGCATACCAAGCAGAGTCAAATTACTATTAGTATCCCACATTTTGGAAGGCAATGCTCTTCTTCAGTAGCTATCACTATTTCAGTATCTGTTTCTGCTATTTTAGATGGGAGAATTAGAAAGAGTGAGGTACCTCAGTAATGTGCATTTTTCTACTTTCTTTAGTGGGCAGGAAGTGGTTAAAGAATGGGAAGAGTGTGGTGGCTAATCTGGTAAAGACAAAAAGAACTCATTATACAACCTGCACCAATGGCGTAAGATTGGCAACTCCATGTAGGAGATGTCATCAGTAATAGGGTGTCTCCTTTCTTTACTGCCCAATAGTGACCCAGAACTAAAAGACAAACATGAACTTGGGATTGGAAGCTAATAAATGGGACACATTTTCTGGGAGGCTGAGGGTAACAGGGTTAATGAGTTACAGATGAAATTGTTTACATGGGTGAGTACTGTTTGCTTTTCTTGCCATTAGTTTTATCCTTTCCAGTAAGAGTAAGTTCATTTACAGTAGAAATGGGAGACAGAAACTAACATAGCTCTAAAACAATGTTTAACTTTTTAAAAAATATATACTTTTAAAAGAATGTTTTTGTTGCCTCTTTCTGATGCTATAGAAATGTTAATTTCTAGTTGACTCTAAATGCTTACAAGCCTTACTGCCTGATAGGAAAGGTTTCTGAAACAAGAGGTGCTAGTTTAGGGACAAAACTGGTGTGGGCTTACATGTGAGGGTGGTTCTGTGTGAATTCTTCACTCTTTATTAATCTAAAAGAAGTTTTAGAGGTTATCTTGTGATCTGGATAGGTTTGGGATATAATTATCAGGTGAACAGATCTCTATCTCCTTTTGCCTCATATTGTTAAAATTGGCATGACCCAGAAGCGGGTAACTGCTCAATTATGAATCCTCCTAGAGTTGGCCCTGAAAAATACTAGTGCAAGGGCACCTCCAGAATGGGCAGGACTTCAGGTGTTTCATGTGGTTAAACCCATATTCTGGAAAGAAAGATGGTTTGAGCATGGATGTAGTTGATTCATGAACTGTGGCTAATAGATTTATGGGCTGGTCATTGATTTGAAATAAACACATTTGAAAGACTGATGACAAAAGAGGTCAGGGAACAGGTAAGGTATATAGATAGACCTGTTAAAATGGAAACTGAGTAAAAAATATTTGTCATCCACATAGATATTTACTAGAGTTTCATTTGCAAAGAAGGTGCTTAATAATTAGATAGACAACTTGATTCATCATGTATGTCAGTCAGCTTCTTATCCCAGGATCCTGGTGTCTGTTTCATGGGTTCACTACAAAGTGGCCATGGCATCAAGAGTGGAGATTATGCATGAGCTCAACAACATGGACCTGCTCTCACCAATGCTGATCTGGCTTCTGGAAACTCAGCTGAGTGTCCAACCTGACTGTAACAAAGGCCAACGATGAGTTCCTGCACCACTCACTAAAAGAGCAGCAGCTGGCTGTTTGCTCATCAGGGACAGACTTATGGAGGAACATATTTGCCTTCCCTGCCATTAGGGCTTCTGCTAGCACATTGGTTCATGGATTACAGATTGCTGTATCCATGGCTTTCCATAGAACATCACCACTGACCAGGGGAATCATTTTATAATGAAAGAAGTGTGATATTGGACTCATGCCCATGAAATTCACTTTGGTCTTACTATGTGCCCATCCTCATCAAACAGTCTTGACAGAATAGTGCAATGGCCTGAGGAAGGCTTAGTTACAGTGGCAGCTAGAAAAAAATATCCTGTGTGGTTTCATACCACTCTATAAGATGGAGCTAATATTCCTTAAGCCAGCAGCTAATATTTGGTTTCATTTACATAGTCAGAATATGTCTAGGAACCAAGGGATAGAGACAAGATTAGCTTCTCTTACTATTTTGCTTAATAACTTACTAGTAGAATTTTTGCTTCTTATCCCATGACTCTGGGTTCTGTTGAGTCATAATGTTCTAGAGAGGACTGCTTCTACCAGGAGATACAACCATGGTTTTGTATAAGTTAGATGCTCCCTGGACACTTTGGGTTCTAAATTCTTCTAAACCATCCATCTATCCTTGGGGTTCTGGTTGGGTTCAGGTAATGAAGAGCCCTCGTGGAAGCGTGGAGGGAGGAAGAAATGTGAGGCTGGCTATTTATTTTCACAGTCTCCTGCTTGTAATGAGCAGATTGGGGACCATTTGGTCTTTGCTTCTTATCTGATATGTGAGAAACCTGAACTGAGAGGTAATGTGATTTATCAGAGGAACAATTTTAAAAGATTTTTATCAGAGCAATCCTCAGATAGAGTCTGAGTAGCATCAAGTAGAGTCGGAGGTTGTAAACTCAAATGACAACACCTGTGCCATAAAGTGTCAAATAGGTGAGGGAAGGTGGTTTGATAATGCACACGAGTTATTAGGAACTGGAGAATGTATCATCTCCTCCAAATGCAGTACCTACTTAGCCTCAGCTAGTTGCCACAATGTTGAGAATGCAGAGCTCAGTGTTGCCAATTGTTTGAGTTTTAGAGAAGAGATAAAAATATGGAATTTTGCGTGAAGTCTCTCATTTTAAACAGCAGTTCATTTTAACTTTAAATACTAAAATAAGCCTTTGAGCTGCCCTTCTCTTGCTTGGGCTGCTTCCAATTCTGGAAATATACATCTCTTTGCTTTCCCTTCTAATAAAGCTATTCTTTTCTGCTGTAAAACAAACAAACAAAACAACAACAACAACAAAAACTAAAAGAACTAGCAAAACAAACAAATAATCTGTGGGTTACATTAGCTGGTATGAGCTACCATTGAAGAATCTTACTAAAGACAAAGAATCTTACTAAGGACAATCATCTGTAGTGAGTGATATCATGCTGGGAGCCTTGGGGAACAAATTGGGGAGTTGCTGAAGGAGGTGGAGACAAGGAGGGCACTTGGATCTACTGTGATTTAATAAACTAGGGATAATAAGAACCTGAAGAGTAGCAGGACTTGGGAAGAGGGCTTGTACTGAGATAGTAAGGAGGAAAAATTAAATGCATCTCATAGGAGACAGGAGATAACTAAACCAATTCTTGGGGCTTTGGTTGGGTGAAATGCCATTCACTAAAGTGGAGAAAGCATGAGGAAGAGGAGCCAGTTAGGCAGGTAGGGTGGGGCATCTAGTAAGTGAGCTTGTTCAATTGGAAATATAAACTTGAAGGTGTGTTGGAAGTTAGGTCAACTGGGAGCAGCAATTGGGATTTGAAATCCTGATGATCGCAAAGTGAGAAGTAAAGAAGGCTAAGTATAATACCAGGGAACATCGACCTCTAAGGTGACATTTATCAAACTTATTAGCTCACAGAAATCTTTTATAATGAGAATACGTCAACAGAATTCACACAGGGGCTCATCACTTATAATGTGTTTAAAGAAAATATAGAGAGAAATATATAATTTTTCTGATAAATTAATAGCTGCAATATATGAAAAATGGTGTTCTATGCACATTTTTACTTTGTAACAAAAAGTTGCCATAACTTAGAATAATTATTTTATTTTATTTTTATTTTATGACCAAACAGTATGTCAAAATTTTATTAAAATATTAAGTATATTGGATTTTTTACATGATAATGATATCTCTGTGTGTTTTATTTTTTGTTACTTGGTTGGGTCAGATTCTCGTTTTTCATTAGGGACCATGTTGCTGAGCTGGACCCTTATATTGAGTGCCCCTTTAAGACTACTTTCATATTGGGCTTTCATGGCTGTGCAGTGTGAATATATTGTTTTATGCAAATATGTTGTGGAAAAGGTAAGAACATGCACATTTTTGAAAATCTAGCCACTCCTTAAGTAGGCTAATAAAGAATTTACTTTTGGGGAAACTCAGTTTCCCAGTTTTTCTCCAAGAATTGTGATTGTTTATCTTTGTTTTTACTTGTTGATATTTTGAAAAATGAGATTTTTCTTTTATTTAAATATTTTTTCTCCTAGTCACAAATTAATGAGGCCAGACTTTATGTAATATGAACATTTAATATATAGAAAACATTGTATGATACTAAGTTCGTGTAATATAAATATTTAACATAGGATAAGAAAAGGCTAAAAAGTATTTATTCATTCAATAAATATTTACCGCATGCCTACTTTGTATAATCTCTCTTTTAAATATTTGATATATATCCATGAATAAAATAGATAAAAATCTCTACCCAGTGAATTTTACATTTGGTGAGGAGAAACACAAAACAAATAATTTATGTGTATGAACATATTACATTTTTGAGTGTTTGGATTTTGTCTTTCTTAGAAGAGTGCTTGTGGATCAGCTTCGTTTTATTCAAGTTTAGGTTTAAGTTTCATTAGGGAAGGTATAGAAGAGCCTTTATTTTAGAGCTAGTTTAGTCCCACTACCAAGTTGCGCCCTCTTTTGGGGTCTTTATTAAATGCACTGGATGTTCAAGGAAGTCTCTCCACTCTGACTGGTTAGACCAGGAATATCTCCTGGCCCTAGGCAAGCTTTGGGAAGTGTTTACTTTTAACTCCCCAGTTATCCTTTGCCTGTCCTTGTGGAGATTCACTCTATGCCTGTACAGCTTAGTATTCAGACAGATATTCCAATACGACTCTTATGCACATTTCTAGAGCTCTGTCTCTGCATAACTTCCTCCTCTGAGGATTCTTGATTCCTCACCTCAGAGATACTGCTGTGCTTCACTTGCGGATCCCGTCTTTGGGCCAGAATTTTGAAAGTGTCTCTAGGCAGAAATCCAGAGCAATTGGAGGGCTCATTTCATTTGTTTCCTTCTCAGAGGAAACACAGTCCTGGGTTGTCATTGTCAAATGTTATGTATTTTGTCTAGTTGTCCATTTTTTTAATGTGGTCTGGAGCCTATCACTCTGAAGCAGAGTCCAATTTGACTCTTGGAATGTCACTTTTCTCACTGTAGTGTAATTGATTTGATTTTTTAATTAAAAAAGCAAAAATAAAAATAAAACCAAACAAAATATAATTTAAAAACAACCTCAACCAATTTTCTGTGTCTCAAAAATACAAGGCAACACCGATATTAGGATAAAGGCAATAAGGGGCTCAGTTCAGAAGGGAAGGTGACAACTTTGGAGTGATCCAGGCAGGGTCCAAAGAGAAGAGATGTGCAGAGCTCAGAGAGATAAACTTGAGCAACATTATTTAAAATAATTAAGTCGACATCGTGTGTGTGAGACTGTGTGTGTGCGTGTGTGTGTGTGTGTGTGTGTGTGTGTGTGTGTGTGTGTATGCACGCATGCATGCTCTGAATTGCCTGGAGTAGAGAGGTTTTGTAGAAAAACAGGTGGTTGAAAGGTTAGAATTATAAATTGAGACAACCGAAGCTGGGTTTGTACATTGAGTGGAAAGGACATTCCTAGAATTTGCAAAAGCCACCAGCCTAACAGGATTGGAGAACAAGCAAGCCTTTCTCATTGTCTGCTTGGGCCAGTCAATTCCGGAACACAGGGAGAAATGTCAGTTCTGGAAAACACTTTTCCATTGGCAGTGCCATCCTCATCCTCAAGTTTTTTTGCATTGGTGATGCCAAACAATAATAAAAATCTCTTAAAATTACATCATTCCTTTTAATACAAAGATTCTTAATGTACCCTTTGTTCCATACTTAAATGAATCCTATAGTAGCACTCGCTCCATAATATGCTGAAAGGCAGCCATTTATGGGAAAGACCCAATAACTATTTACAGAGTCAAAGTAATAGTAATGAATAGAAAATGGATGTCTTGTGACCCATAGTTTGGGGCTCTCTTTTCTCCACAATGCTTGTTGCCTGCTGCTGCTGCTGCTCTCTCTCTCTCTCTCACATACACACACACAAACACACATGCATGTATGCATCAACCTTTAGTAAACTGAAATAGTTGGTGATAACGTAAGCCTATTTTGCCCACTCTCAATATACTTCCTTCAATCTTCAAATCCACCTCTGTTCAAGTAAAAACTGAAATATAAGAAAGCCACAATGATTAGTTCAAAAGTTCATCTTCAATATTTCTTTTCTGACAGAAATAGTCCAGTTTGCTTTCTGAAAGCTTAATATTAAAATGTATAAGGTAAATTTCCAAACATCTCATAGTACTTGAATGACTTGCTATGGACCATCAACACTAAATTACTTATATCTATTTTATAATTAATTAACACATTAATTATATATATGATATAAAATCCAAAATGTATAAAATGATATGCCTCTTCTCCACAGACACTCAGTTCTCTTCCCTGGAGGTAATCACTGTTAATTATTTTGTGTGTGATTTTCCAGAGATTATAAATACAAACCTATACACATATATACCTATATGTAAGTGTTTATGAAAAAATGAAAATACATGTATGTATATGTATATACATACTTTTTATTCAATGCTTTTCTCAAAATATATTAATGTAACTGTTTTAACAAACACACATATGCATAGTATCTTCATAGTATTCTTTTGTATGGATATATCTTAATTAATTTAGCTATTTCATTATTTATGAACTTTAGTTTATTTCAACTGTTTAGATATGATTAATATTGGTACAAGAAGTACTCATGTACAAAAATCAGTTTTGAAATATGTGTATATAAAACATTTCTAAAAGTGTAATGATTGTTTTAAATTGCATATACATCTCCAGTTATGACAGACATACCAAATTACAATGTATAGATGTGGCATCAATTTTTATGCCCATCAAAAATGTAAGAGTGCTTATTTCCTCATGTCTTTGCAACACAGTATACATGCTTTTTGATCTTTGGCAATCGGATAGATTAAAAATGAGTTATCTTTTTTGAGTTTTGATTTGTATATATATAAAAATTTTTTTATGTATGAAGAGCTATTCAAATTTCTGTTCTTTGAATAGTTTGTCTATTGCTCCTTTCATCATTGGGTTTTTGATTTATATGTAGGAACTTGTAGTTAAGCAAACTACTTCTTTTCTGTGATGTGTGTTGTAAATATTTTCCCCATTTTTATATTCCTTTCATTATTAATAATGATGTTTTGCCATGCAGATATTTCTAACTTTTAAATAATTGAAATTATCAATTTTTTCTTTTATGGCTTTTAGGTTTTATATCATACTTAGGCCTTCAGAACTACAAGTTTATAAATAAATTCTCATGTTTTTTACTTTTCTTGTTTACACTTTTCACATTTAAAATCTTAATCTACCTGAACTTTATCTCGATGTAAGAAATAAGTAAGGATCAAATACTATGTTATTTCCGATGACTACCGATGATCCCACATAATTTTTGACAAATCCATCTTTTCCTCTTTGATACTTATATCCAGATGAATTCATTTGGAATTCAAATTTATTCCTGGCATCTCAGTTCTGTTCCACTGACTTAGTCTTTTTTCATTTTACTTATTTTTCAGATTTTGTATTATTGTTTATTTTTCCATAAGAATGGAAAATAAACTTCTCATTCTAAAATTAGAATTGATAGTATATTTTTAAAAAATCATTAAATCTATAGGTTAATAGAGGAAAAATTGACATCTTTATGATATTCAGAGGCAGAATTACCTCTGATGTGTATATAACACCAGACTGCCAGACTACCTGTTTTTAAGTCCAGACTCTACCATTTATCAGCTTTGTGACCTTGGCTGAGTAACTTTATCTGTCTCTGCTTGGATGATAAAAAAAAGAATCAATAATAGTACTAATATCATATGGAACTCGTGAAGATTAAGTTAATACATATAAAAGACTTAGAACAGCACATTTTGCTCACTTATTATAAATCTTATCTGTTATCATTGAATTTTCCTATCCAAGAAAATAAGATGACTTTCTATTTATGTCACATTTTATGTCCTTTATAATATCTTAAGTTCTTTTATTTCCATGTATTTGTTATTTTTCCGTGTAGATCTCACACATACTTGTATTTATTCCTGGTTATTTTTTTTTCCTTTTTTTTGTGGCTGTTGTAAGTGGAATTTAAAAAATATGTTGAGATATACAGTATATACAACTATCTTTTGCACCAATTTAAAGTTTACAATTTGATGCATTATAACAAGTGTATATGCTGCATAACAGCCAATACAATTATAATACGGAATATTTCTATCACCCCAAAAAGTTCCTATATACCCCTTTTCAGTTAATCTTCTTCCCTCACCTTAATTCCTTACCTCTGGCAACAACTTATGGCTTTCTGTCTTTACAATTGCACACTTTCTAGAATTTAATATAATGGAATTATGCAATACATAAACTTTTGTGTTTGACTTTTTTCCTTTAGCAAGTATATTGTTTTTAAGATTCATGCATGTTGTTGTGCAATAGTTATTTACTTTTTATTGCTGAGTAGTATTCCATTTTATGGATGGGTACACCACATTTTTAAAACTTATTCATCAGTTGATGGATAATTGAGTTGTTTACAACTTTATGCTATTATGAATTAAGCTGTTCTGCTATGAACATTCAAGTACAATTCTTTGTGTAGACATAGGGTTTTATTTTCCTTGGGCAAAAACCTAGAATTGGGATTGTTGGATTGTATGACAAATGTATATTTAACTTTAAAATAAATTGCTAGAATGTTTTCCAAGTATGCTTGTATTATTTTGCATTTCGCCAGTAATATATGAGTCTTCCAGTTTTTCTACATCCTCTCCAACACTTGATATTTACAGCCTATTTAGCCAGTTTAGTGAGTGTGTAGTGGTATTTCCCTAATGACTAATGATGTTGAGCATCTTTCATGTGTTCATCTGCTCACTTCTTGAGTTAATTAGTTAGTGCCTTAAAAGAGTTTATATATATTGGATATATATATAAACTATATTGGATATAGTCCTTTATCAGATATATCTTTTTATAGTCTCTCATTTACCTTTTTATTTTCTTAACTGTCTTTTGAAGAACAAAACTTTTTAACTTTGTTGAATCCCAAACTAAGAAATATTTGCCTAGCATAATGTTACAGACATTTTCTTACATGTTTTCTTCTAGAAAGTTTACTGTTTTGGCTTTTATGTTTCAGTCTAATTTTTTTTTGGTTCTTTTATTTCACATGATGTAAGTTAATGGTCAAATTTTGCGCTTTTTTTTTTTTGAGGGGAACATATGTATATTCAATTGTTTTAGTATTATTTTTGAAAAGACTGTCTTTTCTTCATTGAATTATGTAGAACTTTTGTTTAAAATCAATTAACTATATATGTGTGGGTCAATTTCTTGGTTCTTAATTATATCTCATGGGTATATTTCTGTCCTTACTCTAAAATATTTTGATTATCATAGCTTTATATTAAGTTTTGAAACCAGTGTGTGTCCTTCAAATTTGTTTTATTTTTTAAAATTATGTTGGCCATTCTAGTTCTTCTGCTTTTCATATAAATTTTAGAATCATCTTATTAATGTCTTCAGAAAAAGCTATCTGTATTTTTACTGGGGATGTATCTATAGATCAATTTGATTGGTAATGCATTAAGAGATCAGTCTGGGGAAAAATGACAACTTAAAATATTGAGTCCATTTGTATATAAGCATGTAATATATCTCCATTTTTTGGATCTTCTTTAATTTCTCTTAACAATGTTTTGTTTTCAGCATTCAAATTTTGAACATTTTATTAAATTTATTCTTAAGTATTTCTTATTTGCAGATATTATTAAAACTGATATATATTTATATATTCACATATATATATATATATCAGTTTTACTTGTGTCTTATGACCCTGATAAACTCACTTTTTTTGTTCTAGTAGCTTTTTGTTTTTTGTAGATTCCTTAAGATTTTCTACATAGGAGATCATGTTATCTGAGAAAAGTTTTACCTCTTCCTTTTTGACATGTATGTCTTTAATTTTTTTTTTCTTGCCTTATTGTATTTGGCTGGACCTAGAGTGCAATGGTAAGTAAATGTGGTAAGAATGGACGTCTTTGCTTTGTTTCTGATCTAAGCAGAAAACATTCAGTTTAACAGTGAGGTAAGATATTAGTTTTCAGAGCTTTGTAGATATCGCTTATGAGGTTGAGTTTCTATTTCTAATTTACTGATGGTTCTTATCATTAATGAATATTGAATTTTGTTAAATGTGTTTTCCTGTAACTATCAAGAAGATCATATATTTTTTCTTTATATACATATTTTTAAATTGTGAATTACATTGATTGACTTTTGCATGTTAAGCTAACAGGACAATCCTAAGATAAAACCCAATTCAACATAATATGTTGTCCTTCGTATATATTTCTGGATTCTAGTTGCTTCAGCTTTCTAAAGAATTTTTGTGTTTATGTTACTGAGTTATATTTGTCCATAATTTTCTTTTCTTGTAATGTCTATCTTCATTGTGTACCAAGGTAATGAGTAAGGTAGTGCTTGCTCTTTTACTTTTGAGAAGATTTAGTGTAGACTTGACATTATTCTTCTTTAATACTTGGAAGAATTCATCATTTAAACTGGGCCTAGATTTAACTTTGTAAAACATTTTTAATATTTGAATTCAATTCTTTAATAGATATAGGGTTATTTGGGTTATCTACTTCCTCTTGAATGAGCTTTTTCAGTTTTTGTCTTTCAAGCCGCTTTCAAGTGGACACATTTATTAGCATAGAGTTTTTACTAATGTTATATTTTTATTTTGATGTTTGTAATAAGAACTCTAGTGATGTCTGTCTTTAATTTTTGATGTTAGAAATTTGTGTCTTCTCTCTTATCTAATCATTCTGGCTAGAAGGTTATAATTTTATAGGTCTTTTTAAGGATCCAGCTTTTGGTTTCATTGCTTTTGCTCTATTTTTATTTTATGTTTTGTTTTTCTTTTTAACTTCATTGACTTATTCTATTATTATTTTCTTCTTTTCACTTTCGCTGGTTCAATTTATTCTTCACAGGTTTCATAATATAGAAGTGTAGGCCATTTATTTCAATCCTCTCTTCTTTTAAACACATGTACAATGATATAAATTTTCCTCAAACCACTACTTTAGCTTAACTCCACGACTTTTGACATGGTATATTTTCATTTTCATTCAATATCAAATATTTTTTAAATTTCCTTGCAAATTCTTCTTTGATTGAGTTATTTATAAGTGTCTTGTTTGATTTCCCAATATTTGATGGATTTTTCCAAATATCTTTCTATTAATCATCATTTTAATTCCATTGTGGTCAAAGAATATATATTGCATGATTTCTATATCCTTCAGTTAATTAAGATATTTATTATTTATTAATTGTTATTATCAACAAGCATGCAATTTATTTCTATTTGTGAATGTTTCATATGCACTTGGAAGGTATATGTATTCTGTAGTTGTTGGGTTGAGTATTCTGTTTATACCATTTAAGTCAAGGTGGTTGACAGTAAAGTTCAGGTCTTCTATATTCTTGATTTTCTGTCTGCAGTCTGATAATCTTCACTTTTAATTGAAGTGTTTATATCATTTACAAAATCATTATCAATATTGTTCTATTTAAATCCACCTTTTCTATCTGCCTACTTTATCTGATCTAATCTACTTTATTTGGTATTAATATAGTCACTATATCTTTCTTTTGATTTTTTTTTTATATTTTGTTTCATTCTTTAACTTTTACCCTGTGCCTTTATATTTATTGTGATTTACTGTGTGCAGTGTATATTTGTGTCAAAAAAATGTGAAAATCTGTGCCTTTTAATCGGGCATGTTTAAGACATCTATATTGGATGCCATTTTTGCTATCATTGGTTTTAAATTCATTTTGCTATTAGTTTTCTATTTGTCTCATCTTCTTTTTGCTCATTTTTTCTTTCCTCCCTTATTTTCTATTATTCTACAAATTATTAAGTTTTATTTTTTCAATATAATTTTATTATCACTATTTTCTTATTACCTATATTTCTTTAAAATTTTTTGGTAGCTACAGTAAGGATTAGAATATAAAACTTTAACTTATCACTATTTACCTTCAAATAATATCATACCACTTCACATATAGCATAAGAACCTTAAAACACTATATCCTTATATCTCTGCTGTCTCTCGTGCTTCTGTTGTGATACACTTTTCTTCTCAAATCCTATAAAACTTACTATTTATTGATAATATTTTTGGGTGATACAGTCAGTTATCTTTTAAGATTTAAAAATGTGAAAAAAACTTTATATGTGATCACATATTTGCCACATATTTGTGATTTCCAACACCTTTCATGATATTTTGTAGATAAGATTTCCATCTGGTATAATTCATCTGGCATGAATTTTGTTTTTTCTTCTTTAAATATCTTTTAAATTACCTTTTCCACTTCTTTTCTTCTGGGATCCCAATCATACTATTTAATGATTTTCCACAGGTTATTAATCAGTTTTTCATTCTTTTCTTCTCTGTGCTTCAGTCTAATTAGTTTTATCCATATGACTTCAAGCTCTTTTTTTTTTTCTCATCTTATCTAATATGCTATTTAGTCCAATTCAGTGTATTTCATTTTAAATATTGCATTTTCATCTCTAGACAATCTATTTGGATCTTTTTTATATCTTTTTTTTCTTTCATTATCATGTTATGTTTTTCATTACCTTCTTGAAAATATGGAGCATATATGTAATGGCTATTTTAACATCAGTATTTGCTAATTCTTTCCTCTCCATCATTTCTCGTTCTGTTTTTATTTATTGATTTTTTAAAAATCTTGGTTATTTATATTTTCCAGCTTATTTACAGGCTTGGTAAGTTTAGAGTGGATGCTGAGAATTGTGAATATTCCATTGTTGAGCGCTAGATTTTTCTCATATTCCTTTAAATTGTATAGAATTTTGCTCAGTGGAGCAACTTAGTTGAAATTATCAGGGTCTTTTCAAGGCTGGCTTTTAAAGATTTGATAGGGCCGTTACAAATCAGCCTTAATCTAGGATTAACTTAATCCTACTACTAAATTGATATTTTTCTTATTACCTAATGCTCCACGTATTAAAATTTCCTCTCACTTATTCCCAGCCCTGTGTCATCTCCAACAATTGTTCTGCTTACTGTTTTCCACTGATTCTGTCTTCAGTTCTAGAATGTTTCCTCTCATGCATATGCGCAGTAACACTTAGTCATAGACTTAGAAAATCTTTTGTAACATTTCAATGATTTTTGTGTGTGTGCAGATCCTACTTCTTTGATAGCCTGCTTTTTTCCCAGTTTTGTTGAGATATAATTGATGTACATCACTGTATATGTTTAAGGTATACAGCATAATGGTTTGACTTACATATATTGCGAAATGATTACTGCAGTAAGTTTAATTAGCATCCATCATTTTATATAGGTACAATAAATTAAAAAAACCAATAAAATTATTTTCCTTGAGATAAGAACTCTTAGGATTTACTCCCTTAATATCTTTCATATGTATCAATCAGCAGTGTTAGCTATAGTCATCATGTTGTACATTACATCTCTAGTATGTATTTATCTTGTAACTGGAAGTTTGTGCTTTTGAAAATTGTAGGTGTCTCAGCCTCCCTAAACTCATTTCTGTCTCTTCAACTAAGTGAAATAACCAGAATCTGTTTGGATTGCCTCTCCATTTGTTGTAGTTTGGAAAATGACTCCACACAGGAAACTGGTACAATGATAGGGGCCAGCTTAGCCAGCTTCCCTTTTACCAGCCATCAGTCTTATGCTCCCTATTCTTCGACATCTAAAAACTGTTGTTTCATTTATGGTGTGTGATTTTCTAGTTGTTTAAAGTAGGAGGCTAAATCTTGTCCCTGTTATTCAGTCTTTTCTGGAAGTGAAACTAAATAGATTGTTTTACTTTTTAAAAATATCTAAATTATTTGTTTATGTATATGAACACTTTTGGTATGTACCTATTAATTTCACACCCACTGATCTCACAGGATTGCCTTATTTTGGCAATGGTTTCTAATGAAATAGGGTTTTCCTAATACATCATCATATAATAGGCAACATGGCCTAACAATTTTTTCAGTTTTATACCTTTTTTTTCTTTTACCTAATTGCACTGGATAATACTTCCAGAATAATATTAAATGATAGTAATAATAGTACATAAGCCATGTTTTTTCATGTATTTGCATATCTAATTAGTGTCAAATATTTTGGATATAAATTCTGAATATATACAATCTACTAAAATGGTACTTTCTTTTATTTTCTTAAAATTACCTTTAACTTTCATTCTAACATATTAAATATTTGATAATGATAGTTCATACCTCATCCTTTGCTCCTCTCCACCCCCAAGAGGCTTCATTTTTTTCCACCCAAAACATTCCTAATTGTAGTCGGCAAAATATTTTTTTCCCCTGTTATTGTACTTTTTCCTCTAGGTATTTTTAAAAATTCATTATTAAATTGAAATTTGTTTTAAAACTTTTTAATAACACATAACTTAGTTTTGCCTTAAAAGGCATTTTCAGAGTCCAGTTTATAACACCAGATCCCATTTGGGGGCTGCAATTACTATTTCTGAGCCTGTTAAAGGATTTTACACAATTTCTGCTATTTAGGATTTTTTTTGGTCTTAAATCTACTATTAGAGAACTCAACAGTCACATGTTTGCCCATCTTCCCTTTCATCTAACCTCATAACATGATGTAATATTTTTATGGTTCTTTTAACTCTTGAAAAACCTTTTATCTCTGTGGCTAGGTAACTGTTTTCTTAGATCAGCTAGACCCAAAGAATTCTCTTGGCATGTATCATACCTTCAGGAAGCCTCATACCTAACCTCTTTTTTGGGGATTCTTGATGTCCTAGATAAACTTTAAATATCTTGAATCTAGAACAATTTAATTACTATTACAATGTTGTAAATATTTACCTTAGTTTTGAATTTAATTTTACATTCATAACCCATGTCATTTACTTTTCAAAATACTATTTTCTTATTTCATATTGGAAAAAAGTCACAAATTTTGTTCCAAAAAGATAAAAGATAAAATCTTAATACACAAAAAATTTGGTTTTGCTACATAAATTAACCCATAGTGTAATTTTATTAAGTATATATAGTAATCTCAACAGTAATGAATAACGGATTACAACTTGCAGTCTTTGAGGGAGCTGTTTAAGGAGGAGATAAAATAATTTAACTTCTCATTTTAAGCAGGTTCCTCAAAAGTTATTAAAGTATTTTGCCATCTTAAGTAGGTTATAATTACTCATAAATTCGGTTTTTACATTTTCTTTAGTATCAAAATCAAATTTTTATAGGACAAAATTAAACTTAAAAACAATTCTAATATTATAAATTGTTATATATCTGACCTGACCTTACAAGTATTTAAAGAAAAAAAGAATAGAGCTTAATGGCATGAATCTACAACTATACAATTAGTCTTCCATTCTATGGTAATACAGTCTACCTCCTGATTTTTGGTTTGTATATCAGTAAATATGATAAAAATATTTTAACCCCAAGTTCTGAGAATAGTGTAATCATTCAATAAATATTCTTTGTGGCAGAATGAATTATTGGCACCAATTCTCTCCTCTCTTTGTGTCCATAGCCTTTGTCATGCAGCTTTTTGCTGCCCTCCACTTGGACTCTGGACTCAGCAATATGATTTTCTTTGGCCAATGGATGTTAGAAGATTTGTTGCACCAGGAGATTTAATGGACTGTTCTCATTTCCACTTTTTTGGTATTGTAAGAAAATGCTGGGCTATCCTTATGGAGGATCAGACACACAAGGAATAAGCCCACCCAGAGATAGATAAGTAAGCTAGTCAAACTACATAGGTCTGAGTGAGTATAGCCAAGGCCAACCTCGATTAGCAGGTCGACCTACACAGCCAACTCCAGATGAATAAGTGAGTTATTTAGATCAGGAGAGCCATTAATGACCACCTCAGATGAGCAATAAAGTATTAGTTTTATGTCACTGAGACTGTCTTGCTGCTTTTTTTATGTAGCATTATTGTGATAATAGGTAACTAATATGACCATTAAACGAACAAATCTTGTTTGCATTCTTTCATTATTTCACACCTACATTTATTGAGTTTCTAAATAGGAAGGGAACTTGTGGTCAAGAAGTCTGCTTCTTGATATCATATACTTCACCCTATCTTAATCATCCTACTCCATGCTCTGGTGAATTTTCAACAAAATTGTCACTTCTATCAGTCAAACTTTTAAATTTGTTTATTTTAAACTTGTGGTATTAAATTTTAATCCTTTCTGAAAGATTTGTTTTGGAGCTCTTAATTCTTATTGCTTCATTGTTGTACCATTTTAAACAAACTTTTTTCAATTAAAAAATGAAATTATATCTTTTTAAAAATTTCAATCTATTTAGTCAACAAAAATTGATAATTTGCTTTAAAATTATTCAAGTAAGTTTTTATAACTGAAATTGAATTGATATTGAAAATATACATACATACAAATACAAAACATACACACTTATATAGACAATTAAAATGTTAAATGATTTTATGCTTTTTTTGCTTTAAAAAATGACCACTTTTGCCACTTAAATTATTTTATATGATCCTTCAACCAATAAAGAAAATTGACCTTTGCTAAGGGAATCTAACCTTGCATTTTTTTCCCTTTTAATTCCAAATATGCAATCTTAACATTATATTAATATTGATTTTTGCATTTAATATGAAATAAAGTGAGTTGGTAAACATTAAATTGTAACTGTGCTATGCTTTCAATGTAGTTAAATATGGCAAAATAAATCAGTACTTGGTTCTAAATTGATTTTGATTATAATGTGCAGACAATCTCATTGGATTATGTGTTCATTATGGAAAAGAAAGCAAAATCAAAACAAACAAACCAGCACTCCAGCATTTTCAGCCCTGTATCCATTCACATGCACTCTTCAGTGTGAATATTAAAGGAAATTAATTTTGAGCCACTGACACTAATAGATGTCATTTCCTGAAGAATCCATTTAGTTACCTTGAAATATAGGAATAATTTTTAAAAATTCTAATGCAGATCAACTAATTACAAAAGAAGAGGCCCTAGTGTTTTCAAAATTATTGTTCAAAGAGTTGTAGATCAGTACATTAAGACAATATTGAAATACATTTAGATAAATGTTCAAATATAAATTGTTTAATATGTAGCCTTATGTATCTCACCTTCTGCGTTTATTTGTGTTACTTAAAAAAGTTTAAACATCAGACTAATATACGGGAATTCTATTCTACATATTCTATCCAATAATGGAAAGAAGGTATCTCAAAATAATGTAGTAGCTGTTGGCTCTAAGAGAAATTAAAGAAGTCATATTTTTATTCTAAATAATTTTTTTTCTGAAAAACTGGAATGACATCAATGGATACTGTCTGACTAATTTGATATCAATAATGTTCAAATGTACATAAGATAGAATTTCACTGGAACTTTCACTGGTAAAGTGTAAAAAAATTAGGAATTACCTAAGTCATTTTATAGTTCATGATTCCTTATGCTAAAATATAAGATTAGTTGATTGTTGTGAGGTCAGTTTCTCTATATCAGAATCTAAGTGGCAATTCCTATGCAGATTATTACTATTATTACTTTTTTTTGGAAGGCATGCTCTCAGAAAAAAGGAAAAAAATAAGGAAATAACAGAAATGATAGAATAGATGAAGAAGTTAAAAAGAAAGGATGTGCTTTCAGCAGAATCTTGGCTCAGTCTGATCCCAGGTGGAGCTCCAGAAGGTATGAATGGCACCCCAGACCTGTTCCATTGAGACAAATTAGATTTCGTACCTCTGTATTAATTATTGACTGTGGCCTAAGTGCCTTCCTGGGGTGCGTAGGATCTTCCGTAATCACAAAGAAGTGTCTCCTCTTGGTGCAAGACAATTATTATCTGGAGATGGAGCAACTGTGAGTCATTGTAGTAAAAACTTACAACAGCTGAGAAAGGAATACGCTGTGAGGTAAGTGGGTCTAGGAAAGGCATTAATGCATCTACTACAGTTGTAATGTAGTTCCAAACACTTGGTTAAACGTTATTTTCTACACTTCCAATGCTCTTTTAGTTCTCTATTTTCTCATATTTCTTACTGCTTAAGACATTTTCCTATTTGTTTATTATTGTTTCAAACTAATTCTAACCTCTTTTAAAAGATGTCTACATTTTGAAATGACTCATGTATTTGAATATTCAATTCAGCATACTGTCAATTCATTAATCACCTATTATTGCTTAATGAAAAGTAAATTCAAACTTTATCAATGACATTTTTAATTCATGAAAAACATACGATGAGAGAATACTTAGTTGTTTCTGGGAAAACATTTTTCTTAATCTAGCTTTATCTGTGAAGACAGAGGTTCCCTTAAAAAATTTTTGGAATAAATGCAGAGTTGATCTTTTTCACAGAGGATGCACAATAGGCTAGGAAAACTGGCATATTATGGGACATATTCTTTTTTATTTCCTTATATAGCAAAGTGATCATTTAAAACTACTTTAAACTAATGGTCACATTGAATTTTTTATGGAAACAAGCACTCTGTTTTTTTGTTAAAGTTTTCTTTTTTTCCTATTGTTATTTATGTTCATTCTAGAAGATTTAGAGGAAAAAAGTCTAGTTTTTAGTGTTCAGGGAATAGCAGCAAATATGATATTAATTTCAGATTCTTTATTGGTTAATTTCCTTTCTCTGGAAATATTTGGAAATACTGAAAATTCAATCATAGTGAAATTTAAATCCTTTGTACATAATTAAATGATTTTATTTTATGAAATCATAAATTGGTCTCATGACTTCCAAATTCACATTGTCAACACTGAGAATGAAGCCCATTGAACATTTTCCTGATAAAAGTTCGGAATAAGATTATAAATGCTTCATCATCATTAAAGACAAGTTTACTTCCTTTTTCCCTTTATATTTTTGTAAGAAAAAGAAACCTCAGTTAAAAAAGAGAAAAATGGTGCATTTTAATAGAATGTTATACCATTTATTGATGAATTCAAATTATAAAATAATATAAGAATCATGTATCTTATGAATAAATATATGATTACATTACCAAACCAAATATTTCCTGTCTGTTGCATATTGTGGTAACTCAAATACTTCATGGTGAGTTATGCCATAATTCCAAAAGAAAATGCTGCTGCTGCTGCTGCTGCTCCTGGTGGAGCCAACACTGCATCTAGGCCCCACCCTGGGACCTCAGCATCAGATTTGGGGGACAGGGGACAATCCTTCCTGCCCTGCCTGATTGATTTATGGAAAAGGAGTAGGGGCCTTATCAAGACTGCTAGGAATGGTTTCTTGGCATTGTAATGGATTTCTTTTTTCTGTGCATAGGAATCTCATTGCTCTTGAGGGTAATACAGTGTCATTATTATTGCACACACATATTTTACTGCCAAGCAACCATTAAGAATTTGAAGCTCATGTTCTGCTACATTTATTTCGCTCATTGTGCATTTACTCTCACCTCCAAGTACTGTAGGGAGACTTTGTCTAATCACATTTTATTTATGTTGAAAGAGGTTTTGCATTAGAAGTGACAAAGGAAGTAACCAGCATTGGGCACATATAAATTCATCTGGCAGATACCGATGAACTTCATTGACACGTGATAACAAAATGTATGAAGTTTCTGAGATATAATCTTGATTTAATTTTTAAAACAGTTGTGCATATTACCCCAAATATAAACTAACTTTTAGTTTTGGTAAAATAAAACCAAAGAATTTTTTTCTAATATTTATCTGTTTTCTAATATTTATCTGGACCTACTTTAGGAGTAACCATGACAATAAACCTGGGGTAAAAGTCAATCCAAGCCCTTTGGCATAAGCAGCAAACTATTCATACTCCAATACTTAGGAGTTCCTTATTTTATATAATCTATTCAAAGAAGTTTAAACTTTTTAGGGTAAGGGTCTTTGATTTCTTTGTCTCTACTCTAGTACCTAGTATATTCTTAGCTATGTTCATACATGCTTTGGTTGACTGAATTGATTTTGAGAGAAATGTGCTTTATTGCTATATTATAGTGTTTGCAGGATCAATATGTTGGGATTAATTAGTTGGCATGAACTGTATTCAAAATCAGAACAGAGAGGGTCAAAAAGTCCAAACACTTGCTAAAGTTGATGGAAGAAACAGTGATTCTAAATGCACCCTCTACCACAGTGGCTGGTGGTGGCGGACTCAGACCAAGGCATTATGTAACAAGCGTCTTTTTATTAATTATAACTTAATATTATTAGCCAGAGTGTGGCCTTTTGCAGACTCAAAACTTACAATTATGTTTAAAGGTGGTATATTTTCTCTACCTGTATGTTTGTATATGAATGCAGACATGTCTACTGACATGTAAATATGTAAACATGTAAACTGACATGTAAACAGACTTTATATAGCACTAAAGAAAACACTTCTCAGAAACTTTTTGCAAACTGGTGTGGACTAGCATTAGTAGTTCTTTCTAAAGGAAAGCTTCATTAAAATTGCAGAAGAGACTAAAAATTGTCATACCAGTCAAAGAATAAGAAGACACATGGATAAATTTAATTTTGTCCTCTTAAAGTAAACATCATCATTTTGTTGAACAGTTCCTGACATTTTGGCATTTTACACTCCTTTGGTAGAAAGAAAAGAAGATTACTAATAGCTTAATTCCTAGATGTCAACTCTTTTAGACAAAACAGATCTTTAATGTATTTTTTTCTCAAATGCATGTCCTAGCCAGCTACTTCTGAGGAGTGATGGCATACAACACATCTTGTATAATGCTGAAAATAGGAGTTTACCAGTCTGAGAATCCAGGCTTATATTAATGTAAACTGACTGGCCTGGTAATAGTTTCTAAAATAATATTTATTTTATTTAAATTAATTGAATGTTGTCTTTCATATGTTATCATTTTTATACAATTAGTCTTTAATGTTTTAAGTTATCATTGTAATGACCATTTGAACAATGAACTTTAAAGAATAATAGACCTTTGGATTTAAAAACATTCGTTGTTCTGATCATTAAGTAGTGACATCAGAATTTGACCTAGAAACTATGAACGCATAATTGTGTGACTGGGTCAGTGTAAAATTAGCCAGACTTTTTTTAGAGGTAGAGAAAATAGCTTTTAGTAGACTGAGACAATAGCTGACAAAGGAACTGAACCAAGTAACCTGTCACATGCTCATGTTCCAGTTATGAGCTTATTAAGTCCCACCATGCTGGTGCTTCATGTATCAGTGTTTTATCCCTGCCTTGTTCCAATGGACTCTATACCATAGAGGCTCGCAAAACAGTGACATGACCCGTTTACTCAGCTACTCAAACTCTGAGATCTCTTTCTTCAGATGTATATTTATATGGTCTCTACTTTGAGACAATATATTGGGCTTGGTATTTTTTTTTTTAACTTTCTATTTTGAAATAATTATAGATTCACAGGAAGTGGCAAAATTGTACAGGAGGTCTCATGTACCTTTCACCTAATTTCCTCCAATGATAACATCTTACATAACAATAGTATAGTAATAAAATGAGGGAATTAACATTGATATGGTCCACAGAACTTATTCACATTTCATCAGTTTGACACACATTCATTCGTGTGCATGTGTGTGTTTAGTTCTATGCAATTTTATCACTTGTGTAGATTTATGTAACCTCCACTACAACTGAGATACAAAATTATTCCATTACCACAAGACTTGCTCCTGCTACCATTTGTAAAAACGTCTCTTCCTCTCCTCCCCACCTCTAACACTTGGCAACCAATCCATCGTACATGACTATAGTTACCTTATTCGAGAATGATATAAACAAAATTATACAGTATGTAACTTTGTGAGATTACCTTTTTCATCCTTTTTCATCCAGTGTAATTCTCTTGAGATCGATTCAAGTTGTTAGTGTTTTAATGATCCTTTTTTTTTTTTTTTTTAAATTGTTGAGTACCAATCTGTGGTATGAAAAAGTAGCGATATCATGGACTATTTAGCCATTTACCCATTGAAGGCTATATAGGTTGTTTCTAATATTTGGCTATAACAAATAAAGCTGCTTTCAACATCCAACTATGGGTTTTTGTATAAACACAATTTTCCATTTTTATGGACTAAACGTCCAAGAGTATAATTGCTAGATTGCACAGTAATTGCATGTTTAGCTTGAGAGAAAAAATTTTCCAAACTATTTTTCAGAGTGGCCGCACCATTTTATATTCCCACCAGCAATGTATAAGTAATCTAGTTTCTCTGCATCCTCACCAGCATTTAGTATTGTCCCTATTTTTTAATTTTTATTTTAGCAGTTCTAATAGTTATGTAGTGATATCTCACTGTGGCTTAGATTTGCATTTCCCTTATAACTAATGATGTATCTTTTTAAGTGTTTATTTGCCACCAGTATATCCTCTTTGGTGAAATGCGTCTTCATGTATTTTGTCCATGAAAAATTTTTTAGTTGATTTTTTTTAATATTGATTTTGAGGGTTCTTTATATATTCTAGAGACAAGTCCTTTGTCAGATAAGTTTTCTCTCACTTTGTAGCTCCTCTAAGTACCCTCTTAACCAGGTCTTTTGCAGAACACACTTTTTAATTTGAAGTCCAGTTTATCAATTTTTCCTGTTTTGACTGTGCTTTTGGTGTCAAGTCTAAGAACTCTTTGCCTGCTTTCAATTTCCAAAGATTTTCTCCTTTGTTGTTTTCTAAAAGTCTTATGTTTTACATCTAAGTCCATAATCCATTTTGAGTTAATTTTTGTATAAAGTGTGAGGTTTAAGCTACGATTCTTTTTTTCTCTCCTTCCTGCCAATGGATTTTTAATTGTTCCAACACCATTTGTTGAAAAGTCTATACTTTTTTCATTGAATTGGTTTTCATCTTTGTCAATATCTCTTAGACATATTTATGTGGAACTACTTCTAGGTTCTCAATTCTGTTCCATTGATCTATTCTTCCACCCATATCACACAGTCTTGAGCAATGGAACTCTATAGTCAGGCTTATCATTGGACAGAATAATTTTTCTTATTTTATTCTTTCATTTAAAAATTGTTTTAGCAATCATAGGCCCTTTGCCTTTACATACATTTTTTAGAACAAGATTATCTATGTCTATAAAAAATTTGCTACAATTTTGAAAGGAATTGCATTAAACCTATAGATCAATTTCAGGAGATTAACACATTTATTATGTTGTATCTTTAAACCCATGAACACAATATGTTCCTATTTATGTAGGTCTTTGTTTTCTTTCATTGGCATTTTGTATTAAGCAAACAGATCCTGTACATGTTTTGTTAGTTTCATACCAAAATATTTTGTTTTCTTTGGAATAAATGTAAATAATATTTTGTTTTAAATTTTGGTTTCTATATATTGTTAGAAATATGTGTTCTATTTTTTGTGTGTTAATCTAGTATCTTGCAACCTTACTGAATTAACTTCATAAGTCTAGGAGTTTTTTGTAGATTTCTTAGAATTTTCTATGCAGAAAATTGTCATCTGCAAGTAAAATAGTCTTAGTTTGAGAGTTTATATACCTGTGCTTTTACATTTACGAAAAAAAATTGTTCTTTAAGTTATTGCTCATTATATATTGTTTTCTATAACATTAAGTGGATTAATAATTTTCTAAAATAATTCTTAGGTCAGTGGGTCTTAAAATGTGGTTAGGCACTCCCACGAGTGCTTTGAAACATTTTCAGTGGGTCCACAGAATAAAAATTTTGTTCAAAATTATATTAAGATGTTATTTGCCATTTTTACTCTTATTTCTCATGAACATGTAGTGTAATTTTCCAGAGATTACATGACATGTGATGTAGTAACAGATTTAGAAACCGTAGTAACAGACTTAGAAATCCAACAGTCTTCAGTTATGTCACACATTGTAGAGATTTGCAAAGTGGAAAATAATGCCACTCACTAATTTTTAAAAATAGTTATTTTTTATAGAAATGGCTTGATTGTTAACATGCAATGCAATATTATTTTTAAAAAAATTATTAAATATTTTAAAATTTTCTCAGAAATTAAAACAACTCATATGAAAAATATTGATAGCTATGACCCTTGTATAAAAAAGCTCTTTGAGATCTGTAGGAATTTTTAAGGGTTTAAAGAGTTTCTGAAATGAGAAAGTTTGAGAATCTCTAATTTAGGTCAATTCTATTTAAGTGAATTCTTTGGTTTACCAATTTATCACCGAACATATTGCCTGATGTTGAATAAATATAGGTTGATTTCAGAAAAGTATCTTTTTGCCTTGCTAGTTTATGGCAGAGGAAGAGGTTTCTGTCAGCTTTACAACTCCTTTTTAAATAAAATCTTACATGAAAGTCTAATAAATATAAAAGTGAGAACAACAACAGGGTTAAACTTAGAATTTAGGCTGTCTGAATTTTTCCCCTTTACCACAGTAGGACAAATTTTAGAGACCTTTAGGGTATAATAAGAAAATTATGACTAGAGAATTAATTAAAAACTATGTAAACAAGTCCAGAATATTGCCTAGTGGCTGACACAGAGTAGGGTTCAATAAATGTGTTACATGAATGATGAGTAATAGGATGTGGACATAACTTCAGATCATTTTTGAAATAGTAGTTATTGAAGTGAAACTTTATCAATAGAAAAAAAAAACAAGCTTTATTACCATGGAACCATAATCACTTAATGTATGTCATAGCTACATATATTAGGACAAATATCCGAGTTCCAAATAATTGAAAAATAAATATAAGAGAAAATTTAGTTAGGCAAGAAGTCATTGCCAAAGTTCTGTTCTGGGGGAAAGGAGAACATATGAAAGGTAAGAGAAAGGCTGCTTTAGTTGTAGAAGGTAAGGAAAATGACCAGTTAAAAGTAACTTTTAACAACATTCTCTTTAATGCATAAATTGTACCAAATTAAATCACTTTAAATTTTCTCACTTACACAATTAAGCACATTCAAGTGCTTAGTGATGGTTTCTCAGAGGAGAGAAGTGTTATAAGCGTAAGACTCATCCACCAGACAAGTTCATCAGTGGAAGAAATAACATGTGTTATTCCTGAGGCTATTCCAGAAATGAAAAAGAAAAGAATGATTATATTAACAAATTAAAACACACACATACACACAACTTGATGGGATATTTTAAGGCAGTTGCTTGTTAAACCAAGAAGCCTTCTGCATGCTCTGGATTGCCACATTGCTTATTTTTACGGGAGTTCCATGAGCTGTGACATTGGCCCTGTTTGGCTGCAGCTTGAGTGATTTCCAGCATCTTTCTGTATGCAAGACAAAGCTAAATGGAAACAAACTAAAGCCAGCATACCCTAGGACACT
>NW_006440638.1:7184444-7185854 GCF_000325575.1 Pteropus alecto | reverse complement strand
CTATTTTTATTTACAGAAAAATGTAGGGCTGTTTGTTGTATCATCATTAAAACAGTCAGAGGGTAAGGAAAAGTTGATGGATAACTTCCTGATATAAATGAATCTTTTTTTTTTTTTTAACTCCCCTAAGAGTAGAGGTCAGTAACATGCTCTAGCACAGTAGTACAGATTTTAGTACTTTTAAGAAGAAACCTTGACATTAATATCTCAAGCTTGGTAAGCGTTCTATGCAAGGCAAAGCAAAGGAAGAAGGGTTAAGGAAAAGTGAAGTAAAGAACTTTCATCAGTGATAAACTACGAGTTCTCATTAATATTTGTAATCTATCAATAGTGTCTTTTATGCCAGGACTTCTTAGCCTTGGTGCAAGAGAGGCCTGAACTGGCTACATTTCCATGCCTCTCTACCCTACAGAATACATTGTATATTATTATCTGCTTATTTTCCTTTTCTTGCAACTAGAAGACAAGATTCTGAAAGCAAATATTTCTGTTTTCCTTACCATTGTAAACCCAATGCATAAAACAATCATTCAATATTTGTTGAATGTATGTTTAATTATGAAAAGTTTCCAAAAGAGAATTTTTATTTTGGTTGTATTGTCTTTTATTAGCTGAAAGAGACTATTCATAGTTAACATCACAGATCTTTTAAAAATTTAACAAAAAGCATGTAAAAAGTCTGTAATTGTGACTCATACACATATTTACAGAAATTGTGTCTCCAGTAACATTCCTATTATGCAGGATGAATACTAGGAATTAAATACCTCTAATAAAATTTAAAGATTTCTGTGAGCCTATAGCAACGGTTCTCAAACTTTTTAAAACCACTTGACACTTTTAAAATTGAGAACCCCAAAGAGTTTTGTGTTTTTTGGGTTATATTGTAGATATTTACCACATCAGAAATTAAAATTGAAAAAATTTAAAATATTTATTTATTAATAAATTTAAAAATAACATAGCTGGTTTTTATAAATAATTACTATAATTTCCAACACAAAAAGTGAAAATGAAAGAGTAGTATGTTTTACAATTTTACAAATCTTTTTAATGTCTAACTTAATAGAAAGAAGCTAGATACTTTTTTTTTTAGGTGAGGCAAACCTTGGTTGACCTCACAGATTGCAAGTACCTTGTCCAATTACAAGCCCTTATTTTCTTTTTATTTTTCACACCTACAGTACCTGGTCTTCCTAGGTGGTCTCCCATTCAAGTACTAATCAGGCCCAACTCTGCTTAGCTTCCGAGATCAGACGGTATCAGGCTTGTTCAGGGTAGCATGCCCGCAGATGAGGCAGCTAGATCCTTATACTGCTTCTAAATTCAATTTGTTGCAATACTCACATCAAAAGGTTAAAAAATGTCTTTTGTTCAAATGTTTTTTCTTCCACTTATGCCTCTCTTTTT
>NW_006440638.1:7177180-7184381 GCF_000325575.1 Pteropus alecto | reverse complement strand
AGATTGGAAGAGAAGAAATATTTCTGTTTGCAGATGACATAATTGTTCACATAGAAAACCTAAGGAATCTACAAAACCAAACCAAAGCCAAACCAAGCAATAAACAAAAAACCCTAAAAATTGCTGGAACTAGTAAGTGAGGACAGTAAGATAACAGGATATAAGATCAATATTATACATTTAAAAAACTTTTATGTTATCAATAAAAATGTAGACATAAAAATTAAAACTATAATATAATTCATAATCACTCAAAAATAAAATACTTAGGTATAAATCAAAAAAATATATAAGATTTTTAGGCTTAAAATTATGACGTAATGAAAGAAATAAAAATGTTCCAAATAAATGTTCATGGATTAGAAGTCTTAACATAGTAGAGATATCAATTCTCCCCAAATTGATATACAGAAATAATACAATTCCCATCAAAACATCAATTTTTTTCTCTCGATAGAAACAAAATTATTCTAAAATTTATATGTAATTGAAAAGGACTTCAACAGTTTTCTTTGAAATAAGAAAAAAGTGGGAGGAATCTTAATGCATTGGTTTAATAATCAAGACTGTGTAATACTGGCAGATTAGATTATTGAAAATAAAATAGATAACCTAGAAATAGACCCGCACAAAAATACACAGGAGATATTTGACAAAGTTGCAAAGCTAATTAAATGAAGAAGAGATCGCTTTTCAACAAATGCTGCTGGAGCAATTAGATATCCAGAGACAAAAAGAATAAAAATAAAAAATTGAACCTTAATCTAAACCTCATATCATATACATAAGTTAAAGTGTATTATGAACTTAAATGTAAAATTATAAAAATTTTAGAAAAAATTATGAGATAATCTTTGAGTTTTAGGGATAGGCCAATAGTTCTTAGACTTGACTTCAAAATACAGTCCATAAAAGGAAAACTTGGTAAACTCAGCCTCATCAAAATTAAAAACCTTTGCTCTGGGAAAGCCCCTGTTAAGAGGATAAAAAGATAGGCTACATACTTGGGAAAAATATTTGCAAAGGACATATCTGAGAAAACACTGTCTAGTATATAAAACAAAATTTCAAAGCTCAATAGTAAAAAATAAAAAGGACATTCAAATCTAAATAAACAAAAGAAATGAAGAGACACTTCACTGAAGAGGATATACAGATAGAAAATAAGCACATGAAAAGTTATTCAATATCATGAACCCATCAGGGAATTGCAAATTTAAGCCATGATGAGATATCATTATACAGTTATCAGATTGGATAACATAAAAAATAGTGACAACACCAAACGTCAGTGAGGATGTGGAGAAACTGGTTTACTTGACATATACATGGTTGATAGGAATACAATCATGTTAGACAGTTTAATTGTGGCAGGGTTTAACAGTTTCTTAAAAACTAAACATGCAACTACTATATGACCTAGCAATGGCACTCCTTGACATTTATCTCAGAGAAATGAAGACATGTTTACATAAAAACCTATATGCAAATGTTTATAGCAACTTTATTCATAATTACCCTAAATTAGAACCAGTCCAGATATCCTTCAATGAGTGAATAGATAAAAACATACTCTGGTGCATCCATACCATGGAATATCAGGAAGAAACAATTTGGACAGATATCCAAAAACCAAAAGGTTACATATTGTATGATTCCATTTGTATAGCATTCTGTAAATGTCAAAGTTATAGAAGTAAAGAACTGATTATTTGTTGCCAGCTGCTACAGACAACAGGCAGGGTGGAAGGAGGAACTCATTGCTACTTCAAAAGAGTAACAAGAAGAATTCTTGTTGTGATAGAATTGTTCTGTATCTTGACTGTATCAATGTCAATGTCCTTGTGATATTGTACTGCAGTTTTGAAGATAAGTTACTGTTGGAGGAAACTGAGTGAGGGACACATGGGATTTCTCTGTATTACTTCGAATTCGTTTGAAACTACAATTATCTCTCAAAATATGTATATACTTTAATTTGAAAACTGAAGATAATTTCACTGGTTTTGAAAGGGTGGTATCTTAATGGCATAGAGGTAGTTAAAAATTAGGTTCTCTTTTCATTTTTAAAAATCAAAAAACATCATGACTAGTACTGTTATGAGTTTAAGTAAATACTTTTCATAATAATGGGAGAAAGAATGTTTACTGAGAGTGTTAAAAATTTTCTTCTAAATATGGTCTGAGATAATTTAACTAGTGTATTCTTAGTATTCTAAAGATTCATCAGCAAGCTCTTTAAGATTTTGCACACCTCAGAAGTACTAAAAATGTTGCCAAGGGAAGCTGCTCACTTTCAACTGTTTTTCATTGTCTTGAAGGACTTTTTCAGGAGTTCTTGTTTGCAATGATAGTAAGAGGAATGTAAAGTAATAGATAAATCTAATAAATATATTGAGAATGGTATTTTTATATCTATAATCCAATTTTCTTTCAAATAATCAGAGTTTTGTACCTTAAGCGGGGTCATCAAGGGAGTTTTGGTGCATTGGTTTTAAAAATTTTATATTTTTATTTTTAAAAATTATAGTTGACATATAATATTATATTAGTTTCAGGTGTACAACAGAGTGGTTAGACATTTACAGAACTTATCAAGTGATCAGCCTGATAAATCCAGTACCCATCTGACATCATACATAGTTATTACAATACTACTGACTATATTTCCCATCCTATACTCTATATCTCGATGACCACATTGTAACTACTAATTTGTACCTCTTAGTCTCCTCCCCATCTTTACCCATCCCCTACTCATCCCGTACCCCAATTTGACAATTTTACCCATCCCCCACCTGTCTCACTTTACCCATCCTCCACCCCAATCTGACAACTATCAAAATGCTCTCTGTATCTACGAGCTTTTTTTCTGTTTGTTTGCTTATGTTGTTCTCTAGATTCCACATATAAATGAAATCATATGGTATTTGTCTTTCTCTGTCTGACTTACTGCACTCGGAACAATAATCTCTAGGTCCATCCATGTTCTTGCAGATGGCAAGATTTCATTCTTTTTTATGGCTGTGGTTCATTGTATATACATACCACTTCTTCTTTATCCATTTATCTATTGGTAGACACCCAGATTGCCTCCATGTTTTGTCCATTGTAAATAATGCTGCAATGAACACATGGAAGCACATGTCCCTTCAAAGCAATGTTTTGAGTTTCTTTGAATAAATACCCAGAAGTGAGATTACTAGCCCCTTCTTTGTCTCTTGCTATAGCCTTTGTTTTAAATATTTTGTCCAGTATAAGTACTGCTACCCCAGCTTTTTTTTTTCTTTCATTTCCATTTTCATGAAATATATTTTTCCATCCCTTTACTTTCAGTCTGAGTGTTTCTTTTGATCTGAAGTGAGTCTATGGTAGGCAGCATATGTAAAGATCTTGTTTTCTTATCCATTCAGTCACTATCTTTTGATTGAAGCTTTTAATCCATTTACATTTAAAGTAATTATTGATAGATAGGTAGTTATTGCCATTTCATTATTCATATTTTAATCTTTTTTTCTTTTTTCTTCTTCTTAAAGGAATCCCTCTAACATTTCTTGTAATACTGATTTGGTGGTGACGAACTCCTTTAGCTTTTCCTTGTCTGGATAGTTCTTTATCTGTCATTTGATTCTAAATGATAGCTTTGCTAGGTAAAGTAATCTTGGTTGTTGGTTCTTATTTTTCATCACCTTGAATATTTTGTGTGAATCTCTTCTGGCTTGCAAAGGTTCTATCGAGAAATCAGCTGACAGTCTTATGGAAACTCCCTTGTAGGTAACTACTTGCTTTTCTCTTGCTGCTTTTAAGATTCTCATTGTATTTAAACTTTGGCATTTTAATTATAACGTGGCTTGGTGTGGGTCTCTTTGGGTTCATCTTGTTTGAGACTTCTGAGTTTCCTGGACTTTTATGCTTATTTCCTTCACCAGGTTAGAAAAGTTTTCTGTCATTATTTCTTGAAATAGGTTTTCAATGCCTTGCTCTTTTTCTTCTCCTTTTGGTACCACTATTATGCCAATATTGGTACTCTTGATGTTATCCCAGAGGCCCCTTAAACTGCCTTCATTTTGGAGGATTCTTTTTTTTTTATTGTTGTTTTGATTGGATATTTTCTGCTACCTTATCTTCTAAATATATAATAGATTTTTCAAAGAATCCTTTAGTTAAGCTATTAAGTTAAGAAAATTTTGAGCATGAGAAAACACGCTGCTTGTTCTTATTTGCCTCTGCAGATAGCCTGATTAGAGTTAATTGGAATAACATTGTTTTCGTAAAAATACTAAGAGCCTGTGTATCACTTTTAATCAAATATAAAAAAGTTACTTATTTATCCCAGAGACAATAATGTAGACATTAGCATATTATAAAAATAATACTTCATCAGCAAATGCTGAGTCTAATCTCCCTATTTAGTACATGTGGGAAACTAATATTCTGTAAAGTGAATGGATTTACCCAAGTCCAAAAACTAATTAGCAGCAGAGCAAGCCCTATACTGTAGGCCTTTGACTTTCAGTTCATGGTTGTTAGGTGCACGATTTTATTAAAAAAAAAGATATATTCTAGTGGCAATTTCTTTTATTCCTCCTCTATAAAACCAGAAAAATGTAGAATGCATAGTAAATATTCTATAATGTTTGTAGCAAACATTTAGAATAGTCTAATTTACATATATTCCAGGTCTTATCTAGTGTTCTTCATGTTTTGAGAGGCTGGGAAGCAAAATCTTGCATTTTCAGGATTCTCTTGTGGGTAGATTTTTGGATGAGTTGTAGTTCTACCAATCACATGCATCATGACAAGACTTGGATTAAGGTCTGAGTTATGAAGGGAAGAAGACAAGGGGTGAGGCATCCATTTCATGGCATGGCGTTGGTAGAGCCAGCTGGCTTCTACAGTTGTTATTTTCTGCTGTCTCTTTCCCATTCTCAGAAGATGTAGTGTGATTCTTAGGGCTGAGAGTTGCCTGGAGGGTTACCCTGGAGCTCACTCCACATTCCCACCAGTACCTGGTGATTAATCTCTTTCTGCTTAACTTAATTAGAGCAATTTCTGTTATCTTCAACTGAACCCTAACCAACACAGCAAAGAACATATTGTAAAATATACTAAAATGCAGAAATAGAAACCTGAAGGTCTTGAGCTACAAAATGAAAGCATGCTTTGGGCTGAGGTTAGGAGATGGGATCTGCTTGGGGGAAGGGAAAGAAAACAAGCAAAGAACACATGATTCCAAGTCCTAGAAGAAATCAGTGACAACAGAGTCACTCTTACATTATGATTACATTCTAGAAATTAACCTCCAACGAGCACTTGGGTCCCATGTGAGTATCTCTATCATCGCTTAGCCTCCTGGAAACTGCATTAAGAGAAGTGACTTTCTAGTAGAACTTCTGTGTTGGCAAAGATATGATCTGCTTGCTGCTGCCTGAAATTTCTTTAACAGGGAACAAATTATATATAATGAGAAATAAAAGTGTCAAAATGCTGATTGAGATGATGTGCAAAACTGATCAATAGGAAAGGGTGTTAGGTTAATGAAATTAAAGTTAATGATAATTTCAGGACCCTTATTGTTTTGGTGATGGAACTGATTAACATTTACAGTGTACCTACTGTGAACCTGGCACAGGGCCTCATGTTTCTACACATTCCACTTTATTTAGTGTCTCTACAACTCTGTGGTTCTGTACGATAGTCTTATTTCCATTTTCCAGGTATACAGACTGAGATTCGGAAGGATGAAAAAGCTTGTCTGAGTCACGAAGACAAAGCCGGGGACAGAGGCTTCTTTAATTTCATAATTTTGAATTGGGTCAAACCTCTTTGCCTTTACATGGTTAGGGATAAATTGAAACTGTGCTCAGATATTAGTTTTCTCATGGGAAGGCAGACAGGAAATTCTGTTCTATGTGATTTATGCCTTTTTTCCTTTCAAAATGGCTTACTTATTTTTTTCTTTAATTAAAGGGTTTATTTGGCCCAGAGGATTTATTAGTAACAATCACAACAAACAGCATTTGTATATCAGTTTACAATCTACTCTATTTTTTGGAATGCATTTTTTTATACGTTGTCTAATTTTATCTTCATTACTACCCAGTAGAGGCAGGTACTATTTCCTTCTAATTTCTAACAAACTGAGCTCCAAAATTTGAAGTTAGTGTCTCAAAGCACAAAGTAAGTAGAGAATCTTGATCCTAAATGCAAAGATTCAGTCCCCAGTCTTCACTAGAATCTATTATTGTTTATGAGAGATAAATGCCGACCTGGAGACCCACAAAGACATCCTGAATCACACAAAAGCCTGAGGCTACAGAAAAAAGGATTTTGTTTAATATTTAATCCATTTCATTCCCAGTAGCCACCAATATTATTGATTACATTATGTGGTAACTGTTTATGTTTGTCTTCTCAATATTCTGTACAGTGCAGACTGTGAGGGCTGGCATTTTAACTTATTCATTCTAATATTTCTAGCACATAACACAATGCCTTGCATAGAGTATGCATTCAATATATTTCGATTAATAAATACCTCCAAAATATTAACTTTCAAATCAGAATAGAAAGAATAAACTTTTCTTTCCAATGTTTTAGCTGATTTTTTTTTTCCTTTTTCACAATGATGAATTTGGTGTGTGGTGACAAGTACAATACATAAGAAATATTAGTATGGAAGTAATTCAAGAATTTTAGAAACACCCCATTTTTGTTACCAGCCATACCTGCTCAAATATTTTACTATCAATTTAAAAATCTTTAGAGAAGAACCTTTTCTAGAAGAGTACACTATTGTGATTTCCTTCCCCACTCCACACAAAATAAAACAAATCACATTAGAGAGGTAATTTTTTTTGGTGCCAAAACCAAATGGCAGTGGTACCTGCCTTTGGAACTATGATAAATGAAGTTGCCCAAAAGTGAAATTCAATCTGGGCCTTGAGTCATATTGCCAAGTACTGGCAAATGAAAACAACCATTAAGAGAAAGAATACTGATTTATTTCTTTAATTTTCTCATCAGACAGAGCATTTGTGGTCAAATGGCACCTAAATTGAATAAAAACATTACAATTTTAAGTCTTTATGTTTTGACCTTTGTATATAATAAAAGACTATTGCAAATCTGCTCTGGAAATCTCTCAGGTTTGAATGGATGTTTGCATTACAAAATGTCCTAGGTTTTGTTGTGTGCCCTT
>NW_006440638.1:7161115-7176996 GCF_000325575.1 Pteropus alecto | reverse complement strand
TTTTAACTGCAGGAAACATCTAACTCTGGTGAAAATGTTTATATAGTTTTCAGGTAATTTTGCAGCCCCAGATACATAAATGCTTCAAAGAATTGTTGACTCAGATATCACAGGTGTGGCCTACAGGATTTACAATGTTTGAAAGGCAGAAGGAAATAGAACAGAAGTCCGATGACTCCAAACCATTCTAAATCATCTCGCTGCTAGAAAATTTGTTTGCTTTTCTTGTTAATTGTTGTCTATCATAACAAAAAATAGTAGCTTCTGTTTGGAGATGTTTATTTCAAAAGATTCTGAATTAATTTGCGTGTAGTAGATTTGTTTAGGGTCAGAAAGAATCGCGTAGGATAGGAATATAAAATGAAAGTTGATTCAGAATTGGATCAAACCAATGAGCTTTCCATTTCATGTATTGATTTTGGCACTATTTACATTATTTTAGAGTTAGCCCTTTCTTCTGATACATCCACTGATTTATCCATTTACTATCTTATCAAGGTTAAAGGTTGAATTTTATTTATCTTTGCAAAATCTAAATCTTACCTGTGTAATTCAGCACCATTATTAAGCCAGTTCATAGCATATAATAATAAGTAAATAATTGTTGATTCTTCAAATATTCTCTCTATATGCTATATGAATAATGCCCTTTAGTTGTATTCTATGATGAACACATATTAAGTAGATTTAAATTATTTACTTTAATACAAAGTAAATTCTATAACATAACTAACAGTTCAGATTATAGAGTTTATTTAAACTAGATCATTTGGAACTAATGATACTAAAATTTTAAATGTTTTCTCCTCGTATTCAGATAAAGAGAGATTCTTGAAATAAATTAGGCAAATAACTTAATATATAGTGCATTTTAGTTTTTTACAATTTGCATGGAAATATAATATATATCTTTTGTTCCTCCAACAAATATAGTGAAGTATAAATATTAAGTGTATTATTATTATTATTATCTCCACTTTATAAAAGAGAAAGGCAACTTTCAGAAAATTCAAGTGAACTTTAAAATTTTATTTAATGAGTATTGCGCAAAGGTTTGGGGCACAGATTTTCTGACTTCAAATGCTCTGAATTTTTCTATTACATCCTGTATTTTATCTTAGTCTATAATTGATGAGGTTAAAACTTGTTGACTTGAAGAGGTTGGTAGTTGAACTTAGAAAATTAACTGTTCCTTCTAGTTTATTCCATAAATATGAAACTGCTCCCTGAATCTGGGGATATGGTGAAAAATACCTGTATTCGAAGTCAGAGTTTGAATCTCAGCTGTGCAACATAGATATGACTTTAATTATAACTCTCTATAGAATTATTCAGTAAACTACAAATAAACAAAATAAGAAAGAACAAATGAGACACCAGAAAAATCTGTGTGAATTTGAAAAATTACTTAACTATTTGGTAACATATTTTTATCATCTTTAAAATGGGGCTGATCATACTTATCATACAGGGTTGGATTAAGGATAAAGTGAAAAGCATCCATGACTTGAACTTGGATATTGTATTGACTATAATGCAACTGGTAGCTGGAGTCTGCTAGAAAGGCAGATAATTCATTTGTCCTCCTATATTTTATCTGAATATACCTGTGTTTAAACACAATCTGTAATTTAAAAATTACTGATAAAATGTCTCATTTATATTGTCATACTTTCTAAAAGTATATATAAACTTTCTATGTTGTAACTTTTGTAGTTCTATATCCTAGATGAATTTTAAGGTAACGTAGTGTCAGATAACTTTGTAAAACATTAGATCTATTTATTGAAATATTATACTATCATTTGTGTTATTGGTATTTGGATAGGATTTAAAACAACTTTTTCTCATTCAAAAACGTTTATGAAATTTCATGACTAAGAAGATATACCTCACTCTTCAAAGCCCATTTAGGGTGGTCATCCAAGCCCTTTCTGGCTTAATTTATAAATAAGATTAATGTGATGGGGAAATTATCTTTTATTGGATCATGCATTTTAACAATTTTCAGTATAAATAGCAATTTATTTTCTTACTCAGTGTTTGAACTTTGGCCTCTTTCTGGAAGTTGTAACTAAAAAAAATGCAAAAAAAAATGTCTTTTAAGTATAATATGTTTGACATTAATTAGTTTCCATTCTTGGATACTGGTATAAAAGGCATAAATTTATGTCTTAGACTCAGGAAACCACACTTAATAAATAGATAAATGTTTTTAAAAACAAAACCCAAAACAGCATTGCATGTAAAATGCTCTGGCTAAGTAAGAGCCCATATTAAGGGAAAAGAATGGTAAACAGTCCTATATACTATGTATTTAGAATAAAGGTTCTGTTAATGGCTCTTTTATTATATATAGAAGACTCTTCACATTTGGTAGCGGTACTTGAAACATTTCCATAAACAGTTACTTCCACTTATAGGTAGGGCTCTCTTATTATATATAGAAGACTCTTCACATTTGGTAGTGGTACTTGAAACATTTCCATAAACAGTTACTTCCACTTATATTTCGTATGTCACATACCTTTAAGTTTTTTAAACATTACTAAAATATAGATTGCTCTTGCTCCGTGGCCCTTTCCTTCAAAACAATGCAGGTTTGATACTTCTCAAGGATTCTGATTGTCACGGCAATTTGTAGAAAACAAAGCGCATTGCAACACCAAGGCTGGGGCCAGGTGCTCAATTAGGTGGCTGGACAGTGATCTCACCACAGCTTTGGAAATTGGTGTGAGGTTAAAATGCAGATTTTGCCAGTCATGAGTGAGAAAGAAGGAAGAAACTGTTTTAGACATTATGCCCCTCCCAATTCAGATGATTTATAGCTATTTAATTTGAAAATAAAAGTTGCCCTTGGCATATTTAGCCTCCAAAAAAAAAAAAAAAAAAGCCGGTTTATGAAATGCTGAAGTCTAGGAACTAACAAATTAAATTGACTTAAGAGGTTCACACACACTGGCTTCCCAGAGTGAGTGATTAAATTTATGGCTCAGCAAAGCAAAGTGAAACAAAACAAAACAAACAAAACAAACATAATACTTGTCATGACTTGTAAAGATCACTTGGAATAGTCAAAAAAATGAATGGTAAATGTCTGAACTCAAATTGTCTACCATCCTTATATAAAAACTAGCTTTTTAAAAAATAGTTTTATTAAAATGCTATCTTTTTTTATTTTTGTTTCTTTTTAGAGATAGTTGTTTAGTTGATATGTAAGGAGTTAAAAAGCCACTGCTGAGATAAAGTTGACCTGCTCTCCTAGGAAAGCCACAGTGGAAGATGAAAATGTAGATGATGATTTATGGAAAATGTAGAGACTCGGATGTGAAAAAACTCAGACTTTTTTTCTCAGGACTTTTCTAATGATTATGAACACCTATGCTACTATGTTGGACAAAATGACTGGAGAATCAGTAGTAGGAAAGCAGACAACAGGCATGGAAACGGTTTTCTTTAAAGGCCTATCAGAAAAGGCAGGAAAACTTCTCTACACCACCCTTCTGGTAGAAAAGACCCCTTAATTATAATTCACCCAATAGTAAGTGCAGTCCCCACCGCTCTTGGTCATCACCAGAGAGAACACGTGTGAGGGCTTGGGTAACAGCACACCAATGGGCTGGGGAAAACTTTTGGGTAATCTGAGACATTTTGATGCTTAAACATTCCTTTAAAACTAAATTTTGCTTAAATTAGATTTCTATCTTTAATTGCATTTCTATATGTCATAGGGGCCACAGATGTGCTTTAAGGGCATCTGCAAGTCATTGAAACTTTGCACAAAATTTTGTTTTCAAATATATTTTTCTTGGGATAATGTCCACAACTTTATCTTACTTACTTTATATTTCTGCTCTGTGTGCTAAATTTTCTTTTTTCTATTTTATTTCCTGTCCTAACACTTTTGATTCTCAACAAGTGATATTCTTACTTTTAGCTGATACATTGACTTTGGTGGGGTCAAGCGGAATACTAGCAAAACATTTTCTGTGCAATGATAAATCTCTGAATGTTCATTTCTATTATATTTGTTTTTGTTAAAGTTGTCATCTGTATCTTCTTGAAGTTCTATGTCCCCAATAACTACTTCAGAGTGTTCTTGGTTGTCTTCTGGTTGCTGGTTTTCCTTAAGTGCATTTTTTTTCTTACCAAGTCATAACTCTTTTTACCCTTACAAATCAGATCAAGCTTTTGGTTTTCTCAGTTTCCAGAAAGAAGTGAGAGTTCTCTGCACCTGCAGAACAGTGGTGGAAAATCTTCATCCTTCTCTTGAGGGTGTTATGTGCTTCTATATCTTCCCAGCAGTGGGTGTCGTTCATAAGCATTAAGGAAAAAAAGAAATTCAGCCTTTGTGTAGCTTTCTCCCAGTTATTCCAGGGCCAAAGCAGTATGTCCTCTCAACACACACACACACACACACACACACACACACACACGGAAAGAGAGAGAGAGAAGCAAGAAGAGCTCTTTCTTAGGAGAAACAAAAGTTTTTTTGTTTTTTTGTTTGTTTTTTGTTTTTTGTTTTCGGCCAACCTCTCTGGAAAACAGAGTTCCAGAGCCTGTCCCAGGCTTTTCCTCTGACTGGCTCTCATCTGGCTCAGAGGTAACAAAATACTTAGTTTGTCTTCCAGAAATTCCAGCTAGCTTCTTTGCCCTTAAGAAGTAATTAAATGTCACTACAAGGGAAAAATGAATTTTGAACTGCCACCAACTCCTATCATCTTCTCAAAGACATCTGTGACACCAAAATTATTAAAAGTCATTGTCTTCTAATATATATGTGTTGTATACAAATATGTATATATTATTACTGAAGACAAGGATATGTTTTCATCCTTGTTTTATTGTAAGTGCCTGGGAAGTCTTGGGGGAATATTTAAGATGAGGCAGTAACACATTGCTAGATTTGTATGTGTTCTCTTCAAAATAAGGTATTTTTTTTAAAAAAATAACTCATTTTAAAAGCAATTCTATAACACCACATGTGTGTATACACACACACACACACACACATATATATGTATAGTTGAGTCTATACCATACAGAAATTTAATAATGTAGAACAAAGAAGGCAGGTAGAAACAAAGTTGTATTAGAGCAAGGAAATAACATCAGATGGTACCTAAAATACACAAGAAGAAATGAAGAGAACCAGTAAAAATAAATAAGAAAATTAATATAAGAAACTCTATGACAATATACTTATTCTTTTTTTCTCTTAGCTTCTTTAAAGACATAAAATTATAAAAAGCAATAATTATAACAATTATTGTTGTGTTATATAATAATAGCATAGAAAGGGAGAAGGAATCGAGCAATATGAGTAACATTTGGATATTTCACTGCACCTAAGACAGTGTAAATATAAACAGATTTTGACAAGATGTCTGTGATAAGCCCTAGATCAATTACTAAGAAAATAACAAAATGTATAGTGAAAAAATTATTAGAGGATAAATAAAATGTTATTCTAGAAAGTATTCACTTAATGCAAAAGAAGGCAGTAAAGGAGAAACAGTGGGAAAAAAAGACATCTAAATGTAGAAAAGAAAATGTAAAATGGCAGCTGTAGAATCGATAGTCAAAAATAAAATACAAAATATTAATAAATTAAATAATTCAGTAAAAAGGCAAGGATGGTCAGACAACATAAAAATGCCATAACCCATAAACCTATAACCTATAAACCTACAATTCCCAAACTATGTGCTGTCTATAAGAGACAGAAATAACTTGAAAGTAAAAGAATAAAAAAGATATATCATGTAAGTAGTTACCATAAATAAATCTGTCAGATTATATTAATATCAAATAAAATACACTTTAATATAAATATACTAGAGATATAGAAGGATATTTTGTAATGATAATTCATCAAGATTAACCCATCAGGAACATATAACATTTATAGCACGTATGCACCTAACAACAGAACCCCAAAATGTTTGAAACAAATCTACTGAATTGAAGGGAAAAGTAGATGATTCAACAATAATAGTTAGAGTCTTCAACATCATACTTTCAATAATGTACAACACAATTAGACAGAAGATCATGAAATATGTGACTTAGACAACACTAAACCATTTAAGTCTAATAGACATTGGAAGAACATTCCACCTCAAATTACCAGAAGACAGTTTTTCCCAAGTACATATGGGAAATTCTCTAGGATAGACCATATGCTAGGCCATAAAACAAGTTTCAATAAATTTTAAAAGATTGAAATAATATTATGTTTGATGATCACAATGGAATAAAGTTAGAAATCAATAACAGAAGAATATTTGGAAAATGTCAAATATGTGGAAATTAAACAATGCACTCCTAAGAAACAAGAATAAATCACAAAGGAGATTAGAAAATGCTTTTACATGTATGAAAAGGGAGACAAAACATACTGAAATAAAGGATATAATGAAAGCAGTTATTGGAGGGCAATTTGTAGCTGTAAACACTAATTAAAAAAAAGGAAGAAAGATCTTAAATTAAAAACCTAACCTTTCAGCTTAAAACACTGAGAAAGGAAGAGCAAATTAAACCTGATGAAATAGAATGAAAGGAATAATAAAGTTTAAGTGGAAAAATAATAAAATAGAAAATAGAAAGAAAAAGCAAAGCAAAGCAAAAGTTTATTCTCTGTAAAGATCAACAAAATTGACAATTCTTTAGTTGGACTGATAAAGAAAAATTAGAGAAGATTCAAATTACAAAAATCAGAAACGAAAGTTGAGACAATACTAATAAACCTTATAGATATAAAAATGACTCTAAGGGAATACTATGAAAAATTGTGTGCTAACAAATTAGATAACTTAGATGAAATGGACAAATTCCTAGGAAGACACAAACTACTAAATGTGACTCAAGAAAAAATAAAACACCCAAATAAACCTACAAAAAGTAAAGAGATTAAATTAAACATTTAAAACTTTACCAAAAAAGAAAAAAGAAAAAAAGACCAGAATCAGATTGTTTCATTGGTACATACTACCAAATATTTAAAAAATAAGATCGATACTAATTATTTATAAACTCTTCCAAAAATAAAGGAAGAGGGAAAAATTTCCATCCTATTTCATGAGGCCAGGATTACCCTAATATCAAACCAGACAAAAAGTATCAAACAAGAAAATGACAGACCATTGTGTCATAAATATAGATCCAAAAATTTCCAGAAAAATACTAGCACACAGAATTCAGAGGAATATGGAAATGATTATATACTATGACCAAGTGGGACTTATTCAAGGAAGGCAATGTTGGTTCAACATATAAAATCAATCGACGTAATACATTATATCAGTAAAATATTTTATTGGCAATTGATTTTCAATAATTCTAAGACTTCAATGGAAGAAAGAATAGTCTTTTCAACAAATGGGGCTCGGACAAAAGGATATTCACTTGCAAAAGAATGATGTTGGACCTTTTTTTACATCATAAACAAGAGCTATTTTGTATATAAAAACATCTCATAGAAGAAAATATAGGAAAATTTCTTCATGACCTCACATTAGGCAAAGCTTTCTTAGATATGAAACTAAAAGCTTTCTTAGATATGAAACTAAAAGAACAAGCAGCAAAAGAAAAATATTGGACTCTATCACATTAAAAGTTTCTGTACTTCAAGGGATACAATTGAGTGAAAAGACAACTCATAGAATTACAGAAAATATTTGCATATCATAGACTTAAATATGGAATATATAAAGAACTCTTAACAGCTAAATAATATGAATATAAACAATCCAACTTAAAAATAAGCAAAGAAATCAAAGAGATATTTCTCCAAAGAATGGCCAATAAGCACATAAATATGCTTCACATCATTATCCATCAAAGAAATAGAAATCAAAACTATAATTTATTATAATTTCACAACTAGCAGGATGACTAAAATAAAAAGACATAACAAAACATGTCGGTAAGGATATGGGAAGATTACAGCCCTTATAGCTGCTGGTGGGGATATAAAATGGAACAGCCATTTTGTAAAACAGTTTGGAATTTCCTCAGAAAGTTAAACATAGAGTTATCATATGATCTAACAATTCTGCACCTAGGTATATGCCCCACCAAAATTAAAACATATTTCTACAAAAAAATTGTGCACAAATTTTTGTTGCAACATTATTCACAATAATCAAAATGTTGAAAGAACCCGAATGTTCATAAACTGATAAATGATTAAACAGTTGTGTTATATCTTAACAATAGAATATTATTCAGCAATGAATAGGAATTAAATACTGATAGATAGATTCCACATGAATTCACCTTATGTTATTGAAAAAGGTAGCAAAAGTCAACATTTTGTATGAATCTATTTATATATTATCCAATCAGAATAAGTAAATCCATAGAGACAGAGAGTATATTAATGGCTGCCTAGGGCTGGAGAGGGAGTAGATGGAGGAATGACTGTTAATGTGTATTGGGGTTTTATTTTGGGTGAAAAAAATATTCTAAAATTATGTTGTGGTGATAGCTGTACAATTTGAATTTTCTAAAAGCTGCTTAACTGTACACTTTAAATAGGTGGATTTTATGGTATTTGAATTATATTTCAATAAAGCTGTTTTGTATGTATGTATGCATGATGTATTAACTATTTTCTAGACACTATTCAAAGGACTGAGGACACTGGTGAAAAATATGCATCATCTATTAAGTCTTAATATAGATGTACAGTAATCAAGATGGTGTGGTATTGGTGGAGAAATAGACATCTAGGTAGATAAAATAGGAAAAAGAACCCACAGTTACACTCACGGAAACATGTTCAATTGTTTCTGTTTTTTTGACAAAGATGTAAAAAGCAATTCAATGTATAAAGGATAGCCTTTTTAATAAATGGTGCTGGAGCAGTTGGACATTTGTAGTTCCAAAAAAAAGAGAAAAAAACCTTAACTTTTGCTTTGCGAAAGACTCTATGTGACGGTTAATTTCATGTGTCAACTTAATTGGGCCAAGGGATGCTCAGATATTTGGTCCAACAATTCTGGGTGTGTCTCTGAGAGTGTTTCTGGATGTGATAAACATTTAAATTGGTAGACTTAGTAAAAGAAATTTCACTTCCTAATATAGATGGGCCCCATCCAATCAATTCAACCTGAATACCAAAAAGGCTGAGTGAGAGGGAACTCTCTCTACCTGACTGGCTTGAGCTGGGCATTGGTCATTTTCTGCCTTTGGACTTGAACTAAAAAATTAGCTCCTCTTGAGTCATGAGCCTGTCAGCTTTCAGACTTGAACTTAACACCATTGGCTCACCTTCATCTCTACCTTGTTGACTCTAGATCTTGTGAATTCTCAACTTTCATAATCATATAATCCAATTCCTTATAATAAATCTCTTTATGTGTATTAGTTCTGTTTCTGGAGAACCCTGAGAAATACACCTTGTTAAAAAAATGAAGAGAGAAGGTACGGACCAGGAAATAATATTTGCATAGGACAAA
The DNA here is from genome assembly GCF_000325575.1 of Pteropus alecto. Classification (NCBI taxonomy): domain Eukaryota; kingdom Metazoa; phylum Chordata; class Mammalia; order Chiroptera; family Pteropodidae; genus Pteropus; species Pteropus alecto. The sequence continues at coordinate 7,167,532 of NW_006440638.1, read as the reverse complement.
TCTGTCAAAGGATTCAATCTAGAATATATACAAAGAACTCTTAAAACTCAAAAAGAAAAACTTCTGCAAAATCAAATTAGAAAATAGGCAAAAGGCTTAAATGGATATTTTACTGAAGAGGATATACAGATAGCAAATAATCACACAAAAAGGCATTCAAAATCATTAGCCATTAGAGAAATGCAAATTTAAATTATAATGAGATGTTACTGCATGGCTATCAGAGTAGCTAAAATAAAAATAGGGACAAGAGCACATGCTGGAGAGCATGTAGAAAAATTGGATTATTTGTACATTGCTGGTGGGAATGAAAAATGACACAAGCTATTCTGAACAAAAGTTTGGTGGTTTCTTATAAAGTTAAATATGCAACTACCATACAACCCACCGATTGTACTCCTAGATATTTATCTCATAAAAATGTAAATTTATGTTCACACAAAATCCTGTACACAAATGTCCACATTAGTTTATCTGTAATACCCCCAAACTGGAAATAACTCAGATACTCTTCAATAGATAATCGTTGAATAAACTGTGGTATGTACATACAATAGACTACTATTCAGCAATAAAAAAGAATGGACTATGGATACATGCAACAACCTGGGTGAATCTCCAGAGAATTATGCTCAGTAAAAAAAGCCAATCCCAAAAGATTATAAATTGTTTTCATTTATATGACATTTTGAAACAACAAGATTTTAGAGATGAGGACAGATTAATGGTTTCCAGTGTTAGGTATAGAGGGTAGGGAGGTGTGACTACAAAGGGGAACATGTGAGAGTTCTTATTGTGATGGAATTGATAGGTACCTAGATTGACTTGTATCGAAGTCAATGTTTTGGACATTATGTTGTGATATAGTTTTGTAAGATGTTACTAGTGAGAGAACCTGGGTGAAGAATACATGAGATCTCTAAATTATTTCTTACAAATGCATATGAATGTACAGTTGAACATTGAACAACTCAGTTTTGAACTGCACAGATCCACTTACACGATAATTTTTTTTCAATAAATATATTGGAAACCTTTTTGGACATTTCTATACTACCATGAAGTAATCATGTTGATTATAGTAGGTTGCCATAAGGCAATTTTATTGTAGCTTCCTCATTATCTATGCATAAATCATTATACCTGTAAATAATTTTTAATTTATTTTTTACATTATCTTATAATTTTTAATTTATAGTGTTAGCAATATGTATAACACCTACAGTATTTTTTATAATATAAGACAATATTGATGTAGGTACTGACAGATGATTCATCTTGTAAACAGATGATGTAAACTTAATTAGTAAATACGGTTCAGTACTGTAAATATATTTTCTCTTCTTTATGATTTTCTTAACATTTTCTTTCTCTAGCTTACTTTATTGTAAGAATACAGTATATAATTTATATAACATGCAAAATATGTATTACTTGACTATGCCATGGGTAAGACTTCTGGTCAATTAAATAAGCTATTAGTAATTAATTTGGGGGGAGTCAAAAATTACATATGAGTTTGTGACTGTGCAAGGGTTGGCACCCCTAACTCCCACAATTGTTCAAGGGCCAACTGTACAATTATTTCAAAATAAAAAATTAATTAAAAAAGAGCATAAGGGACTCCATTGAAAGGCGAAATAACACCCTTTCGTGTTGGCTACCATGAATGTCAGAGACATGGTTCTAAAACAGGGCTTCCCCAACTTTATCAAGTTGTGACACAGTAGAAAACTGCAATTCTGAGATGACCCAGTTTTAGCTCCATCTGTCTGCCCTAAAGGCTGAGGGTACAATATTATTGGCACACCTTGATCCCACATTTGGTATACCAGCTTGCTATAGTTGAGAAGCTCTTGTTTGGAAAGCTTAACATGGCTTTGAGAAGATTCTTAAATGATTCCACCATCTGAGTGTGTAGCACAGATCAGTCACAGAAATTACTATGGAAGAATAAATTTATAAATTCATTGTACTTTGTTTCAACCAATATTGCATGGCTGACTAAATGACTTTTGGAGAGAAAAGAGAGTTAATATCAAATATCATGATAAACATTTATTTATCATTGTCAACACATGAATACTTCCTTCTCTAAACAAGTAATCATAGAAAGGAATCCTTTCTATTTATCATCATAAATAGCTGAAAATTGTGCATCATGAAGAAGTCATTTGCATTGTTCAAATATCCAATAGTTTCTTTATAATCGTTGTCCCCCTGTGAATCTTAACATCATTAAGCTCTTCCTAGACTGCAACCATAAACCTTAAGTGCCCTGTTCCTTGACCTATCTATCACATGTTGTCCTCCCATGCACTATTCACTGTTTCATCATGTTTCCTTGGGAATTGCTTGCATACTCTGAGAGTCCAATGATGGTCTAGGGACAAAGAATGTGAAATTGTGTTTGCCTAAGACAATGAACACATGACTCTTCACAAAGAATAATAGTTTTGAATAACTAATAGCTACTATATCTAAATAAGAATTCGATGTTTTAAATGTTTCCAAAGAAGACAACAAAACTGGTATCTGATAATCATCTTATAAAGGCTCCTTTTATATAGCAAAAAATAAATATTATCTTTTTATACAGATTGAAAAATGATGTATTTGTTTTTTAAAATTTATATCTCGATTTCTTCAATATGATATTTTATAAATAATTTATCTTGTAATGCATTAAACATTAATATTCAATTTTATTCTAGTTCCAATATTATTATATTTAGGGACTAGAAAAATACATGTGCATATATATATATATTTATGGAACTTATTGAAATCTTCAGAAATCTACTTGTTTTATGTAGATATTTCTTATGTAATATGAAGGTTATTTGCACCTTCTCTCATTTGCTTCTAATTTTTATTGTCTCCAGTATTAGATTTCAATATTAATTATAAATGAAAAGGTATGCCTACAAATATTCTCATTAATTTATACATCAGGGATTCTAAATTCCTCAGATTAATAATCACCAAACATTCCAATTATCAAACCATTTCTTTGTGACTAGAAGAAAACTATTTAATTGTAAGAAATTTGATAAATCACTTTTTAAAAAATAATAAATAGAGAAACCTACCTTCCTAAATCCCAAAGTATAACAACATTGAAACACCCAAAATAATATTTAAGATATGCATGAAATGCAACTTTATTTCCTTTTAAATTAAACCATTTTGAATGTTTATTATAAAGATTAACCTACTTCACAAGTCCAAATAATACAATCATAACAACAAAAGCCTTCCTTGAATTATCCCCCAAGAGCAATAAAAGCAACATTATTCTACTTCAAGGAATTCACATCTTTAATGGGTGTGTGTGGGGAGTGGTCATCTTTGAGGGCTAATTTGCTTTTAAAGAGTTTATAGACACAAAAATGTTAAATGCTACTGACCACAAGAAAGATATTTAATGGTGAATAAGAAACAATGAAAATCTTGAAGCTTGTTTCTCTTTTATAAATGTGTATGATATTTTAGTGGTTAAATACCTCATGGAACATAGATTACTACTTAGATTTCTTTTGAGCTCTTGGCTGTATTCCCTCATTCTTGAAACTAGGATAAGGAGGTCCCAGTTAACTTTGTAGCTGATGCTAATCCTTGCAGTGTCTTTCTCATAAAGTTCAAGATGTTCTTTCGTAAGCACAGTTTCCCAGCTGCCCGTTTTCTGACCTATTAATCTAAAAGCCACTTTGAGCCTTCAGCAATCTCATAATTTCTCCTCAAATATAAATAATAATAATAGTACTTACCTGATGATATTGAGGGTAAAATGAGTCAATTCATTTAAAGTGCCCAGGACCATGCCTGTAACATGGTAAAAAAAATTAACTGCTCTTATCTTTACTGAGCCTGTTAAAATTTGAAAATGAAAGGATACCCGTGAAATTAAGCAGTATTCATCTAAAAGCACTTAATCCAAAATATTATCAAGGCAAAAATGGATCAAGTAGCCTCTATTTTATCTCGATTCTAATCTCAAAATAGATTACTATTTATATACTACTTGTTTTCATTTTGGTTTCCAGGAAAAACTTTCAATCAGAACAATCTGTTTTGAATCTTGTCACTTCTATTTACTAGTTACATGACCCTAATAAAGTTAATTTTCTAACCTTCCCTTTATTCAGCTGTAAAGTAAGGATAATCCTCATGGGGTTGTTGGTAAAAATCAAAGAAAAAAATGTGTGTAAATATCTAATACAGAACTTGACCCATAATAGTACTCAGTAACAAATTATTACTTTTCCATTCCTGTTTCATTGTATTCAAAGTGATGATCCTAAAATAATAATAACTTTGATAAGAGTAAAGCAATTTTAGCTCAATGCAACAGGCTAATTTTAATTTATTCTCCATTGCTTAAACTAAAGAAAATCTTATAGTCATGTATAAATTTGATTTTTCTGTTAACTAGAGTGAACTAGGTATGAAATTATGAGAATAAGAAAGAATTTTGAACTTTTTACTAAATTTGTTCTTTATGTAATACATACCCAACAAATTTGTGCTAATTCTTTTCAGAAAATGTTATGATAAAAATGCTTGTATCTTTTCCCTGTGAAACCCTTATTGATCATTTTTACCTAGGTCAGAGAAACATTATATATAACATAACTACAAACATTTAGATTTGTCCAGGAAATAATTCTTAAGTTTTTTTTAACTCCATTTTTATGTTAACAAGGAAATTAATACTTATGTCATTATGCTGGAGAAATTTAGAGTAATGAAAAATAACAAAATGTAGAACTCACACTCAGAACCATTGTTTAACATATTTTTATTCTTTCATTTTTTTTTCAGAAAATTCAATTCATTTTAAAATATTTTACAAACATCTCACATTGGAAAAACAATGAAAAACTTCACAAAAGTGAAGATTTTGGGCACATGCTGGTGCGCATAGGATGGGTGTCTTGGGTGAGGAAACTGGAATAAGCTTCTCAGTGCCGTCTCAGGCAGTGGAACCACCTGGAGTCCTCAGTATGCTGGACAGGACGGAAATGAAATTATATGGAAATTATATGGAAATGAAATTACCTGGCACTTTCTTGGATTGGAAAGGCAGGTGGAGCCTCTGAGCTTTTTAAAGTTACATCACTCTTTCTCCTGCTTTCTTCCTCCTCTTTTGTATAGACCACAGAGTTGAATTCTGAGAAGTTAAATGTTTATGTGAAATAACCTTATTACTTTGCACTTATTTTTCTTGTAGCTTTTAAATATATTTAGTATGAGTGTAAGGGAGTTTACATTTAGAATTAAAGCAGACTCTATGATTATATTACTACATATTTGATTATATATGCTTATATATCAATCCTAGAAACTTCTCCAACCTTTCTTTGAAAGGCAACTTAGAAAAAATGTGCTCAGGGTTCATCTATTTGTTGGGCTCTTCTCTGCTGGGACTTCTATAGTTAGTATGAGCTTGGGAGATGATGCTGAATATGAGCCAGATCTGGGCTTTTCTCCAGCTCAGCACAAATAAGAGTCTATTAGTACTATAAAATCTTACAAATTCTATAGAACTAATATGGATCTAGAAAGAGCTGGAGCTGCTCCATCAGGTACTGTAGGATGACTTGAAATTTTTCTCACAACACTCTTCTTTCACTTTTCTAGTAAATGCAAGACACTTGGTAGACTAGAGAGAAGTGTTCTGAGTATGGGTCATTTGCCTGATGGCTCAGGAAAAAACATCTTCATTATACATGGAAGTACTTTCGAATAATTTAGGGTAGGAAAGAAGCATAACAAGGCCAGGATTTTATTTTATGTGGAATAACATCAAAGTCGTTTATTAGTTAAAGAAAAACACAAGTTTAAGACTAAAGATGCTCTTTGGAGTAAATTAATCCCCCTGGTGCTAAGTTGTATTTGACTTGACACAAGAAAATCAGCCACAGTCTGGAGTAAAACCACCACAGTTTTTTCTTTTCTCCCAACCCAGAGCTCGCTTCTCTCCTACTGAGAGGAGAAGAGAGCTACAGACATCTGGAAAACACCTCAGGTGGAAAATGGATTTACAAGACCCGTGTCAGAGCTGGGGGATGAATGCTCATTAGCTTGTGGGAAAGTGTGGTGGTGCATCACAAGAAAGAAAGGGCTGGGCAAGGACTTTAGAAATAAATTTTGGAGGGGAAGAAAACAAAGTTATAGAACCGGGGAGAACATATGGGGTAAACAATTAGGCCTTGATCCCTACAGGGTTCAAAGGACTTTATTGGGTAAACTAGAGGGCTGATCTTTCCTCCATCAAAGTCTCTACAAGCTTATGATTCTTGCTAAAATATTTTTGTTAAGAATGGCTTCAATCTCCCTTGCTAAGGTGTTATGAACTAGATAAGGAGTGCTAAAGCAGAATTTGGGACAGAGAAAGGATACTTTGTCCTGATT
>NW_006440638.1:7126387-7161080 GCF_000325575.1 Pteropus alecto | reverse complement strand
TGGGCAGCTTCCTGTCCCCTAGATCATAGAAGAGAGGATCATAGCTAAAAACCTGAGTTAGGCATTATGACATCAGTAAAATCTCTCAGCTTTATTTCCCTGATGACCGGTGAGAGAAAAAAATGAATTGACAACTATTATTTTTTTCACCTTTATTGAGATATAATTGACAAATTAAATTGTAATACACTTAAAGTGTATTATGTGGTGATTTGATATACATGTACATTGTGAAAGGAGTCCCACGATCAAGTTAATTAACACATCCATCATCTCACATATTTACTTTTTTCCTTTTCTGATGAGAAGACCTAAGATCTACTCTCTTATCAAATTTCAATTATTCAGTACAGTATAATCAACTCTAGCCACCATGCTATACATTAGATCTTCAGACCTGTTCATCTTATAATTGAAAGTTTGTAATCTCTGCCTTTTTCCCACCCCCTCCTTCCAGCCCTGACAACTATTAATTATTGATTAGGTAATCAAAAAGTTAATTTTGAAAGAGGAAAGAGAAGAGGGCGCTGAAGTATATTTAACAAAAACAACAACAAAAAATTCTGTCTTCATAAATGTGCTATACGTGTGACAAAGATAAAGCTTCCAGAACCCCAAGGACAAAGACCAGATACTGAAATGTAAATACCCTTTAAAGGTAGTGAGTTTGATATATAGCTAAAAATGAAGGAAGGTGGTTTGCCTTCTTAATTACAACTCTTATGGGAGAAGACTGAGTATATGTTGATCTTATTGGAAATATTTTTATTTCAAGCATAAGAAATAAGAGATTGTATTCCTTTTGACTCAAGCTAATTTGATAATTTAATGTTAATTTGCAGATGAGAAGTTTTACAGAATAAACATTAGGCAAAGAAGTTTTGAATGGGAAAGAAATACTGTGTAGCAAATTGTACCAAGTACCTTATTTAAACAAAAGCAGATTCCAGTTTGTGTATGTGTCTATGTGCAAACTCTTTGGAAAATAGTCAATGTGTAATTCCTTTTAAGCAACTTCTTAGCTCTTTTAAGATACACCCGAGACAGTTAAGTAATATCTTTTTGTTCCATTAGATGATGATTTCAAGCTGCACTGGTGCTCTCTATTGGGCACCAACAAGACCCATTTTAAGTTCTAATTGAGTTTGGTTTTTAATATTGGTGGGAATAGAATCATCAAAGCCAGCTGCCTCCACACTGACTGGGATGGCATACAAGGCCACGTGTTCTTTTATCAATTACAGGAAATGTCTCAAGCGCTCATCTTCAGAATGTGAACACCTATGAAAAATGTTGCCCTGTACTAAAAAGTTCATTGTGAAGAATCAGATGTCCCCAACTCATTTTTTTGAGAGTCTGGTTGGACCTTTGCTTACATTTATTTTAAGAGTTTGAGAAAACAATTTCCAAGGTGGATGTCATTGTTTCACACCTAAGAGGACACTTTGATGGATTTCTAAAAATCATATTACAGCTTAGTAAAAGGTATATGTAATACGATTGAAAAATGACTGCTGATAATATAGCTGAGGAACCTCAGTATAATACAATCCAAATTCAGTACTAAATATATATGAATTTTTTACTACATATAGGCCACACTGGCTATTTGGACTGGCAAAATAGAATACAAATGAGTGTACTTAATAATCATATTTATGTTGTTGTTTTTTTGTTGTTGTTTTGTTTTGTTTTGTTTTGTTTTTTACAGCTGACTTAAAGGCCTCCACTAGTACACATAGTGTTTTTTTGCAAAAATCAGAAAAGACACCCTCAATACTGCCTCTTAGGAAGTTGATACATGAATTTAATACCACAAAAATAATCTCTGTGACATTAAGTATAAGTTTTTCAGGGACCTCATGGAAAAGACTAATGGGATTAGTTTAAATTCAGGTTCAATAACATTTGTTGCATGCAAAATATAGCAAGTGCTAATTGATATGAAAGATGAAAAGGCAACCCAGACAAGAAAAGCCCCTTCATCAAGCAAATTTTACTCATGAGGAGAGAGACAAACATAAAAGACTGAGTCCATTTGTGGCAGACTTCATTTCCCAAAAGGGCCATATCATATCTGCTGTTTGCTCATGCTCTTCTATAATGCAAATTGTCACGCCTGAATCAAAAGTTAGAGTCACATTCCCTTCCCCTTGAATCTGGGTGAGTTTTGAATCTGCTTTGACTGAGAATACAGCTGAAGTGATACTGTCTGACCACCCAAACTGCTTTGTAAAAAGCTAAGCAGTTTTCACGTTGTTCACTGTAACACTATCCCTTGGAGATATCAACTGCCAGATAAAAGATCCAGAAACCCTAAGGTGGCATGTGGTATGTAGGTACTCTGGTTGATGGTTATAGTCTATAAGACATCCTAGCTCAGGCACCAGCCATGTTGAGACAAGGAACTTTTAAATGATTTCAGTCTTCAGTCATCCTGAGTCCCTAGAGTTGGGTTCTTCAGAACCCCAGACATGGAGCAGAGATAAGCTATCTCAGAGGCACCTTGCCCCATTCCCACGGGATCCATGAGCATAGTAAAATGGTTATCACTTTATACCATTAGATTTGAGCTTGATTTGCTATGTAGCAATAGTAACAGAAAAACTATTCTCCCAAGATAAGTCTGCAGTTGTGTGTGGCAGGGGTATACCAACAAGGTCCACATAAGATGTACCTTTTTGTTCCCCATCTAGCTTTATCTAGCCCTTTTTATAAAGGGGAAACAAAAAAGACTTAGAAGAGTAGTAAATCACTCTAACCTTAAGGTTATATTTCTCAAATGATTTCTAATTTTAGAAATACTATAACAGTATTTTCTCGAATTGAACAAAAATATACATAAAGTATTCCAAAGGAAAGAGTACAATATGTTTTAAGACAAATAAACATTTAAAAAACTTCCCAAGACACTCTCTCCTTGATGTTGTTTCAAACACTAACAGATGAAGAAGTTCTGTCATTACTTTTATTATATATTATTTGGTGCCTGAGTTATATCTTATCCAGGATAGAAAAAACCTCTATTTATGCCCTCAGGGTATACAATTTAAATCAGAGAAACATTATAAGTGTCTCTGATAGAACACAGAGTGTTCTGGTTTTTTAATGCTGATTTGGAAGTTTTCAAACAAACTAATCACCACAAAGTAAAGATATCAAGTGAAATGGAAGCAATGGCAAAACTCTCTCCGGAATTTCAACTCTTTATTTCAACAGGATAAATCTCTATTTTCAGTTCTTCATAAAAGAAGCCAATTGCCTGCTCCATTATAGTTATAAGAATTACAAGATGCTGTGTTCAGTGATGTGCAGAGAACAGTTTAAATGAATTAAGTTAAGAAAAAAGACACATCTTTCGAAATGGGCTGTGCATATGTTAAAAAAAAATTTAAAAATCTACAAATTAGATTCAAGGACAATCTGAATTAGTAATAAGTCTGAATCACATATTATGATAAGGAAATGTGATTTTATTACTTTACTATGAAATAAAATAATTTCTACATTCAAAACCTATTTCTAAGTACAAGTTTTGCATGACTATTTTTTATTAAATGGAGAATTTATAGTTTGCATCATTGATCGCCTGGCCCCACCACCCCTCTGCACTCTCCACTTCACATCTGCTAAGAAGTTACACTTGCTGAGAACTCAACAAACATGCGGCAAGTGTCAAACCTGTGTGTACTTACTAGTCTAGGAAGTGTGGAGAATTCTAGTGAAAACAGAGATACCACATTTGGTCTCCAGGAGCTTAAATTCTGATTAATAATTTATTTATAAGAAACAAATAGTTACATCTACAAAATGAGTTAAAATTTTATTTTGTGCTATAGGAATTTTGAGAGAAGTCAGATTCAAGGAGTTACTATAAGCTTCTTGGACAACATTGCCTTGACTGTAGTAGAAGAGCAGAAATTACTTAAATTTCTGAAGACATGAAACTCTATTTGGTGGATAAGATATGAAAATCTTATTTAATTTACCCTTGATATGTAGTAGTTTGATTAAGAAAAACTGCAGATATACAAATAGTCCAGTTTAACATCTAGGTACTAGATGATTTAACTAAAGCCACTTGAATTTATGAGATTTTTAAATTTTAACTAGTAAAATAATCACATACACACACACACACACACACACAGGCACACACCCTATATAGTATGAATGGTTCAAATATCAATGTTAAGTATCATCAATTATTGATTATTGAATTACTAGAGAATTTGGTAGCCTGCTCTGGGCCATGGTACTGGGGAAAAAAGCAAGCTTATATTCAAAAGACATGAATTTATATCCTGATGTTAGTTTAGTGGTTGAAGAAGCCATTTAAACCTCTATAAATCAATTTGCATTAACAATGAATCTCAATCACATATCAAGATAGGGAAATGTATCGTTAAAACTTTAGAGTAAAATAACTTTAACTATTAGAAAATGATTTTCAAGTACAAGTTGGAAGACTTCTAAATTAAACTTTTCTTTTCTGTGAAACAAACATAGTAATACCTACCTCATGGTGTTTTGGGGAGGACTAGATGAGATGAAGTGAAATAATTTTAAAAGAAAATTTGATACACAAAGTATAGGACCTTATTATGATACTATAATTTTGTTTTCCAGAGGCATTAAAAAAACCACCTTATTCTGGAAATAAGGATTCTATTCTGGAAATATCAAATCAATAGAGATGTTTCGGTCATCTGCAATGCTGCCCTCTTTTCCTGTTTTGGAGAATTTTATGAGGATAATAGCACATCTTGATGCATGATGCTAAAAATAATTCAAGAATTTTGAGTAGTTGACTTAAAATGGGCTATAAGTTGAAATAAAATGTAGAGTAGTTGTTTGATTACCTAATGTGATTTCTAACCATCTAATTTAGCAGTCCTTTTCTCAAAGATCTACTAAAGTGTTTAGTTTCCGTACTAGTTCTTAATGTCCACGTGATAAGGAAAAAAAAGTAAAGAACAAAACTTAATGCTTTGAGAAAAAGTCAATCATTTTTTGGGGGGTGGGGGTGGGGGATATATAAAAGTAAAGCAACTGAGTTTCTTTCCAGGCCCCTAAGCTAACTGGGGTCAAATAGTTGACTTTGGCCTCTGTCACCATAATTGGCTTGTAATTCCCTTTGAACTTCCATTTCTTCCTTTGGTACTCCCCATGAGGGGACACACCACACTCTGGGGGCTGTTTTGTTTTTCTAACTTGCCTTGAAGTCAACTGCATGCAAAGGCAACAGAATTTCCAATGGTGACCTTGGACTTCCTTACTGATATTCACATCAGGATTTAACCCAGAATGTTCTAAAAAGTGAGAAGAGTTTTTAGGTTTTTCCTTGGATTTTTCCTCACAACAATGCTCTACAATTGTGAAGAGTAAATTTAATGTTCTTCTTTAGATAGAGTCCCAAAGCGTAAAAGAGAAAATTCAATCTCCTTCATAACTTTGAGACAAAATATCTTTTAGTGTTCTCTTGCCACTCTCTCATACACACTCCATGGTTTCCCCATGCAGAACTCTCCTTTTAACCTACTTATACCATGTTATTGCTTTCATGGTTGTCTCAGGATAAGCTCTCCACCTGGAATGCCTTTTCTTCTCTTTTCTCTGCAGAACAAATGTCTGTTCATTCTCTCTCTGTTCTAAAGCCTCCCCCCACTCCCTTTTATAAAGTCTTCTTAACTTATCCTAAGATAGGATTAGTTATAAGCATGGTACAAAAATTATATAAGCTTTTGTTAGAGCTATTACCACAATGTCTATTAATTTATGGTTAATTTTCCTATTTTACACGATAAAATGTAAGCGTCTTGAAGACTGAACTCTGCTTCATTAATTCTTAACTCTTTTTCTTCAGGGATTATCTTGGCATCAGAGCTGGACTAGATATTTTCTAAATATTAAATGATGATGTTTTAAAATTCATACTGAATTTGTCAAAAAAATACATTCTTCTCTTTGCTAGTAATATAACAAAGGCACTACACTTCCTCTGTAGAGCATATGGGATCACATATATAAACAGATTTTGAAAATCATAAGAAATTGCACAAATGTCAGGTGTTTTAGGTTGACCGGATTCATTCATTTGTGGAGAGGCAGTGAACTTTGTGGTTAAGAACTCTCTGCTGACTGCCTGGGTTACAATCCTGGCTGCACCACTTATTAGCTGTGAACTCTTGGGAAAGATGGTTAAAATCTCTATACTTGTTTTCTTGACTGTAAAATAGCAACTTTGCTAGTTGCTAGTGTGGATGTAGATAAAAAGACAAGAAAATTTAATATTTAAATTACAACTCTATCTCCTTAGGGTTGTTATGATGATATAAATAGATTAACACACGCAAAAAAATACTAAAACAGGCCTGGCACAAAAAAAATACTTAAACAGACTTGGCACATATAAGCGTAAACAATTGGTAATTAGTTGATGATGTGGAGTATTCATTAACAAAAAATATGTATCAAGTGTCCACTATGTGATAGGCATAGTTCTATGTAAAAAAATTCAAACAAATAAAATATGACTTATGTGCTGTGGAGAAAATTAGAGTAGGGAAGGAGTAGAAGAAGGAAAGGATTGGCACTTTAACAAGGTATTCAAGGAAAACCTCTGTTGAAAATAACAAGTATAGCTGAGGAAAGATTGTTCTAGATGGGGAAATAGTCAATGCACAGGTCTCAGGCAGGAGCACAAGTGGACTATTTGAGGAAGGGCTATGGCTAGTATGGCTGGGAAGGAGTATGCCAGAGAGGAGTAATAAGAGATTAGGTCACAGAGGCCCATAGGCTGGATCCTGATGGAAATGGAAGACCTTGCCTTTTATACTGGCTGGCAGTTTTTGAGTAGAGGAGAATGTGATCCTTTAACTTTAAAAGGCTCACAACAGATTTAAGGACAGGTAGCTATTGGAGCAGGAAAACTAGATATGAGGCTATGGTAATAATCCAGACTCTGGTGCTAATAATTGTTTTCTGCTGATTTAGAACAAAAATGTCTAATAAACAAACATTGTATGTGCATTTATTAGTACTTATTAATATTTTTTCACTATTTTCTCACTTGAGACAATATATCAGAGTCCAATTTAGTTATTAAAGTCCTCATTCGTTTATTTCTAGTCTTAATGATTAAGACTTGTTTAAAGGTCTTTCACATTTTCTGATACCTTACTATATATAATATTCTACATGAAACTTAAATAAGAACCAAATGCTGTTAACAGCTATCGTTATATAACCCCACTTCTTTGTACTTACCTCTGCATTTAGTCATCAAATACCAGGTATGTTCTGAATGACTCCTAGGGTAACTTTAGATTTTACTAGAAGTGGAGGTCAGACTAGAAATGTGTTTTTATATGATTCATATACCTTTTATCTTTTCCATTTTGTATTTCCTTTGATAAGGTAACTCATTTCTTCTTATACAGTAAAGCTACCACCTTTTAATATCTTTTATTCATCTTTCTCTTTTATTCACACTCTCTCATGTTATCTGCCTCACCCTGTTTTCTTTCTTTTTCTCTACCTCCTTCAAATTGACTGTCCTCCATCCCTGAATATAACTATTAATAATGCTTACTATTTCTATTTTTTCAATATATTTTTATAATTTTTCTACATTGGCATATTATCATTCTTTATATTCATATTTTACATTTTTACTTCCTGAAACTAACTTAGATGTCAAGTGCCAAGATAATTTCTTGATAAGTTCTATATAAATATTAACAAGTAGGTTTTTATGTCCTCCTCAATGCATACTGTTCAGAAACAATGTACGTTAAATGATGGTTACTCTGCTGAAGTGTTGATCTCTCAAATGACTGGTGACAAATAACTTTCAATGCACTTTGTACATCACTGTCTATTTGGACTGTGAATTCTAGTTCAATCATGAGATATGTTTATTTCCCTGCCCGTTTGTGTATATAGTGATGCTAAAATACTTCATTACTTTTTTTTAATACTGAGCTGCTGAATAGAGGGAATAAAGAAAAGTACACTTATTGTTAAAAAGCTTCTGGAAAGTTCACATGCAGATAAAGATTTAAAAAAAAAGTAAGCATCAGTTGACCCAATTTTATGAACTGAGACTGAGAAATCACAGATGACTAATTCTGAGACAGATATTTACAAAAGCCAGCTGGGGTTGGGTTAATGTCTAACCAAGATGCAAGAGTGATGCCCACAACATTTTGCTAACTTTCATCCCTTATAACCACAGACAGCAGCATCTCAAGTAACTGTATAGAATGGGGCTGGGTTCAGATTCCTAAAGTCCTGAATAGCAATTACAGCAACTGAAGTACAAAATGCTGTCATAGAATGATCTCCTTGGTTACACAGAGAGAATCCTGTAAGAACTCAGTTAGGTATATGATGTTTAAAGAAGGAAATGAAGGTTGAAAATAGAAGAATAAATAGGCTGACAAAGAACTCTCAGTGTGGTCAAGATATACTCAGTCCATCTGCATTTCCAAATAGATACATTTGTTTACTTGCTTTTGCACAATAGTTCCTTGAAAATCTTATTTCAGATTCAACATATCCTATGTCTACCTGAGGGAAGGTTAATCTCATTTTTAATTTTCCAATTCAAAATAACTGCTCTAAAGTGAAGGATTTGACAAAGGTTCTTCAATTACAAATGATTTTATGTTTTCCAAGATGTTCGATGTAGTTATAAAAATATTTGGCGGGGAGGTTGTGAAATTTGAAACCAGTTGGGTTAATATCAGTTGTTTATTTTCACAACACAGATACAATATGCCAATGGCTCAGTTAATTTCTAGTGCTATTTTTGGTTCCCATCACTTTAGATAAAGCAGCAGTCAAATTTCAATAAGGTTGTTGAGTGGCTTCAGGCAAGCATTTTTTCATTAAAATATTCTCTATCAGTGTGTTTATGTGTATGGGAGTAGATGGGTAGGCAGTGGTTAAGTCAGCTAAAACCTAAACCAAACAAATAAAGAAACAAACCATTCCAAAACAATAAAACCCCAAAGTACTGACAATTCCCTGTAACAATGTGGAACATTTTCTCTGAATGAGAAAGGCAGACATTTTTACTTTACACCAGAGAATTTCATCTTCTCTAATATCCAGAATTACTGATCTGGGACCTTAGAGCAATTACTGAACATTTATAAATATGTATTGTTTGCCAAGACTTCACTTTAGAGACATATTTCAAACTTTCCTGGGAGTCCTTCCCCTGGATATCCCACAAGAATTCCAAACTCAGTCTGTCAAAAATGGAACCACTCTTTTATGCCTCAAATCAGATTCTTCTACATTATTTCCTCTCTCAATTATGGTACTACCAGTCACCCAAACCAGAATACTTAGTATCTTTGGTTCAGACACTATATCACTCTCTGCATCCAATTGATCACCAAGTCCTATAGATGCTTACTTATACTGTCTCTAAAAACTGTCCATTCTTCTGCATTGTCTTTATTGTCCTGTTCACAGTATTCAATTATAGACAAACGTTTCTTCTTTTTTGAATACCTTCCATGTGTCAAGCATAGTAGAGGGCCCTGGGGACACATGGTGAAGAAGACAGTCTGGAATCACGCACCTGAGCAAAAAATTTTAGTCGTTTCTTTTCAAACAGATCTCTTACTGTGGAGATCACTGTAAAATATGGATGCATTACTCTCTGGTTTGAAATCATCTCTAAGATAAAACCTACTCCCTACACAAAGCTCCAATGATGAGGCTCCTGCCCACATTTCTAGTCTCACATCCTGTCACTGACCTCTCCTCCACTCATAATTTACGTTCCAGCCATACTGAAATGGCTTCATACTTTTCACACATCTTTGCATTTTCACAATGATGCTCATCTCTGGAATATTCTTTCTTTAGACCTTCATTTAAAACTTCAATCATGCTGCCTTGAATCTACTGTACAATGGGAAATAAAAGGAGTGACAATGAACTGTCTTATTCTTTTCTTTAAAGATAATCTTCCATAGTGGCTGCACTAATTTATATTCTCGCCAACAGTGCATGAGGGTTCTCTTTCTCCACATTCTCTCCAACACTCATTATTTCTTGTCTTTTTGATAATAGCTATTCTACTAGGTGTGAGGTGGTATTTCATTGTGGTTTTAATTTGCATTTTCTTAATAACTAGTGATATGGAACTTCTTTTCATATGTCTGTTTACCACATGTATGTTGTACTTGAAAAAGTATCTGTTTAGGTTATTTGCCCAATTTTTATATTTAGTTGTTGTTGTTGTTGAGTTATGTGAGTTCTTCATATGTTTTGAATATTAACCTCTTATTGGAAATAACATTTACAAATATTTTCTCCCATTTGGTTGGTTGCCTTTTTGTTTTATTGATGGTTTCTTTTGCTGTACAGAAGCTTTTTGGGTTGATGCAGTGTCATTTGTTTATTTTTGCTTTGTTTCCCTTGCCTTTGGTAGCTAAGTTCACAAAAACACTTTTAAGACGAAAGTCTATAAGTTTAGTGCCTTTGTTTTCTTCTAGTTATTTTATTGTTTCAAGTCTTATGTTTAAGACTTTAATATATTTTGAATTAATTTGTGTGTAGTGTGTAAGATAGTCTAGTTTTATAATTTTGCATATGGCTGTGCAGTTTTCCCACACCACTTATTGAAGAGACTTTCTTTACTCCAGTGTATGTATATTCTAAGTGTTTACTGATGGATTACAGGATAAAGAAGATGCAGAATATAATGGAATACTATTATTCAGCCATGAAAAAGGTGAAGTATTGCCATTTCTGACAACCTGGATAAATCTTGAGAGTACTATGCTAAGTGAAACAAGTCAGATGGAAAAGGACAAAAACCGTATGATTTCACTCATATGTGGAATATCAAACAAAAAGTAACAAATGAGCTACAAAACAAACAAAAACAAACTCGTAGATACAGATAACAGAATGGTGCTTACAAGAGAGAAAACAGGATAGATGGAGGGCAAAGTGGGTAAAGAAGATCAAATATGTGGTAATTGGAAGGAAACTAGACATTGGATGGTGAGCACGCAATAAATTATACAGATGACAAATTATGCCTAAAAGTTGTATAATGTTATTTATACTATATTTCCTATGCTATACTTTACATTTCCATAGTCACGTAACTACCAATTTGTACTTCTTAATTCTTTCTCTTTTTCCACCATACTCCCAATTCCCCTTCCCGTCTAATACCTATCAAAATGTTTTTCATATTTATGAATTTGCTTTGGTTTTATTTGTTCATTTATTTTGTTCCTCCAGTTCCATATATAAGTGAGATCACATAGTATTTGCTTTCTCTGTTGGACTTATTCCACTCAGAACAATACCCACGTTGTTGCGGATGTCAGAATTTCATTCCCTTGTATTGTCGAGTAATATTTCATTGTACATATGTACCACCTCTTATTTGCCCATTTATCTGTCGATGAACACGTTGTCCCATATCTTGGCTATAGTAAATAATGCTGCAGTGAACATATAAATGCACATATCTTATCAAGTTAGTGTTTTTGATTTCTTTGGATAAACCTAGAAGTGGAATTACCGGGTCCTTCTTTGTCTCTTGTTATAGCCTTTGTTTGAAAGTCTATTTTGTCTGGCATAAGTATCATTACCACAGCTTTTTCCCATTTGTTTCCATTTTTATGAAATGTTTCCATCCCTTTCCTTTCAAATAGTGTGTGTCTTTTGATCTGAAGTGAGTCTCTTGTAGGTAGCATATGTAAGGGTCTCGTTTTCTTATTCATTCAGGCACCCTATGTCTTTTGATTGGAGCATTTAATCCATTTACATTTAAAGTAATTATTGATAGATATGTAGTCATTGCCATTTTATTATTCATATTTTTTATCTTTTTTCTTTCTTCTTCTTAAAGAAGTGCCTCTAACATTTTTCATAATACTGCTTTGGTGATGATGGACTCCTTTAGCTTTTACTTGTCTGGGAAGATCTTTATCTGCCTCTTGATTCTAAATGAGAGCTTTGCTGGGTAGAGTAATCATGGTTGTAGGTTCTTGCTTTTCATCACTTTGACTATTTCCTGTCAATCTCTTCTAGCCAGCAAAGCTTCTGTTGAGAAATTGGCTAACAGTCTTATGTAAACTCAGTTGAAGGTAACTAACTGCTTTTCTCTTTCTACTTTTAAGATTCTTTCTTTGTTTTTAACCTTAGACATTTTAATTGTGTTGTGTCCTGGTGCAGGCTTCTTTGAGTTCATCTTGTTTGAGACTCTCTGAGCTTCCTGGGGTTGTACATCTATTTCTTTCATCAAGAAAGGGAAGTTTTTCATTATTTCTTGAAATAGGTTTTTAATTCTTTGCTCCCTCTCTTCTCCTTCTTGTATCCCATGATGTGAATATTGTTGCGCTTGAAATTGTTAAACTACCCTCATTTTTTGGATCCTTTTTTCTTGTTATTGTTTTGATTGTAAGTTTTCTGATATCTTATCTTCCAAATCACTGATTCAATCCTCTGCTTCATTTAATCTACTGTTGATTCTCTAATGTACGTTTTATTTGTTATATTCTTCATTTCTGACTGGTTCTTTTTTATGTTTTCCATTTCCATTTTTATGTTTCTTATCTCCTGTTAAAGTTCTAAGATCATTGAGCATCCTTATAATCTTATTACCAGTTTTGAACTCTACATCTGGTAGATTGCTTGTTTCCATTTTGTTTAGTTATTTTTCTGAAGCTTTGCTTTATTCTTTTACTTGGAACATATTCCTTTGTCTCCCCATTTTGGCTGCCTCCCTGCATTTGTTTCTATGTATTAAGTAGACTACTGTTCTCTAGGTCTTAGTAGAGTGGCCTTATGTAGTAGGTATCCTGTGGGGCTCAAGGATGCAGTGTTCCTGGTCACCTGAACCAGGTGCTCCAGGTGTGTCTATTGTGTGGGTTGTATGTGCCCTCCTGTTGCAGTTGAGCCTTGGTTGTTGTTTACACATCAATAGGAAGGATTGACCCTTAGACTGATTGGTTGCAAAGACTGGATGGTAACTACAGTGGAGGAGCTGTTGTGCAGAGGCTGACCCTACAAAGCAGGATTTGCTTTAGCAAGGCTCTGGTGCCTGCCCAGCCTGCCCTTTGGGAGTGTCATTTGTGGAAGTGGTTAGGTGGTGTTCTGGTGTGTTCTGAAGCTGGCCACTGGATGTTTTGAATCTGGGGCCTCTTAAAAGGGGCTTTGGTATCGGCTAATGTTAGCCGCTGCCTGTATTATTCCCCCAGGCTACTTGATATGAGCTACAGATGAGTGATCTGCAGATAGTTGCCACTTGTACTGTGCTTGGAAGTACTTGGGAGATGCTAAGCTATGAACTGAAGCCAGCTACCACTAGTGTCGGGCTTGGGGCTACTTAGCAAGAGGTACTGAGCACAGAGGCCAGATGCTGCTTGTTTGGGGCTTGCAAACCTTTGAGATATTTTAGGAAAGTCTGCAGCATGAGTCAAGATAGGCCACATGTATGGAAAAGCCACTTCCAGTGGCTTAGGTGGGCCCATAAGTTTGGTGGGGTAAGGTCACAGGGAATCACGAGGGCAGGGTGACCAGTGTTAGCCAGGTTAATAGAGACTCAGATATGGTGAGCATCTGCAGGCTGGATGAGGCAAGTCTCAACAAAGGAACAATGGCTTCTGCCAGCACTTCTGTCTGGGAGAAAGCTGTTCCACTAGCCCTCCCTCTGAAGCCAGACAATTCAGTTCCTCCCCATATAGGTCTGTGCCTTTTGAGCTTTTGGCCCAGCATTGGAGCTCAGACCAAGTGAGTCCATTAGTGATTAAGTTCATGTGCAGGCTCTTAAAGCGGAATGCTGGGACTCTAGCAGCCCTCCCTCCTTCAGCCAAATTTTTTTTTTCACAGACAGAACTTGTGAAGTCTTTTATGGCACCATAGCCCTGGGCTGGGGAGCCTGGTGTGGGACTGGGACCTCTTTCTCCTCAGAGGGGACCACTGTAGTGGAGATGATCCTCCTGATTTTTAACCACCACATGGGAGTGTGGAACCAGCCCATTTATCTCCACCATATCTGCATCCCTCCTACCAATATCGACTGGCTGCTTTTGTATATCCTTAATTATAGGACCTCTGCTTGGCTAGACTTCAGGTGATTCTCAGTGATGATTGTTATGTAGTTTAGTTGTAATTTGATGTGGTCGTAAGAGGAGGCAAGCACAGAGTTTACCTACTCCATCATCTTGACCAGAGGACTAATTTATTTTATAACCAGAAGTTTATACCTTTAGACCACTTTTACCCATTTCACACACACCCTCATCCTTGCCTCTGACAACCACCAGTGTGTTCTCTCTGTGTTCAGTTTTTATTCATTTCAGTTTTGAAACATATTGACAAAAATTTTCCAGGTGACACATTTTTTCTGCTTTATCTGTAATTACTTCCTCTTCTATTTTTCCAGTATTATTTATTTTTGCCTTCTTTCTTTTTCCTTGAAAAATCCTGCCTTATCTAAATTTTTTCTAATTAGAATTTTCAGTGAACTAGCTTTGGGTTATATTAATTTTCTTTATGGACTCCTCTTCCTTTCTTTCTTTTTGAGATATGTTCTCTAATTCATTTATTTTACTCTATTTTTTTCTTACCTTTTTTTACATTATGCATCATTGTTACCTTTTATGCTTTTAAAAATCATTTATATTAACTATTGACTACATATTACCACATATTTATAAGGTATAAAATACGTTATAGGAAATATTGATGTAATCACCTCCAATCAAGAAAGAACATTATTATTACCTCATAATTTTTTTCTCCTCTTTTCTCTCTTCATATCAAGTGCTTCCCTTCTACTCGGAGTTAAGTAGTATCCTGAAGTTTATGTTTTTCATTTCATTAACTTTATTTACAGATTTCAAATGACTTTTTATCCATATATAAATTAAACCATACTATGCATCCTCTGACAAGGGGTTGGTGTAACCTATTACTTTTTATAATTTTCAGGAGTGATACAGATACAATTATGCCATAGTTTAACTGTCGATTGTTAATAAATATGTTTATTCTTCACAACGGTGCTGTTATGAACATTTGTGTGTGTTGCCTTGCATGCCTTGGGCAAGTTTCTCTAGAACCTAGAGTCTTGAGTTCATTCTAGCTGTAGAATTGCTGAATTGTAAGGAATATACATTTCACATTTTGTTAGATAACGCTAAATTATTTTCCAAATTTCTTTAATCAATTTATATTTCTTCGAACAGTTTATAATTTTACAGATTGTTCCTCATTCTCGTCAAGACTTGATATTATTAATCTTTAAATTATTGTTAATCTCCTTTGGAGAAGAATTCTTATTTTTATTTTAATTTGAATTTCTCTGATGACTCCTGACATAAAGAATTTTTATATGTTTATAAAAATATTATTTTTTATTTTCTGTGAAATATCTTTTACTCTTATCAATTTCTTATTGATTTATACTGATGTAAAGCATATTTTCTGGATAGTAAAGTTTCATAAGTTATAAGTTTTGAAAAGGAATTCTCTCATTTTTTAGGTTCTTTACATTCTCTTTATGGTGTCTTTTAAATAAGCATAAACTAATTTTAATGGGATCAAATTTATTAATAATTTCTTTTAGGGTTTGTACTTTTTGCATTCCCATCCAGAAGTCAGATCAATACCAATGTATGTTATCTTCTAAACATATAATTTTAATTTTCAGATTTATGTTTCCTGTCTCATGAAAATATTTCTAATTTGGTACTTGCCTTAAAATTAATAAGCATAGTTAATTTATCATTTTTTTTTCTGGTGATTCCAAAATTATCAGTTTTTGTTGCTTGCTGTCTCTGCTTTTTTCTCACTTAGTTTACTTTGTTTCCTTGTGTCTTTGTTATCCATAACTCAAGCTGCTATTTTTTTTTTAATAACATTTTATTGTAGGAGTTGTTGAAGACCTAGGAACAAGATGTCCTTTTTAGGACCGGCTGGTTTGTCTTTTTGGACTGGCTGGTTTGTGGTTGTAAACAATCAGGGATGTTTTCCACTTTGCCTCAGTGCCAAAGTTACTCTCTTGGATGTCACCTATAGGTAAAGGTTTATTCTGGATAATTGACACTCATAAAGAGAATTTATCCCTTTAGGGCTCCAACTTTATGGGATGGAGGGTTTCCTATTACGCCTCCCCATCTGAGATTGTGCCATAATTTTTTCTCATCTGTAAAGTGGAGATAATATTAATAGCCCTGAAAGTATTGGGTTTTGTTGAAAATTATAAAAGTTAATAAATGCAATGTGTTCAGAACAATGACTAACATTTATGAAGTACTATATGTTTAATACTATATTTATTTATTTATTTATTATTTCTAGTGGGTCCTGGGTTTTGTTTTATGTCTCCTGCCCCATGAAATCGTGAATATGTCTAGGTGAACAAAAGCCCACAGGGCAAAAGTGAATTAGGCTTGCTTTTCTCTACATGTTTTGGCCTGATGATTCCTTGTCAGAATTTTAAGAAATAAAATGACCTATCTGTCATCTACCTATGATCCTCTATCTGGGTGCATAGTCACTTTTTAGTTATTTTCAAAAAGAGTGTTAGATCTGCCATATAACCATAAACAGAATTATTTTTTATTTTTGTCTTTTTTCCCCTTTCCTCATGCTTTCTTTGTCTCATTGTATTATCTTTTCCAAATCTTTACACCTTTCAAGCTTTTCATCTTTTCTAATATGTGTTAAATCTATAAATTCTTCACTATGTACCACTGCAGTAGTATTTTAAAAGCTTAATGCTTTCATTACTATTCACTTATACTTTTTCTAAATTTGTTATGATTTATTCTTGACCCCTCTGTGATCTAGAAGTACATTTTTAAATTCTAAAATGTATTTTTTATTTGTTATATTTTTGTTATGTATTTCTGTTTTAATTGAATTTGTCTAGAGATGAGCTCTGTATTCTTTGATATTTATGGATGCCTGATAAGTTTTTCTTTTCCTTTTCTTTATAACTTTTTAATGTCTTTACATCTTTATATTTAAACATATTTACATTTATTTTATAAGTTATATATAGCTTAGTATATTTAATTTAATAATCTTTTTTTAAATAGTAAGTTTTATCTATTAATATTCATTGTTATTATTTATATGTGGTTTATCTCTACCATCTTTAGAAGTTTTCTACTTAACTTACTTTTTCTATGCTACTTTTCCTCTTCATTTCCTTTTATTTGATTTTTTCTTTATTTCTTTTTCCATTTTAATACTTATACTTAGAATTTAACCTAAATACTTAAATCTAATTTTAGTATCACTTCTCTTCTTTTAAAAAAATAGTTTATGGAAATCCTAATTTCTGAGTCTCTCTCTTTTATTATATGTTATTATTCTCCAATATTTTATCTATACTTTATTCTTAATCCTCAAAATAGAGTTTATCATTATTGTTTTATCAGTCAATACTCGTGTAGCTTTGTCCACAAATTTGTCAGTTCCTTTATCTAAACCTGAATTTGTTTGGCCTATGTTTTTGAATTCTTAAGAAAGCCTTTTTTAGAACCTGGAGCCCAGATTGAGGGAAACAAGTTTCCTTCTTGTCTCTCTGTGTAGGTAGACTTCTCATTCATTCATTCATTCATTCATTTATGTATTTTTAGTTTTCATTGGTCTATAGTTTTTGGAGGGGCCTAACTTTTAAGGAAGTTTTGCTTCAATTCCCTGCCTTCCTTGGATTAAGGTTTCACCCCCTCCCTAAGTCTTTTCTTGCTGAGAACAATCCCTTTCCAGGATATTTCCAGAATTAATTTATTCTCATTTCTCTGCAGTTTACTTTTCTGCTCAATATCAGTTTCTGGGGATTTCTTTTACTTTCTTAGAGATCAACCATTCCTTTAAGAGAAATAAATTTATATTTTTCCAGATTTCTATGTTTCATTGTTTGAGGATTTTCAGGTTATTTAGTCTACCATATGGCTGTTAACAAATAAACTATACTGAGAAAGTAAGAAAGTAAAAGGATTAAATTTTTTGTTTTATTTTCTATCTCAAAATTGAGATGATGAATTGTTTAAGCAAATCGTCTTAAATCGCTTGAGTTGTAGCTCTAATAAAATAATGCATAGAATATTGCATCCAATGTGAATCATATCTGAGGTTTGAGATATCAAAGTATCAAAATATCTCAAATGTCAGAATTTTATTTCTTTTATTAACTCATTTTTAAATCTTAGACCTACATAGTAATTTTTACTAACTTAGCTCTGATTAAAATAGTGAACTAAAAACAACTTATGTGCTGCACTGATTCATTTTTTGTTATTTCATATCCTTTAACAAAATATATTTCAAATCATTAAAAATGTATTTCAGAAACTGCGTTGGTTAGGTAGGTAATCAATGAATATTTGTTGAGTATGATGATTTAAAGAGATGAGAGAATATAATTATTCTGATTGTAATTGAAGAGGAATATAAGTTATAAAAACACATTTTAGAGAAACTAAGCTAAAGTTAAAACTGACAGTTCTCAAGGGAGCATAAACATTTATATTTAATTTCCATTCCTGATGCTTGATATTAAAAATGCAAATATTTCAGAACATCAAATGTAGTTCTTTTCTACAAAAATGTTTATTTCAGCCATTAATAATTTTTCATTTTAAGTTATTTATAAAACAAAAATATCCTAAAACTTATTAATACTTGAAATGAAACAAGAAGCAAATGTAATAACAGTGTATCTATATCAGATGGGCTCGGAATAAATGCAATTTAAATAAAAATCTCAATGTAAAATATATTTCGAAGCCTCCAATTTTTGTCTCTTTAAAAATGTCTTCACAGTAACTAATGTAGATAGTTCTTGTCAATTGCCAATTTTTTTGCATCATTTGTTTGTTGACTAAGAGCTTTTGATTTGACATTAAACCATCTGTTTTTGAGTCAAAAAAACAAAAACAAACCCTAACCACATTAAGTGCTTCAACACACACCTTTACTTTCTACAAAGCTCTTTTCTACAGAGCAGAGATTCTCCATCTGTTTCTTCACTAAAATCACATGAGGAGCTTAAAAATACTAATTCCGAAGTTCCAGCTTGTTTCAATTAAATTGACTTTTATTCTCATTAAGGTTCTATTGATAATGCACACTGAATTGGCAAATTTTTTTTAAAAAAATAATGTTTAATATCTGAAAGAAAATAAACTGAAACATTTAACTTGAGTCAGATGTGTCTACTGTAATGGGGCTAGCTCTGAGCATGATGCCTGGTGTAGGTAGAGGTAGTTCAAGTGCATAGACTAAGTCAAGGTGGGATGGCAAGGCCATTATTTACAATTTGAGTGGTATGTTTTGATATTTTTAAAATAGCAATTCATTATGAAAGTAGTTTAATTTATCATTTTCTTGTCCCCCTCTCCTTCCTTTTGATTAAAAAAGGAAAAGATTAAGATATATGTTTTCCAAACTGTAGTAGTCAGTAGACCATAAGTGGATTTGTTAGAGTTGTTATAAGGTTTAGTTTTATTTTTTCTTTTATTTAATAAGGAGAGGAAAATTTTTGATTGAAAATAGAAAAGCCTAAGAAGATATTCTAGATAAAGTGCCATCAGGTCCTGGGTAGATAAGAGTGATAAAGAAAAAAGTGTGTAATATAGTAAACCACTTAGATGCAAGAACAAATTAATATTTAAGATTAAACATGCAATAAAAGCGAGATTTTTACAAAAATAAAATAAAGAAGGGAAATTGCTTGTCACTTAGCATTTTGTTTCTTCTCCATTTGAAAGTATGCTGCTCACATTATTGGGTTGTTCCTGGATGCAACAATTCGAGTTCTGGAAAAAAATATGCATGTTAAAAAATGTTTATTCATTGTATTTTCTTTCTGGAATGTTTCTAGCTTTTTTTTCCCTGAGAACATCCTCATATTATTATAATATTTATGATGGACCTGAGATGTAGAGTTATGAGAACTTCTGTGATTTTCTATTTTCCCCTGAGGCTGATGTGATTTTTTAAAGAAGACATAAAACATAGATTCCCTCTTCTTCAAATATGGACTAGTAATGCAATTCCTTGGCAATAACTCGACACACTTTACCAAGAGTGATTTTCCATATAAAGCCTTGCAGAATTATGGACAATTACATTTTTGGCTATGCTTTATCTTGGAGTGAAAAGATATGGACTGTGACCATATATGTGAAGTCCAAAGGATGCTATGTTCTTGAAGAATCAAAAATGGTTTGGTATATTGTCAAGGAGGTTTATCCCTTCCAAAATAATTTTTACTTGAAAACCCATTTGTAAAATTATACTTTATTAACAAAGTCCATTACTATCTTACTGTACATTATCTACTGGCTGCTTCTTCATATTTTAGGTATAGTCCCAAAGCCAGAAGACTTGCTTCACTAATTCCATTGTTTTTAGTGATGGCAAAAGTTACAGTCTTACTGGTCTTTACCAAGATCTACTGAAAGCCATTTTCTTCTTGGTAACTGGTTACTGTCTCCAAAGGTCAAATTATGAGTTGTGAATGTATTTATTTTCAAATTGAAATGTACTTTTAAGTTAATGATGAGTCAGAAAATTTTCCTTTTAAGCAAGCACCATGCACGATACCTAGATGTTTAAAGCATAATTCACATCTATAAGAAGCTCATGATTTAGAAGTAGAGTCAGTGAAAATACTGATAAATCAATGTGCTACAATGTGACTGCAGAGGAAACAGCCTCCGCTTGGGACTGTGAGGAAGACATCCTAACAGAGATGATATTTAAACTTCCTTGAGGTCTGAGTTTTTCAGGTGGTTAGGGACTCATACAAAAGTGAAAGTCTGGAGTATTCTGCAATAATGAGAAGTAGCCTGTTTGGAGATCATAATGCAAATTGGGAAGTATAGCCAGAAGTAAGGCATGATAGGACTTTGGATTATTTGTTTCAGGGAGGTAATGGTAATATCATCACATTTTGCCATTAAAAAATTAGACTGTAAACTATGGATTGATGATGTGAGAGAATAGTTAGGCAGCCATTGTTATAATCCCAGATAAAGTTGATAAGGATGTAATCTAAGGCAATTGTCATGAGAACACAGGGGCTATGGGTCCCAGGAAATACTGGTGAACAATGATATGTGGGCAGTAGCAGTAGAAAAGGAAACTTGAGTATGATGTTTGGTTTGGGTAAATGTATAAGTAATGATTCATTGATTAAAACAGAGAATATGTGAGCAGGATCATATTTTTTGGACTTCATGAAGGCAACTTTTTATCTCCCTGTGTGAAAAAGAGTGTGCTCTAAAGTCAGGATCTCTTAAAAAACTTGTTTTTAAGCAAATTTTTTCACTTGATTAGCATGAGATAAGAAATAGAAGCTATGTTTGAAAAGACATATAAAGACATAAATAAGAGAAGACATGTTTAATTTCATTAAGTCTTACTCTAAGGATTCAGTGATTTGGTAATTAAGGGAAGTACAGATAATACTATCCCACTATGAGTAACATTTTCATTTCCAGTCTACAAATATAAGTAAGAATGTTATAGATGCTTATTTGTTGAAGGGAGTACATTTTCAAACACTCTTCTCTGGGATACGGTATTACTTTATAAATACTAATGTAGTCTTAATCACATTGTTATTTTGAGGACATGGACTGAATTTTATAGTTACATACCTACAATGTAATTAGAACATAATAGAGTGCCCACAATATTTTTTGAAATGAAGTACCCATTAAGTAATTCATGTACTAATTACAAAGCATTTAATCAATACTTTTAAAGATCTTTATTTCCCAATTAAAAAATATTACATTGTCACTTTGTGAAATACTTATTTCACACTTGAAATGAAATAGTACATATATTATGAACACTTTAAAACTGTCCAGATGGAGGATTTCCAGTAAAGATGGTAGAATAGGTAAATGCTATATTTGCCTCCTCTCATGACTGCATCAAAATTGCAACTAAATTTGTAATTTAGTTGTAATAACCATCATTAGAAATTGCCTGAAATTTAGTTGAACAGAAGTTCTATAACTAAGGATACACAGAAGGGACAGAAACATGGAATGAGCTACCCATATGTCACAGTTGAAAATCAGGAAGAATATCTTGGCTGCGGGGTTCCTCTGGGAGAAGATAGGGGACCAGCCCATGCCTTGCTTCCTAGCCTGGGGTTCCAGTGACAGGAAGAGGAGTCCTCAGCATTCCTTTTGGAGGGCTTGAGCATAAACTTATTTGCTGATGGACTTACTCTTTCTAGGCTCCAGTGCTGAGGCAGAGGCTCAGAGGGCACCAGGGATATACCGGGAGGAACTAAATTGTCTGGCTTCAGGGTGAGGGCTGAAGCGGCAGCTTTCTCCCAGACAGCAGTGCTAGCAGAGGGCATCGTTCCTTTGTTGGGCCCTGCCTCCACCCAGAGTGCAGACACAGACAGCCACCATATCTATGTCTCTATCAACCTGGCTAACACTGGTCATCTAGAGAAGGTGATTCCTTGAGACCTTGACCCACCCAACTTGTGGGCCCATGCAAGCCATTTCCAGTGGCTTTTCCATTCAAATGGCCTGGTTTGGCTCACCGTGGATTTCCCTAAAATCTCTCGAAGATTCACAAAACCTGAAAAAGCAGCATCTGGCCTCAGCATGCCTCATGCCTTTGTGGAGCAGACTTAAGCCCAACACTATCAGCAGTCAGCCTAGGTTCTTTGCTTGGCCTCTGAAGACACGTCTAAGCCCTGCAGGGGTAGCAGCCATCTACAGATCACTAGTGGCTCATGCCAGGTGGCCCATAGTATGAAGCTGAACTTGACCTGCAAGGGGGGCCCATCCCAGGAGGCCCCAATAGCTTGCTTGGACTGAGCAACTCCTAGGGCCACATAAAAGGATGACTCACCCAAAGGGCGGAATGGGCAGGCACCAGAGCCCTACTAAAGCAAATCCTGCTCTGTAGGGTCAGCCCCTACAAAATAGCTTCTCCACTGTAGTCAGTCCTAACAACCAATCAGCCCAAAGGTCAATCCTTTCCATCGATATGCGAACAGCAACCAAGGCTCAACAGCAACAGGAGAGCACACACAACCCATACAAGGGACATACCTTGAGCACCTGCCTCAGATGACCAGTGGGCCCCACTGGTATATAGGACACCTACTATACAAGGCTATTCTACTAAGACCAGGAGAAATAGCATCACTATCTAATACATAGAAACAAACACAGGGAGGCAGCCAAAATGGGGAGATCAAGAAACACATCCCCAGCGAAAGAACAGAACAAAGCCCCAGGAAAAAAAAAAAATTAAACAAAATAGAGACAAGCAAGCTACCAGATGCAGAGTTCAAAACACTGGTTATAAAAATGCTCAATGATTTCAGTGAGAACTTCAACAAAGAGATAGAAAACACAAAAATTAAGATAGAAAACATAAAAAGGAACCAGTCAGAAATGAAAAATATAATAACTGAAATGAAGAATACTTTAGAGGGAGTCAACAGTAGATTAGGTGAAGCAAAGGACTGAATCTGCAATTTAGAAAATAAGATAGTAGAAAACTTCCAATCATAAAAGCAACAACAAAATAGAATCCCAAAATATGAGGATAGTTTAAGGGGCCTCTGGAACAACATCAAGCATAACAACATTCACATCATAAGGTACCAGAAAAAGAAGAGAAAGAGCAAGAAACTGAAAATCAATGTCAAGAAATAATTACTGAAAACTTCCTTATCCTGGTGAAAGAAATACACATACAAGCCTAAGGAGCTCAGAAAGTCTCAAATAGATGAATCCAAAGAAGTCCACACCAAGACACATAATAATTAAAATATCTAGGTTAAAGACAAAGAGACAACCTGAAAAGCAGAAAGAGAAAAGCAGTTAGTTACCTATAAGGGAGCTTCATAAGATTATCAGTCAATATCTCAACAGAAACTTTGCAGGGCAGAGGTATTGGCAGGAAATATTTAAAGTAATGAAAAGCAAGGGGCTGCAACCAAGATTACTCTACCCCGCAAAGCTATCATTTAGAATCAAAGGACGGATAAAGAGCTTCCCAGACAAGAAAAAGCATAAGGAATTCATCATTATCATACCAATATTACAAAAAATATTAGAAAGACTTTTTTAAGAAGAAGAAGAAGAAAGAAAACAGGAAAAATATGAAAAATAAAATAGCAATACATATATATCTATCAGCAATTACTTTAAATATAAATGGATTAAATGCTCCAATTAAAAGACAGAGTAGCTGAATAAATAAGAAAACAAGATCCTTACATATGCTACCTACAGGAAACTTGCTTCAGATTGAAAGACACACAGACTGAAAGCACAGAGGTAGAAAAAGATATTTAATGAAAACAAAAACAAGCAAAAACAAAAAGCTGGGGTAGCAATACTTATACTAGGCAAAACAGACTTTACAAAAAGATTATAACAAGAGACATAGAAAGACCTAGTAATTCCACTTCTAGGTATTTATTCAGAGAAATCTAAAACACTAATTCGATAAAACATGTGCATTTATATGTTCATTGCATTATTTACAATAGAAGATATGGTAGCAACCTGAGTGTTCATCAATGGATAAATGTATAAAGAAGAGGTGGTAAATATATATAATAGAATATTACTTGGCCATAACAAAAATGAAATTTTGTCACCTGCAACAACATAGATGGACGTGGAGGGTATTGTTCTGAGTAAGTCAGACAAAGACAAATGCCACATGATTTCACTTACATGTGGAATCTAAAGAATAAAACAAACAAACAAACAGAAACAAACATGTATACAAAGAACATTTTGGTGATTACCATATGGGAGTGGGGTTTGGGGAAGAGGTGAAAAAGATTAAAAAATACAAATTGGTACAAAATAGTCATAGAATGTAAATTATAGCATAAGGAATATAGTCAATAACATAATAACAATATATGGTTTCAGATGAGTACTAGATTTATAGGGGCAATCACTTCATTAGTTATATAAAAGTCTAATCACTATGTTGTACACCTGAAACTAATACAATATTGTATGCAAACTGTAATTGAAAAACGAAAAAATTATTATAAAAAATGAAAAAAAATCTGTTCAGATGGAATTTTCAGACACATAACTGCTGTTTATTACTGAGTTACTCTGTCTCATCACACTGTATTTTATTTATAATGCATTTCATAATCTGTATTTATTTTTATTATTTATTTCTTTTATATATATTTTCTTAGAAAAATGTAAGCTCTGCTAAAAAAGGGAGCCCACCTGTGAAATTTATCTCTATATCCTCAATGAATAGGATAGTACCTGGCTTATAATTAGCACCAGTATATGTATCCTGAATGAAAGAGTTAATGAATTTTAAAAATCAAATTATAAGCTTTGTTAGGAAGAAATAGGTAAGAGATAAAGAGAATAGGTAATAGATAAAGAGAACTGTAGAGTTGTTATAAATAAGGCCTTATCTATTTCCTAGTTATAACAAAATAGTAGTATTTAGAATATCATGGTTTGCAGGCACTAAAATAGATATTTTAGTCTCATTTAACTTTTGCAATTATGTCAATGGTTTTTAAATTAGCATTATTTTATAGATGAAAAACCTGAGACTCAGATGGGTTACATAACTTGCCCAAAGTCACACAGCTGAATCGAGACTTTAGTCAAAGCCTATAAAGTGCCAAAGCTGTAGCCTTTTCATTAAACCACAAAATAATAGTCTTCACTACAATTAAATTAGTTTTTTCAAAGATTTAATGTATCACAAAATTTCATAGTTGTTTGCAAAATAAATACATATAATCCTAATGAAAATTAGAAAATGAAGATATTCTTACTTACTCTCAGAACAGATGTGTTGAATGATAAGATTTTCTTTGTTAGATATTTGGCCAATACCTAACAAAGGCTGAAATATATCCTAAATATGAATCGCTATGCCTTATAGTAAACTATGCCAGAACACAACAGGAAAAGATGTTAGGTAATATACATGTAAATTATGAAAATAAGGGAAAATACAGCATTTTCTTCCACTATATTCCTATTATTGACCCCAAAACATTGTGAAAGATTGTTCTCTTGAGACACAGGAGAGTAATAAAGCTAAATGTTTTCCTTTTTGTTTTCTATTGAAACTTAACCTTTTGTTTTCTATGTGTACACAGAGGAATAAATGTTACATTGCCAGAAGTATTCCAAAGATTTATATTATACTTCATACTTCAAATAAAGATATTTCCCTGTAGGCCAGTTTGTATGAGTTTTTCCAGTGAGCATAAGAAAATAAAAACTAAAACTAAGGTCAAAATTACCTTCCTGAAAAATGTGTGCAATAAAAATGTTCTTTCTCGATAGACCTTAGAAAAATATCAAGAGGGCTTTTTTTATAAGTGAATAAAATGATATGAACTTTTATATAGAATAATAAAGCTATCAATAGCCAAGAAAGTTATAAAAATGATAAAGCATGAGGGGAGTTTTTTTTTTTACAAATTCAGAATATTACTAAGCCACTCTAATTAAACCAATGGTAGTCCATCGGAATAAGCAAGTAGATCAATATAATGAAATAGAGAATCCAGAAATTGATCTTGGCTTTAATAAAAATTCAAATATGACAATGATAGACTTTCTACTGAGTGGGGCACAGACACAGGTAATGTGGCAAAAGTGGCTTCTATGTGAAAAAAATATGTAAATCGTGCTCATTTCATACTATCGCCAAAAATACATTCCAGATGGATTCACATAGGGAAAAAAAGTTTGCAAAACAGATGAAAGTCAAAAGATTGAAATTTATACAACATGATTTTAAGAGTTTTCTAAAAAGGTATAAACCAATAAGAAAATTGGTCAAAGAATATAAAGAGGCAGTTCAGAGAAGAGCAAATCTAAATGACCTCCAAACTTAACTTCGCTACTAGTTAAGGAAATACAAATTAAATTAATAATAAAATAGTCTTGAAAGCTCATTAGACTGGAAAACACTTTAAGGCTATACTACCCATTGCTCATAATAATGCTGAAAAGTGTCAAAATGTACATATTTTCAAGTTTTTGGGAGAGAGCAACTTGTCAATGTATATAAAAATGAAAAATACACATAAATCTTTTACCAAATGGTCTTAATCCTGGTAATCTAATCTTCCAGAAATAGAAGAAACAAACATAAGAATCTATATGTTCAAAGATATTTCAGCATTGTTAATATTGACAAAATCTGTAAAATAAAGTCAATTCCCAAAACAAAGCAAGTAACAAAAATTTGTAGAAAAATGAAGATACATACTTTATATCTGTGTGAAAAATTTTTATGTATTCAAATATATGCAAATTTGTATATACACATATATGTTTATATGAGCATTACGAAAGTAAAAACAAAAAGGGAATATGTACATGATATCAACATGTATGGCTTGGATGGGATATGTCATGTTTAAGGAAAGGGGAGGATGAACAGGAAGAGGCAAAAATCCCCAATATATTTAATTTTTTTAATTTAAAATATCTCAGTCTATTTGATGTGATACAGTTTAGTTAAAATTGCATATGTAAAATGAATCATTTTTATTTCTCAGAGTCCGCAAAACAAAACAAAATCTTCTCCTATTTTAGATATACAAAAATCTGTTATAACTACTTTTTATAAATGAAATGTGAACCATGTTGAGTCAAACCATCTGCCCAAATCTTCTTCTGGAATTAGAGTGGTTATTCATTCTATTCTTAGACATTTTAAAGAAATGTGGTCTTATTGGTTAAATAGAAAAAACAGGTGCACAGACTTTTCCAGCTAACATGGCAAACATGTTGGGTCATTTATCTGATAGCAGCATGTTGAATGGGGTATTCAGATATTATTACCATCATTGTATAAACTCGAAATAATCTTTAAAGTAAAGATGCTTTGTGTCTTTACTTCCTGGCAAAATCATGATGGCTGTATGTCTTCTGAGTGTCAAGCCAGAGTTATCCTTCCTGAATGTTCCATTTAGAGAGAACATTTTATATAGTTATAAGATTCTTCCTATGGACAGGGTGGGCTACTCATTCATTCTGATTAACTTAAATTTTAAAAGTCTTTGTAGAGCACTGTTTCTGATTAATCATATAATATTAATTAAAATTAATTAATTAAAATATTCATAGAATATTTTTTGAAGTCTTGTGAGTGAAAAAATTTACACAAAAAACAGATGGCCATCTGCACCTAATACTTGAGCCATTCGGAATTTAGTTCTTTAGTACTTTATACTTTATCTGAGTAGAGATCCTAGAGTCTGTATAAGATTTGTATATATCATTCATAGAAAACCTCCTAGGCCTCACCCCTTCACTGCATATTTGACATGTAATTTTCTCCCACTTCCTCATTTGATTTTTAAACCCAAGAAAACTATAAGAAGTCATTTGGAAGGGAGGACATTTGAGGAAGGACATTTTTCTACCTACCTACCATAATATCACTTCCTCAAAGTCAAACATAGAATAGGTGACATATATTTTTTTTCTCAAAATCTATTACTGTGTTTTTCAGGTGATGAAAATATTCTAAAATTGGATTATTAGAGCCACATTAGATTATGCACAGCTCTGTGAACTACCAAAAAAAAAAAAATTACATCTTACAGAGACTTCTGGTCAAGATGGCATAATAGGTAGACCCTGTCCTTGCCTCCTCTCACAAGCACATCAAATTATAAAGAAACTACAGAACAACCATCATTGGGATTTACCTGAGGTCTGGATGAACAAAAGTCCTATAATGAGGGATATACAAAAGAGGCTACTTTGAGACTGGTAGGAGGAGTGGAAATGCAAAACCGAACAGTCCCACAACTGCATGTGGTGGTTGAGAATCAAGAAGGTTATCTTGGCTGCAGAGGTCCCTCCAGAAGAGTGAGGGGTCCTGGCTCCACACTGGGCTCTTCAGCCTAAGGTTCTAGTTCCAGGAAAAGAAGTCTCCACAACCTCTGGCCATGAAAATCAGTGGAAGTTGTGATGGAGTGAGATGAAGGGCTGTGAGGGTTGTTAACATTCCTCTTAGAGTCCACACACGAACTTACTCTGTGATGGACTCACTCTCCCTGAGATTCAGCTCTGGGGCTGCTTCTCGAGGAGTGCCAGAGACATATGGGAAGGAACTGATTTGTCTGGTTTTAGTACAAGGGCTTGAGTACATTGTTCCTTTGTTGAGCTTTCCCCCAATTCTGGCATGTAGATGCAGGTGACCAGCATATCTGAGCTCCAATAACCTGGTTAACATTGGTCGCTCTGCCCTGGTGATTCCCTGAGACCCTGCCTTCCAATTTGGGGGCCCGCCCAAATTGCTTCCAGTGATGTCTTCCATAAAAATGGTCTGTCTTGGCTCATTGTGAAGACTTTCCTAAAATTTTTCAAAGCCCAGCATGGGTGGGAGCCATCTGTGAATTGCGTGGCGATTCTTGCCATGTGGCCCCGGAAGTTCACAGTCTGTAGCTGAACTTGGCCTGCAGCTGAACTTGGCCTGCAGCTGGGCCCCTCCCAGGAAGCTTTGCTCCAGGACTCCTGATGGCCCTCATTGACTGGAACAGGAGCACTACCCTGAGATACATTTGAAGGGCAGACTGAGCAGGCCAAGAGCCCTGCAAAAATGAACCTTATTCTGTAGGATTGGCCACTCACCAGACAATCCTTACCATACAGCCCAAGGATCTATCCCTCTCATCAATGTCCAAATGGAAACCAATACTTAACTATAACAGGAGGACACACACAAGGGAGGCACTTTGAACACCTGGCTCAAGTAATTAAGGAAGAGTGTGCTACTAAGCTCCAAAGGACACCTACTACATAAAGCCACTCTACTAAGCCAGGGAGAACACAACAGCCCTATGCAGTACATAGAAACAATTATAGGGAGGCAGCCAAAATAGGGAGACAAAGAAACATTTCCAAAGTAAATGAACAGAATAAGTTTCAGTAAAAACAAAACAAAACCAAAACCAAAACCATACAAAACAAAACAAAAAAATCCCAAAACAACAACAAGCAAGCTACCAGAGGTAGAATTCAAAACACTGAATATAAAGATGTTCAATGAACTTAGGGATAATGTAGATGAACTCAGTGAAAACTTTAATAAAGTAATAGGAAACAAATGGAGATAAAAACCATAAAAAGAACGAGTCAGAAGTAAAAAATATAATAACCAAAATGAAGAAAACATTAGAAGGAATCAACAATAGATTGGGTAAAGCACAGGATTGAATCTGCAATTTAGAAAATAAGGTAGCAGAAAATACCCAATCATAACAGCAACAAAATAG
The DNA here is from genome assembly GCF_000325575.1 of Pteropus alecto. NCBI lineage: Eukaryota > Metazoa > Chordata > Mammalia > Chiroptera > Pteropodidae > Pteropus > Pteropus alecto. Next base: position 7,130,767 of record NW_006440638.1, on the reverse strand, counting down.
AATCCCAAAATATGAGGATAGGGGCCTCTGGGAGCAACATCAAGTGTAACAACATTCACATTATATGATACCAGAAAAAGAAGAGAGAGAGCAAGGAACTGAAAATCAATGTCAAGAAATAATTGCTGAAAACTTCCCTATCATGGCAAAGGAAATAGATATACAAGCTCAGGAAGCTTAGAGAGTCCCTAATAAGATGAACTCAAAGAAGCCCACATCAAGATACATAATAATTAAAATACCTAAGGTTAAATGCAAAGAGAGAACCTTAAAAGCAGAAAGAGAAAAGCAGTTAGTTACCCACAAGGAAGCTCCCATAAGACTGTCAGTTGATATCTCAAGAAAAACTTTGCAGGCCAGAGTTATTGTCAGAAAATATTCAAAGTGATGAAAAGCAAAGACCTACAACCAAGATTACTCTCCCCAGAAAAGTTATCCTTTAGAATCAAGGGACAGATAAAGAGCTTTCCAGAAAAAAAAAGCAAAAGGAGTTCTTCAACATCAAGCCAGTATTACAGGAAATATTGGAGGGACTTCTTTAAGAAGAAAACAATATAATAAAAAATATGAATAATAAAATGGCAATAACTACATATCTATCGACAATTACTTTAAATGTAAATAGATTAAATCCTCTAATTGGCAATAACTACATATCTATCTGGATAAGAGACCTAGGATGCCTGAATGGATAAGAGAACAATGCTCTTACATATATTGCCTAGAGGAAACTCAATTCAGATCAAAAGACACAAACAGAGTCTAGAGAGGCAGCAATATTTATACCAGACAAAATAGACTTTAAAACAAAAGCTATAACAAGAGACAAAGAAGGATTCAGGAATCCTGCTTCTGGGTATTTATCCAAAGAAATAGTTATTTGAAGAGACATATGCATACATACGTCCATTACAGCTTTATTTACAACAGCCAAGATATGGATGAGCCGGCAAAGAAAAAGTGGTATGCATATACAATGGTATATGGTATGCATATCAATGGATGAGCCGGCAAAGAAAAAGTGGTATGCATATACAATGGAATATTACTCAGCCTAAAAAATGAATAAATAAATAAACAAATAAATAAAAGAATGAAATCTTGCCATCTGCAACAATGTATCTCAACCTAGAGGTTATTGTGCTGAGTGGAGTAAGACAACTACCATAAGATTTGACTTACATGTGGAATCTAAGGAACAAAATAAGCAAACAAAACAGAAACAAATTCACAGATACAGAGGATATTTTGAGGGTTGCCAGATGGGAGAGGGATTAGGGCTAGATGAAAAAGGGAAAGGGATTAAGAAGTACAAATTAGTAGTTATAAAATAGACATGAGGATGTAAAGTATAGCATAAGGGATACAGTCAATAATATTATAATAACTATGTACAGAGTCAGATAAGTACTAGATTTATCAGGGTGATCATTTTGTAAGTTAAATAAATATCTAATCACTATATCATACACCTGAAACTAATATAATTTTGTATGCCAACTATAATTGAAAACTAAAAGATATTAATAAAATATTTCCTCTTTCATATGTAAATGTTATTATATATAAGAATTATATCTCAAAATAATTGTTAAAAACCTAATAGTGTGATAATAAAATAACAATAAGCAATTTTTGAGCATCTTATGTATAAAAAGCATTAGTGGTAGTTATCAAATATTACCAACCATTTCTTGCTTTATCCGCCCAGAGCAATAACATTCTCCTGGAAATATTCTTTTACAATCATGTCATAGAAATCGAAGGGATCAGCTCTTCTCCTCTAACTATAGGTTGAGCATTGCAGCTGAGCCATCAAATGGTCTGGTTCATAGTGGTCCATCTGCAGAGAATGTGATCCAAGATGGACCAATCTTTCTTCCACCCAAGGATTTTTCTGATTGGAGCTTGAAGGTAAGATCTATTTTGTTCCTGATGAAGGCTAACAAAAAAATGTAAGTCTGTCAACTATCAGTAGATATTTTTGATGTCTATATTACAATTGCTCTCCCAGCTATTTACAACTAGAAAAAATTAAAGTCTCTTAAAAAGGAGATAACAGTTATAAGGGGAAGTTTGATGTCTTCCAAATTCCAGCTTCCAGCATCCGTTAAGCCAAGTTCACCTTATCATCCCCATTGATCTGAAATTACTAACTGATTGGAGCTGGGTTTGATACTTGGAGCAAAAGTTCTGTCCTCAACTACCTTACAGACTACTTGAAGAAACTATACAAAAGTTTAGAAGATTAAATAGAAAGCTAAGCCTAAAAGCAAGACATGAAAATGAGAGCATCTGTGATGACAGTAAACAGGAAAACAAGAGAATCTGTGATTAATTTCTAAATGAGCAATTGTGAACAACCAGTTTTATGAATTCAGAAGATACAGACAACACGGTGACTTGGTCGATCTGAAAAGAGTTCTTGGAGGGAAAACATTAAGACTAAGTTAGACTTTGAAGAGTACTTTGAAACTTTTGAAAATATTTTGAATTTTCCTCTTAGGGTGATCTATGTCACTTTGTTTAAACAAGTTTCATTCTTCAGAGGCATTTAAAATATGTCTTGAACAGGAAAGAGGAGAAGACTTTTTTCAGATGCTAATATAGATGGGCATATAGCAGAAAAGTATTGCAGAAATAAGGTCCCATTTATCTTTTTCCTAGGTCATTTAATAAAAAAAATAAAAAATTCTGGCACTTAGCAGAATTTAAAACTTTTAAGTTGGTGGAAGATTCATGAAACATTATTAGAATTAAGTGAAGCTGAATTTTGGTCAGTGTTACAGAAGCATTTTAGTTTTTTTAAATAATCAGTCCAATTTCCAGTAACCCTTAAGAACATATATAACCTTCAATTACACTTGTGTCTTTGATGCCTCATTTTAGTTTGAATGCTGATCTTGACTCATGAAATTCTATTGCATAATCTGAAAAGAATTAACAAAACGCCCCTAAAAGCCATCTAGCTTTCCATAATCTGTTTCTTCTGAATTCCATTTTTTAAAAACACATATACCAGAGATAGTACTTTTTGTAAATTATGAAATCCCATGGGTAAGACCATAATCTTGGTTACTTCATCAGTGAACTTAAGTAGTCCTAAGGAGCCTTTCATCATTATATTATTTTCTCATAAAGAAAGGAAAAAATTTAATTTTCTAACACTGGGAATTTTCTTCATCAGACTTTTCCAAAGGAAATGCCGTCAGTATCCTGAAAAATAGTTTTTTTTTTTTTAATTATTTCTTTTGACTGATTAAATGTAACTGAGTAAAATGGTAGAACTGTAGAGTGTTAGTACAGAAAAAAATGTCCCTAATGTTGTTTAACCCAATATAGCTTTTTAACAAGGCCAATGTTGAGATCCAGAGAAGCTGAGAGGTTTGTTATGGCAAGGATTGAGCTACATCTAGAACAGACTTCTTAATTCCCAAGGAAAGAATTTTCCTTGAAAAATATAGATATTACTTACTTCAAAGTATTTCAGAGAAAACGTTTTCATATTAGTTTGTTTCCAACTAGCACAAATATCTTTAATTATTCAGAAGTTTGAAGTATCTTGTTTTTGTTTTTTACTTTTGTATTATCTAAATTGTTCATATGCAATAAGAATAACCTTGGATGAAAATCTTTTAAAACTACAGTAAAATTTAGGAGTGGAGGAGAATATCTTAAAAGACATAAAATCTAGAAGCAACATAAAAAAAAATAAAAGTTTTAGACAGTATAAAAAGTATATGGGTAAAGCTCAAAGTCAGTATTTAATAAATTTGGAAATTTTTTATAATATCAACTCCTATTGGTTGATATTATATCTGGTTCTGATTGAATTAGATAGAGGTTACATCTCTGGCAAGATGTCAATCCTCTTGGACTTCCTATCAGCTAGATTCTCAAAGCTTGTTAAGCCCATCGCTGGCAGCCTCATAGGCTATTTACCCCATGATTATGTAAAAATAAAATTTTCTGAATGTCATGAAGTGAAAAGTGTTGGGAATCGCTAATCTATAATATACAAGGATCTCTTGTGAACTACAATGAAAAGGTCAAACAGCCCAATAGAAAAATGGGTATGAAAGACAATTCACAGAACATTGGTTATTTATATCCAAATAACCAATGTAAAAAGACGCCATATTTCTTTAGTAACCATGGAGATCCAAATTGAAGTAAAAGCTAGATATCTCTTTATACCCGTAAAACTGGCAAAGATTAAAAAAAGTACAGTGAAATCTACTTGTGGTAGGAATGCAAACAGAAGAATATTCTCATTCATTGCTGATTGACAGGTAAAAAAATTTCAGCCCTTTTGGAAAAATAATCTGGCAATTTCTGTTGAGCTTTAAAAATATACATATCTTTAACACAACAATTCTA
>NW_006440638.1:7119325-7125921 GCF_000325575.1 Pteropus alecto | reverse complement strand
CCCCCCCTAGAAGGCCCATGGCTCTCCCTGTCCCATCCTCCCCATCCACACTCCCAGCCTAGATTATCTGGCTTTCCCCACCAAACACAATTACTTATTTTCTCTTGGCCATGTACTCTTGTGCACCTTGCACATGCTTCTTCACTGGGTTTTACAGTTGTTGGTTTATACTTGTCTATGACACTATGACGCCAGGGCAGATACTGCGTAGTGACTTTTACAGCTTCAGCACTAGCACAGTGCTTGGTGCTTTATGACCCTCCCGTTCTTTGCGTTCATTTAACTTTAAGGGAGAGGCCGACCTCTATCATATGATCTTTCTATTTTTTTTTTTTTTTTTTTTTTTTGGAAATTTTGTTTTATAACTATCCTAAGCACAATCTTAAACCTTATGTAAATTTATGTTAATTTTATCACTCACCATCCTTTTCCATAACACTTCTTTGGCATTCTCACTTAACTACAGTTCTTATTTTTTCTTTTCTTACTTACAAATGATTACTTAGGTAAGTGGCACATTCTTAAAACATTGTTCTATTCTTTCCTACCGTTTTGTCTTTTACATAAAAAATGGAATTCCAAAGGCAGATCAATTTTTTTCTTTTAAAGGCTACTTTTTCTGCTTGAAAGTGTGTAGGTTTATTTTTAAATTTATTGTTGAAATTAAAAACGAACAACATGAAAACTTTAGACTGTCATTTAAAAAAACTTTTTTGATATAAGGCTTCAATTCTGTTTTCAGTTTAGGAATTTTTGCTTTGATTATTGCTTCTCCTTGATCTTGATCCTTTTCATATTTATCTTAAATAACCTATTCATTCAAATATTATTAACTATAGATGAATTAACCTTAATATGAACTCGCCTAAAAAATACATATATTTTTTAATTTCTGAAATTCCTGGCATGCATATGGCTTAATTTTGCTTGTTTTCAAGATGCAGGTAGACTTTTTCCAGATATTTTTGTATTTGTCATTTCAGTGGGAATTAGAAAGAGAAGAGGATTAAACATCTGCACTAAAATCACCATTACAAACAACATGTGTGTCTTAATACAATTTAAATAATATTAAGTATACTCTTGTCTCTAAATACTACAAACACATGGATTTTTGAGCAAATGAGGAACTATCCTCTCCCTAAAGAGTTTCCAAGTGGTAGAAGATGGGGGAAAGACTTTACTTTATAAATCGAAAGAATAGTGGATTCTAATTCATCTCCAGGCTCTTTGGTATCAGAGGTTTTGCAGGCTATATCATTGGTGTGAATCATTCTAATCCATCTACTCATCTTGATTGCAATGTTCCATTAGCGTGCTATGATATCAGGATATGAGAGAACAACGCACAGTGGAATAGCTTTGCAGACTGATACATTACTGGCTCTATAAGTAAGTACTCTGATTTTCAGTTTCCTCATCTATAAAATGAGGATAATCTTACTTATTGCATTAATAATTTATTTTATACTCTTTTATCAAGTGGTTACAATGTGCTGTAGAATCTGAGGGTGTGAAGATGAATAATATCTAGTCTCTGCCTTCAAGGATTTTGTAGGTAAAAGATTTGTGAAGATTATGTAAGAATAATGCATCTATTCATTTAATAAATATTTGTAGAGAGCATAATTGTTATTAGGAACTTTCCTGACACTAAGATATTGAGATGATCAAAATCTACCTTGTTGCCTATGGTGATTACATTTTAGTAGGAGACAAAGATAGATGGTTAAAAATTATAATGTCAAAAATAATGTCAGGTACTGATAAATTCCATGAAGACAAATAAAGCCGGATTGGGGACAAAGAATATATGAGTTTGAAGAGTATAAGAGGGAGTTAGATGGGATAGTCTAGGTGGTCTTTCTGGGAAATGTTTGGCAGAAGGGCATTGCTGGAAGAGGAACACATTTGGAGTGTTTGAGAAACAGCAACATGGCAAGAGTGGTCACACTTTGATGATTTGAGAGCGGCAGAGATGAGAATTGAGTAGGATTTCCAGGTCTTGTTGCCATGCTAAGGAGTTGATATTTTATTCTATGTGTTATAATGGAAAAACATTGGAAAAATTTACACAGAGAAGATGATTTGATTTGTACTTTCCAAAGATTGGTCTTGCTGTTGAATGGGATAGCTTGTAAGGAGGTTGCAGTAGAAGCAGGGGAAGGCAGAGGTATATAGGAGTAAAGGAAAGGCTACCATAGAGCTACAGAAGACAATGCTGTGGCTTTGACTTGGCAGTAATGATGGAGTGAATGAGCCATCAACAGACAATAGAATGGTTAATAGGGGCAAATTTTTAATAAACAATTCTATTATTATCATCAAGCTTATATTAAGCAGCAACAAAGAAGCCATATGTTCAGCCTGAGACAAAAAAGATAAAAGACAGAAACAATTTTCTCCTAAATCATAAGACAAAATTAACAGGTATTAAAAATAGTCATGTAAGAGTCTTCATGGAGAGACCATAGGAGAACTTCTACAAATTGGTAAGAAAAAGAAAGACCAATGGAAAATGGAGCAAAGAAACTACGAGGAAGAATGTATGGCTAGTAAACATTGAAAACATATTCAACTCTATTGTATAATCAAGGAAATTAAAATTAAAACTACAAAGAGATAATATTATACCTATCTGTTTGGCAGAAATTAAAAAATTTGACACTAACAAGTATTGGCAAAGATATGGAGAAATCAAATCTATATTGGTATATATTATATTGGAGATACTGCAGGTTTGGTCCCAAACCACTGCACTAAATCAAGTATTGCAATAAGGCAAGTCATAATCTTTTTGTTGGTGGAAAGTCTTCCCTTCAATTTGTAAAAAAAATGCAACATCTGTGAGACACAATAAAGCGAAGAGCGATAAAATAAGATGCGCCTATATTAGCATAAATGTTTTGGAAAACAACATGGCATTATATAATAAATTTTAAATTATGGTTTCCCTGTAACCTAGCCATTCCAGTTACATACTCTAGATCAGTCGTTCTCTAAGTTCATTCCTGGACCTACAGCATCCACATCACTTGGGAACATAGAAATGCAAAATCTTGGCCCCTGTGATGGTTAATTTTATGTTGTCAACCTGACTGGACAAGGGATGCCCAGATAGCTGGTAAATATTATTTGCGAAGGGGCTTCTGGAAGACATTAGCATTTTAATCAGTAGAGTAAATAAAGAAGATCAGCCCTCACCAACGTGGATGGGCATCATCTACTCTGTTGAGGGTCCTAATAGAACAAAATAGTGAAGGAAGGACAAATTCCCTTTCTCTCTTCTTGAGTTGGGACATCTATATGCTGCTCTCAGATACTGGCTCCTGGTTCTGGTGCCTTTGAATTCTGGGACTTATCCCAGCATGCCCCTCCTCTCCTTCTCAGGTCTTTGACCTTGGACTGAATGATAGTATTGGCTTTCCTGGTTCTTTAGCTTACAAACAGCAGACTGAGGGATCTTGTTACCTGCACTATGGTATGAGCTAATTCCTTAATCAATCTCTTCTTATTTCCTCTCCTCTCCTCTTCTCTCTCTCTCTCAATTAAAAATGAAAAGCTCCAGTGAGTGACTGAAAATTACATCAGCATGTTCCCTGAGTTTTAATGAGGCAAGAAAGAGCTGTAATCCTTGAAAGAAAGGCAAGTGACAGAAGACATTATGTGAACAACATGCTCTCTACTTGGTAACACTACAGAAATATTGCCTACTTGTCATAGACTCTGAATTGCTGTTTACACAGGAAATAGGATTAAAATGCATGCTGGCCATCCACATTACACATATAAATTCATTTCAGTTCAAGATGACTAATTATTACAATAAAATATTATTCTGTATATAAGCAGAGGAAATTTCTTCCTTCCATAATTAAATTTAAGCACTTAAAGATGGCAAGTTTCAATTACAAAAGGAAGAGTTGACCATTTCTGTCTCATTTGGAAGTATGCTATCATTTGAGTAGTATTTTATTTTGGCAACTAAACAAATAAAGATAGGTAGATGTGCACTACATGGAGACAAACGGATTTTATTTCAAAGAGTACTTTTGAGATGTGAGTTATTGTGCTAACTGCATACTGTGCTGTCTTGCCACAGTCTAAAATAGTTATCATCCCTACAGGGTGCCAGTTAGGGACAAGAGAAACTTTACATTACTTTCAATTATGTGTTGAAAAAAAATTTTTTTAATAATAGGTAAGTATAACCCAAATGAATAAAAAAATGTTATAAATAAGCATATAAATAATGATGTTTCAGTTTCAATGCTGCTTAAAAAGAAGAGCTGTTTCTGATATAATTTCTGTTGGCCTTTGCAGTTGGAAATACAGACTATGAGTGTTCTTTTTAAAACTGTTTTAAAGTTTTTAATGAGTTTATTTGAACAGCTGAAATGCAAAAGGAATTTAAGGATCTAGACCATTCGGGATGTCTGAGGGAAGTCAGTGAACTTTTGAACAAATCTAGAAAGGGCATTGAAACTGTGTTATAGAAGAAATCTGCTATTAAATGATTAAGCTTTTAAACAATGCTTTACTTTAAGATGAAGTAGTTTCTCAAGCCAAGTGAGGAACAACACTGACATCTAATTATATTTCATTACCAAACTAGCAAATAGTAAATATAAACCTAAAAGCTTTTAAGGATGATTTTCTAATGAAGCTATCACCTATTGTAAAACACACACACAAAATAACAACATCTAACTATATCTCATGACAAATTAGCAATTATTAAAAACAGTTTTGGAGAAGAGAAAATCAAAAGTGCCACTCTTATTTATTGCTAGTAATTACCTTAACTGGCACAAACTTAATCAAAATCAACTTGGTAACAGAAAATAAAAGCCTTAAGAATATTTATTTTTATACGTCTAAAAATTTACCCAAAGGAAAAACTAAAGATATTAAAATAAAACGTTTAGTCATAAAGAAGGCAGTAGAAATAAATTAAGAATTTAAACCAGAAAAATGCTTAAGCAAACTATTGCATAGTTCATTTGTGATGAAATATAAAGCCATATAGATGAAATTTATGAAAAACTATATAGTAACATGAAAAAAATCTAAGTGATAAAAATAGCATTAAAAGATTTAAACAATACAGTCATGACTATGTAATAAATCTTCTATAACTTCCCAAAATAATGATAAACAGGAAGGACTATCAATAAAAATTAACATAATAATAGTTGTCTCTAAATGATCAGTTTTACAGCTTTTCTGTAGCTTCTAAATTATCTACAATGGGAATATATTTTTTATAACAAAAGAAATCTATTAAAATCTTAGAAAGAAAGATCCAAATCAATACTTTGTCAAAATGACATAGAAATTTTCTAATTTTTTGATGTTGTGTTGGGTATAATACTATTTTAAAATGATGAACCACTGAGTATATTCAAAGAACAACATTTATTTTCTGTATTTAGATGATGCTTTTTTTCCTATTGGATACCAAACTATTATTTCCATGACACCTGTTAGTATTTATTGGACAGAAATGCAGAAATGATTAATGGTGGTCCTATGTGTAAACCATCTGGTTGACCTAGTGTATACTAGCAACTCAGGAGCTCCATGATGTGAGAATTTGTCTGTCAAGCTGTGGTGATATTTTATAATGTAGATTTTTGCTTTCATGTTTACGAAATGTTCTGGGATAGGTTTCAGATATTAGATTATTCTCACAGCTATGAATGTCAACTCAAATTCAAAGTTAAGAAATTGTACTCTTTTATGTTCCAAATGATACTAAACATCATTTTGAGTGAACACGGTGACCTACTTGTATCTATAGTTCTTGAAAGCTATGCTTCTTTGTTCTTGTTCTAATATTTCCTGTGTAAGCAGGAAATGCTACCAGATTGATAAATTTTCTTTAAACTTTTTGATGAAGAAACACAAATAGTTATTTATGGAGGAAGGAGGAAGAAGAAAGTATTTCAGTAAGTACATTGCAGTAAAAGATAAACTTAAAGGATGACATTCCAATTATATGTAATTTGGAGACATTTCTTCTTAGCTTAGTAGAGGGGAGAGCAGGTAAACTAAGATTAAATAACAGCTCAAGTGTCAATGTATTTAAAGAAAGACCAAATTATATTTGACTCTGGAATAGACTGAGGAAATATATATATTGTTTTCAAGAAACAAATGGTTTTGTAAGTTAATTATGTGTGTGACACCAAAATTGCAAATGGTAATAATATTTAACTAAGATTAGTATTAAAATCAGCTTCAAAATCATGAGAATCTATCAAATAACCAGTGGTAGAAGGAGGCAGGATAAGAATTACAGAGGATTGTATTTTCTGTAGAATTATAGAGAAATACATTTGGAATTATAAATTGGAAGGCAACTGAGAGTTGAAGAGGATCTTTTCCAAGGGTGATCCTAGAAGTAGTACTGTTAAAATGGATAAAGAGCTCCCTATAATTTTATTTACCATATTTAAGTCTGAACCAAGAAAATATATTATGACATTATTTTTTCTAGCCTTCTCGTTCTTTATCATTCATCAACATCTTACTTTATAAGCTTTTTTAATCCAAATGTGTTCCTAAAGTGCAATTTTTATATAACCTCCTGC
>NW_006440638.1:7080968-7119286 GCF_000325575.1 Pteropus alecto | reverse complement strand
AGAATTCTAAACTCTTTTACATTGACCACTTGAACTTTTCTAGTTTGTAATTTTGCTTGAAAGTGTGACAAAAATCATTTTAGTTAGATAAATCTTGCCTTTCCAAGGAAAAAGTTTCTTAGAATGGGAATTTGGAATTAAATACGTACCAGCCACATGGCAAAAAGGAACCCCTTATTGGTGATAAATGATGGTGTTAAACTCTGGCATATTAAAACATCACAGCTACTACGTAATTGTGACAGTTACTAAATCTCTCACCTATGGTGAATTAAAATGAGGATCCAGTAACTTGGCAAAGAAGGTTCTAGCAGCCAGAGAAACTTCTCTTGTTAGAGGTTAATATCTTTCATTTGCCTCAAAACCATGCAAAGATCATACCTGAAGTGAATACACTGCAAAGTGGTGTGAACAGCCAGTGAGAAACTGAGGGATGACAACGACCACATAAGTGAGATTGAAAGTGGGTCCTTTGGTCCCAGTTGAGCCCTCAGTTTTCTGAATCTCTGTCCAATGTCTTCTCTGAAACATCATGAGACATCCTGAGACAGAACTACCTATCTAAATTGCTCACAGATTCCCGACCCACAGTAATTGTGAGATAATAATATATATATATTTTTTTGTTCTAAGCCATTGGTTTGTGGGTGATTTGTTATGTAACAATAGATAACCAATGCAGTGTTTGAGCCAAATGCTGTAATGGAAATATCATGACCCATTGCCCAATTTCCAGATGTGAGCCAGTTCTCTGACAGAATGCTCATTATTTGAAGGGAAAGTTAGTTCTCTATGTAAGGACACAGAAAAGCTCCTCAATTCCGGATTCTTACTAGAGCAACTATACACTGGGGAAAGGGAACTATCTAGATTTTTAAAGAATTGTTGAATACAGGGTCTGACCTGACACCATTGGATCCAAAATGCCTCCAAGGCAACCTTATTAGAATGAGGAAGTAGGAAGGTCCAATGATAAAAATTCAAGTCTGTTTCATAATGCACCCAATATGGGTCTATAACCTCATATAGAGGTTATGGTCATTTCATTGTTACCTGAATGCCTAATTGAGAGGGATATACTTAGCAGCTGGAAAAAAAAATAACAACAAAAAAACCCCACTTGCATTATTTGGCTGAGTAAAGTAAAAAGTGTAATTCTAGGACAGGCCAATTAGAAGACACTGAAAATTTCCAACTCCAAACCAAGGTAGTATATTGTAAATAATCCTAAATGCATGCTGAGTGAAATGACAGAGATTATCACCAGCCTTAATGACTTTATAGATGCAGAGATGATGATTCTAATCATATTGATCTCTGCTTAATGAGCATGTATAGTCCCTGAACAAGACAGATCCAAGTAGTTTATGGAAGATGGCAGTGGACTATCATCTTAATCTCATGGTAGCCCCAATTGTAACCGCTGTGTAGGGTGCAGTTATTTACAGACAAATCAACACTGACTCTGCCACTGGGTATGTACCTATTAATCTTCTAAACACATCTTTTCAATCCCCAAAAGAAACTCCTGTTTCAGAAACAGTCCATGTTCATATTCAATGAACAGCAGTACATATTCATAATCTTGCCTCAGAACTATGTTAATTCTCCTGGTCTCTATCACAAAATAATCTGATGGGATATAGATCATCTGTACATTCCGCAGAATATCATTACTGGTCCAATATATTAATGACATCATATTAATTAGAATTAGTGACCAGGAAGTTCTAAGTAATCTGATGTGTGTCAAAACATGGAAGAAAACCAAGAAAAGATTCAAAGGCTTGCCCCTTTGAGTAAGGTTTTTAGGAATCAGGTGATCTAGGTCATGCTAAGACATATCCTCCAAGGTAAAGAATAAGTTACCTCCTGTCATTAAGAAAGAAACATTATATTTGGTAGTTCCCTTTAGATTTTAAAGAGAGCACATACTACTTTGTTTAAAGTACTCCAACCTATGTATTGAGTGAGCAAATAAAGATTGCTAATTTTCAGTGAGGTCCAGAGCAAGAGAGAGTTTGCAGCAGGTTTAGGCTGCCTTGTTACTTGGGTCTTATGACTTGACAGATGCCATGGAGCATAATAAATACGGATGCTATGTGGAGTCGCTTAAAGTCCCCATGCAAGAGTCATAGCATCTTTCTCTTAGACTTTTGACCATCATCCAAACCATTTATCAGTGCCATGAATCCATGGATATCTTTAACTCAGCCACTTCTCCCTTTGCACGATGACCAGAGGTACTGCTGGTATCCATAGTATATAATGATGCTATGTGGAACTTTCTCCAGCTCAAACAGAAGAGTCATAGCACTCGCTTGTTGGATTTTGGAGAAGTCTCTGCCATCTGCAGCAGAGCAATAGTCACAGATGAAAAATAGCTTCTAAAATGTCACTGTTCTCTGACTTTAGGATAGGAAGCTCCTGACCATGGAACATCAAGTAACTATACAAACAAAGATGCCTATCACAAGATTAATATATTCATGTCACCAAGTCATAAGGTAAGGCAACGATAGCAGCAATACATTGTATGATGGAAGTGGTACATTCAGAATGAGCCTCAAAAAGGTCTGAGGGCATAAGCGAGTGACACAAGCAGGGAACCAGATCCTTATGTCATATGTCTTTGTTGAAACACCTTTTTCTAAATCCACAGCTATGACCTTATGAGGGGATCCTTGAGAATAGATGATAGAAGAATAATAGAAACCCAATCCTGGTTCTCAGATGGGTTGATTGAGTTGATGAAAGCTAAATGTAGACTGCTGCCAACACACTCTAGCCTTTCTCAGGAATGGCCCTTAAAGACAGTACAGGGGAATACATCCCCTAAGTGGGCAAAGCTTAAAGCAGCACTTGGCAATCAATTTCCTACAAAAGGAGAAGTAGTGGAGTTAAGGAGATACATGGGACTCATGGGCAGTGATGAATAGCTAGTCTGGTGGTCAAAGGTCAGGAAGAAACAATATTGGAAGATAGAGAACAATTCAAAGAAGCATGTGGGTGAAACTGTAGCATGTTGATTTCTCTGATCAATGTCTACAATAGCATCAAACACAGTATAACCACATGAATTAAATGATCTAGCCAGTAAGTGCCAGTCTTCAGTTACTTAAATGCTAGCAAAATGGACCTATGAATAGAGTGGCAGCAATAGAACTATAAACTCAACAGCATGTGCTACCTTTCACCAAGGCTAATTTAGCTATTGTTATTACTGAGAGTCCAACCTTTCAGCAGCAGAAACTGACATTATGCACTCAATTTAGTCTCCTCTGAGGAGACCAACCAGCCACTTGACTTCAAGTTAATAGTATTAGACTCCTTCCATACTAAAAGTGTCAGCAATTGTCCTCAGTGGGATTGATATCTATGTAGGCTTGCCTTCCATGCCACAGTGTTTTGCCTATCACTAATAATTAAGGTCTCATAATATATCTAATTTATTATCAAGGATCATACATATCATCTTAGATCAAATGATCTGCTTTATAGCAAATGAAGTGTAATAATGACATATGTTCAAGAGATATATTAGTCCTACCATCTACCATATTACCAAAAAGCTACCAGCCTAGTAGAATAATGCTTAGAACCCATAGACTTTTTATGGTGCTTTTTTCCTGTGGCAGGGAAAACATGAATCTGGGGGAAAAAAAGGCAAAGTAGCAGTGCCTTCTTTACCATCACTCCTCATGACCCACATTGAGAAATTTGTGTTGGACTAGAGGTCTTGTTTTTCAAAGAGATGATGTTTCTACAGTTCCTCTAAACCTAAAGCTAAAACCAGTCATTTTAGGATTGTCATGTCAGTAGACAAGTAGTAAAGAAAAAGTTACTGTACTATTATAATCATGTAATATTGCCTTATATCATAAGGCAATACTGTGATTATATACTATCTAATGTGTCTGAGGAGTATGTCTAGAACCTAGAGATATACTCACTTCCATGCTCATCGATAATTTAATTAGCAGTTATAGTCACCACCACCTGATGTAGGAAATATGCAGCACAGGCCCCTCTGTCTGGATTGTCCCAATGGACAAACAACTTAGATTGATTATATTGATTAAGAGTGATAGGAAACTAGAATGAGTAATAAAGGAGGAATAGGATGACATACTACAGCAGTTGTAAGTCCTACCAAAGTTAGGGAAGTTAGGGATAGGAACTTCCTTATTGTAAGTCATTTTTTTTTAAAGAAATATTTTAATTTTTATTCAAGTAACATACAATTATTTCTTTCTTTATTTTTAAATTATTTTTTAAGATTTTTCAATTACAGTTAACATGCAATATTATATTAGATTCAGGTGTACAGCATAGTTGTTAGACATTTATATAACTTATGAAGTGTTCTCCCCAATAAGTCTAGTACCCACATGACACCATACATAGTTATCACAATATTATTGACTATTTACCCTATGCCATACTTTACATCCCCATGACTATTTCATAACTACCAATTTGTACATCTTAATCCCTTCTTCTTTTTCACCCAGCCCCCAAACCATCACTTTTTCTCCATATCTATGAGTCTGTTTCTATTTAGTTTGTTTGTTTGTTCTTTATTTCCACATAAAAGGGAAATCACATGGCATTTGTCTTTTTCTGACTTATTTCACTTAGCATAATATCCTTTAGGTAAGATTTCATTCCTTTTATTGCCAAGTAATATTTGATTGTATATATGTATTAGGTCTTTTTTATCTATTCATCTATAGATAAACACTCAGGTTGCTTTCATATCTTGGCTATTATAAATAATATTGCAATAAACAAAGGGATGCATATATCTTTTTGAATTAATATTTTGGATTTCTTTGAATAAATACCTACGAGTGAAATTGCTGGGTCATAAGGTTGTTCTATTTCTAAATTTGGGGGGAAACTCCAATCTGTTTTCCACAGTGACTGCACTGATTTGTAATTCTACCAACAATGTATGAGGGTCCCCCTTTCTCCACATCCTCACCAAGGCTTGTTGTTTGTTGATTTATTATTGATATCTGAGGTGATGTCTCATTGTGGTTTTAATTTGCTTTTCTCTGATGATTAGTGACCTTGAGAACCTTTTCATATGTCTATTGGCCATATGCATGTCCTCTTTGGAAATGTCTATTCACATCCACTGCCCGTTTTTTTAATTGGATATTTTTATTTTTGGTGTTAAGTTGTCAGTTCTTTATACATTTTGGATATTAACCCATTATTGGATGCATCATTGGCAAATATCTTCTCCCATTTTTTATGTTGTCTTTTTGTTTTGTTGATGTTTTCCTTTGCTGTACAAAAACTTTTCGTTTATTTTTTTCTTTTGTTTCCCTTGCCTGAGAAGATATATCCAAAAAATATTACTAAGTGTAATGTCAAAGAGTTTATTTCTATGTTTTCTTCTAGAATTTTTATGGTTTCAGGTCCTATATTTAAGCCTTCAAGCCATTTTAGGTTTATTCTTGAATATGGTGTGAGAAAGTAATCTAGTTTCATTTTTTTTCATGTGTCTATCCAGTTTTCCTAATACCGTTATTGAAGAGACTGTCTTTACCCCATTGTATATTCTTTCCTCTCCTGTCATAGATTAAATAACCATATAGGCGTGGGTTTATTTCTGAGCTTTCTATTTTGTTCTATTGATTGATGTGACTGTTTTTATGCCAGTACCATACTGTTTTGATTACTATAGCCTTGTAGTATAGTTTCATATCAGGGTACGTGATACCTCCAACTTTGTTCTTTCTCAAAAGTGCTTTGGCTATTCAGAGTCTTCTGCAGTTTTACATAAATTTTAGGATGATTTGTTCTAGTTCTGCGAAAAACGCCATTGGTATTTTGATAAGGATTGCATCAAAACCACAGATTACTTTGGGTAGGATGGACATTTTTACAATGTTAATTCTTCCTATCCCTAAGCCAGATATATGCTTCTGTTTATTTGTATCTTCTTCAGTTTCTTTCTTTAATGTCTTATAATTTTCTGAGTTCAGGTCTTTTACATCTTTGGTTAAATTTATTCCTAGATATTTTTTGATGCAATTGTAAATGGGATTGTTTCCTTAATTTCTCTTTCTGATAGTTCATTATTGGTGTATAAAAATGTAACCAATTTCTAAATATTAATTTTATATCTATTATTTTACTGAATTTATCAGCTCTAATAGTTTTTTGGTAGAATCTCTAGGGTTCTTTGAATATATAGTATCATGTCATCTGCAAATAATGACAGTTTTAGTTCTTTTCTTTCCAGTTTGAATGCTTTTTCTTTCTTTCTTTTTGTTCTATTTCTGTGGCTAAGACTTCCAGTACTGTATTGAATAAAACTGGTGAAAGTGGACATCCTTGTTTTGTTCTTGATCTTCAGGAAAATGCTTTTAGCTTTTCCCCATGGTGTATGATAATGGTTGTGTATTTGTCTTATGTGGCCTTTATTATGTTGAAATATATTCCCTCTGTTCCTACTTTGCCAAATTTTTATCATAAATGGATGCTGAATTTTGTCAAATGCTTTTTCTGCATCTATTAATATGATCATATGATTTTTCTTTCATTTTGTTTAAGTGGCATATCACATTAATTGATTTATAGATATTGAATCAAACATCCCAAGAATAAATCCTACTTGATCATGGTATGTGATCTTTTCAATGTATTGCTGAATTCCGTTTGTTATCTTGTTGAGGATTTTTGCATCTATATTCATCAGGGATATTGACCTATAATTTTTTTTTTTTGTAATGTGTTTGTCTGGTTTTATTGGTCTCGTAAAATGAGCTTGTGAGCCTTCCCTCCTCTTGAATTTTTTTTGAATAGTTTGAGAAGGCTTGGTATTAATTCTTTGAATGTTTGGTAAAATTTACCTGTAAAGCCATTCAGTTCAGGACGTTTGCTTGCTGGGAATTTTTTGATTACTGATTCGACTTCATTAATAGTAATTGGTTGGTTCAGATTTTATGTTTCTTCTCAACTTAGTCTTAGGAGATTGTATGTTTGCAGAAATATATCTATTCTTCTATATTGTCCGATTTGTTAGGATACAATTGCTAGTAGTATTTTCTTATAATCCTTGGTATTTCTGTGGTATCAGTTATCACTTCTCTTTCATTTCTGATTTTATTTATTCGGGTCCTTTTTTCTTCTTGATGAGTCTGGTTAAAGGTTTATTAATTTTGTTTATTCTTTCAAAGAATCAGCTCTAGATTTCATTAATCTTTTGTATTCTTTTAGATTGTTTATTTCCACTCTGATCTTTGTTATTTCCTTTCTTATACTCACTTTGGACATTAGTTGTTCTTTTTCTAGTTCCTTTAAGTGTAAGATTAGATTGTTTCTTTGAATTCTAGTTGTATGTGTCAATTGAATTTCATATAATTATGAAGATATACTTTGCCTAGTCATGGCCTGTGTGCTTTTTTCTTTATTAGTCAAAATGATGACATATTTCACATAATATATTTGCTCTTTAATGTATAGTGCCATGAAAATTTGTCAGCTTAGTAAGTGTTTAGTTAAGTATGATAGAATTAAGATGATTCATTGAGAAACACTATTTGGAAGGGAATATATTAAACATTTAATTTATTTACCTGGATAACTACATCCTTAATTCTATATTCATGCACCTTCTTCTATATTCCTCCTGAATAGAGTCACTAACTTGAAACCTGGCCCAACAACTACTATAAAGTGAATTTTCTGCAAGGATAAAAGCTTTGAAAATCACTCTAAATAAAGCATTTGGTTTTCCATTAGTTATATTCAAATATCCATGTACTGTACCCAGTAATTAAGTCAAACATCAATTTTATTTACTACATTCTTAGTATATAATTTCTGTAATACAATTGCAGCAGTCTAATATCCAGCAGCTAAAATGTCCTATTTAAATAGAATTTTAACTGCTGAAAATTGAGACATAGAAAATCACTATACCTACACTCAAGCAGTTAAGCCAAGAGATTTATGTTTGAGAAAGTAAGGGAAGAGAAACTGGTTTCATTCACATATTTAACAAATATATTTTAAGGCCAATTCACAATGCTACTATTAGTCTATGCCTATAGTTTTAAAATAAGGTGACTTGATTTAGAGAGTTGATGAAGAAATTCATTAAAGAGGACTACCACTCCACTGTTTTGAAAATTGAGCCTAAAATTAAGTTTGAATGCTGTTACCCCAGAAGATAGCAGAGATTAACTTAGGAAGAGGAGGGGGCAGTTATCTTCACATCGCTAGCTTTCCAAGGCAGGAATTTGTGCATGGAAAAGCTTATTATTTAAAGTATAACTTGCAGATCTTCAATTAGAAGCAATTTCAAATGTCAGGTTTAAAGTATATACATCTCACATAAATGTAACAATTGCCTTGTGCATGACTTGGCAAAAGCTTAACTCTGTTTAAGTCTAAAGGAAAATATTTTGAGTAGAAATAGAAACTATAAAATAACTACTAGCATCACCATGTTTTCTTTATGTTAACACATCAGTATATTAGGAAAAAATGTCTTATTATATTCTGGATGTTGTTAGGCTTAAAAAACTCTTTTTTCCTTTCTTCAGCAAGCTGGCTCAACGTTCACATTAGCATTGTTCCAAGAAATGGAAATCATCTATGAGATGTTATGTACCTGATGGTTCTAGAGACTTGATGGACAATTTGTAATTAAAAAATTACCAAGTTTTGAAAACCTATGAATTTATCTGACAATTTACACAAAATGTTTAGTTGAAATATCCCAGCGTGCAATATAAGAGCATGAGCTAAAACCACAACTCTTTCTTTTTTTAAAAAAACATTATGGTGATATTGGTTAATGAAATACAGTAAGTTTCAGGCATACAATTCACCAGTAAGGCATATATATGCATTGTATTGTGTGTTCATTGTCCATAGTTAGATTTCTTTCTGTCACCATATATTTGACCCCTTTTACTCCATCTACCTTTTTCTTTTTGAGGGAAGAAAAATAGTTTGCCAGGCTTACCTTTCTTTTTAAATGGTACAAATCTTTTCAGAATCCAACTTTGAAACTCCCATTTGGAGTAGGTTTATGTTCATGGTTTTTGAATTATTGATTACTTGAAGGCCAAGCCATCCCAATCTGTGTTATATGCATAATTTATCATGATATTTAAAAGCATGTGAATCTGAAAGGCTTCTGGAACTTTAATCTGATGCCTAATGACAACACATTTTGAGCTTTTTTATGCTTTCAAAGTCTTGGCAAAAAGACAGGGCTTTCTGGTACAGTGGCCTCACATGAGAGCTCAGTATCTTTTAATGTTCATTTTCTCTCTGAATTTTTATACATTTTCTTTCCTTTCTGATTTCTTTTTTTTTTTTTTTTCAGAATTCTTCACAACACTAATTCTTTCTTTGACTGTCTTTGTATTTTTTTAAGACTATTTCACAGGACCCTCCATGGTGCCTCACATGTTTTCTTTATATTCCTTTTCTTTATGTTCTTTTGTGCATTCTGCCTTCTTGGATTTCTGCTGCTTGAGAAAACCTTTTCAGCCATTTATTTCCTATTTATTGTCTTATTTATCTTTGTAGTGAGAACCTAGATAATTTATTACTGGTCTGAATTTTGTCTCAGATGTTTCTAATATTTGCTGCACCACAGTAAAAAAAGGAGTGGACAAGGACAAACATCTTTTAACTACTGTTGTTGGAATGATAAAGTTGAGTGGGATTATTTCAAAGCCAGGGGTAATTCAACCCTTCCTCTTCCCCAGAGGTAAAGTCAGCCAACACCACCATGAGGCTGCCACATTCCCACTTTCTTGCTCCTAACCCTGACAACGGCAACTCCACATTTAGTTACAAAGTGACAGAAAATTCCAACTCAGCAGAGGGTAAGAAAAGAAAAAAGGGGCCAAGAATTACTGGTGAAATGGAAGGAGATATGTAAGCTCCTTCAAAGCCTGAAGGACAGACACAGACACATGCTTAAAGGAAAACTGTTGGGAAAAAACACCCCATGTTTCCATTTTAATGCCTTTTTAGTTTTTCTCTCAATTGTTTTGAAGCTTTCTTCTAAAGCAAGGCTTGAGTAATCTTTCTTAGAATGTAAACTTTCTTAGCCTCTTGATCTCTGAATTATGTAAATTTATCATTAAGAGTTATTGTTTTACGTGTGTGAAACAAATCAGAATCTACATTTACTTTCCCCATTGTTTTCCAGGCACATGACTGCTGGCTAGAATAAGATTCTCATAAAAGGACAGTATTCACAGAGATACATGTGATGGTAAATTTAGACCTTTATACACATTTTTTTTTTTTTTAGATAGAATTAAATACATTTAGTGAGAAGAAGCTTGGGGGATATATTTAGAAATAAAATTTACAGTTCGATTCAACATTCCTGCATATTTTATGTAACCTGACTTGGAAGGACTCTAGGGTTGATGAAGGTAGTTGATATACTAAGAGTATATCAAGAAATTTTATTATAATTTCTATATGTAGCTATTTTATTTAGAAAGATCCAATTTGACCTTTGGTGTATGAAAATCCATCCAATGCAGGTCTTTAGTTCTTATAACAGGAAAAGGCTATTTATGGGTAGGTGTTATACTTTATTATCCTATTAAGTGGCTTCCTTGCTTCAAGAGTTTGTCATCTTTACACCATCTGAATTGACTTCTTATATTGCTCTTCCCGTCCTAAGGCAAGAGATAGAGTTTTTTCTCCACATAAATGCAAAGTTTTTTAAGATCCATGCACGCAGCCTACATTTCATACCTTTGAAGTAGGTGCCTGGAATGCCTTCCAAACCTCAGCACAGAAAACAGGCTGAGCTCTCAACTCTTCTATAAAGGGGCCTCAAATGTAAACTTTTCAGCGAAGGCTTTCTTGGCAAACTCCTAACCAGACAAAACTAGCCACCCATTTACTTGGTTCTCCCTGTATTCTGCACATTTTTCAGCCACAGCCCCTAGAACACATTAGAATATCTGAGGTTGGGTTCGATACAAAATAGTACAAAGTATTTGTTGACTGACTGAAAAATGCGGATTGTCTGGATCAATGTTGATTAATTGCAATTCTCTCAGACTAACATGCTGGGATAATTCATGCTTCTATGCTTTTGTTTATGCATCCTTTCTGATTGGTCAATGTTCTGACTAGATGAATAAAGTTAGAAGAAGAAGAGGAGGAAAAGAAGGAGATATTGTCAGTATTTTTTAAGGACCAGCTAAGCCAGGCACTGTGCTAAGCACTTTACATTCATTAGTTCATTTAACCTCACAATTAACCTATAAGACAGGCACTATTATTATTCCCATTTGACAATATATGAAACTAAGGCTTTCAGAGATTAATGAATTTTCCCATGGTCATACAACTAGAATGTAAATTGATTCAGTCCCTGTTCATTTGACAGCAGATCTCAAGCTTATAACCTTCTATCATCTTGTTTTATCTAACTAGTGAATGTGAACTTATTTTTTCAAATTCTTTATGGCTATACTATTCCATGGTGTATCCCCTAACATTATAGGCATTTCATGTTTTCCTTTCTTTATAGAGTCAGATGAAATTATCATATTGTATTTATGTAACTATTTAGAAATGTTTATCTTGCTCCTTGAAGGCATGGATTATATCATCTTACCTCTAGCGCCTAGGCATTGCCTGAGTCAGAGATAAATAAATGAAAGAAGGTTCTTACTGTACACATTTTTATCACACTTATAATATGTTTTGTAGTTATTTGTTTTAAATTTTCTTTCCTAGCCTAACTTCTGATGATACTCAAAATCATCAGTTGAATGAATGAAAGAATAAGTAAAGGTGTGAATAGACACAGGTGACCATAGTGTGAGGTTTGTTCCCAAATTTCACCTGTCAAACTCTCCAAAATTTACTTGTCCTTGTCTTGTCCTTCTCATTCTAATTCAAGTTTCAAGACTAAGATAGGCATCTTCTCCTCAGGAAATTTTCTTTCTCCCAATATTTACATCCAGGTGTTACCCCAGTCTGTCAGAGGAATAAGGCTTCTGGCTCTAGCCTCAATGCCTGACTGTAGCTCTATGATGGCACTTCCTACATTGTAATGCCATTATTTATTTATAGGTCTGGGTCTCCTATAGACTAAGACTGGGAGAACAGTATCTTATTTAACTGTTTATTCTTAGTGTGTGGCATATTTCTTTGCATGTAGTCAATTGTCAATGGCTATTTTTCGAATGACTGAGTTATTCTATATATTTATAAATGTAGTGGTGGGGATCCAGAAATTTAATTGAGAGACAGAGAGAAGTTAAAGCTATTCTTTCATTTTTTCCTTCTGTTTGTATTACAGGTGCGGAGAGATCGCAACTGTAAGTACTCTCTTCCATTTTGAAAATAGTCACTTAGTAGTGTTTTAAAATATGCAATAAAGGCCATTTTTAGTCCAGTAGTTGTTAAAATACAACCCAAGGCTTCCAAAGATCTCAGCAATAATATTCTTAAAATCCAGCAGATGGTGATGTTGGTATGAAAACCTGGAGCCTTAGATAAAATAAAACACTGCTCACTTATAATAAAAATTGTTTTGTTCCTCTCTCTTTAAAAAATGAGAAAGGAAGAGGGTATCCAATAATTCTACTCTTTCTAAGATTAGGTAAGAATTAAAACAATTTTTTAAAAAAATTGGTCAATGTTGGTCCATGGTAGAATGGCTATAAGGGTTTTTATAATTTTCGACAGATATAAGACTAATTATTTATTTATTTTATAGACTGCCTTTACTCTTGCTAATTTTTAAGATACATAATTTCTTTAAAATAGTATCACTCTGGGGAAATTTGAATGATTGTTGGTTTCTATCAATGTCAATACCCTAGTCATGATATTGTACTATAGTTGTTCAAGATGTTATCATTTCTAGAAACTGGGCAAAGGGTACAGGGGATAGATCTCTATGTGTTATTATAACAGCATGTAAATTTAAAATTATATTTATAAAATTTCAGTCAGATAATTACCTGAAAGAATTATATTCCTTACTCATTAGGCTGTTTAGCAAAAGATGACTTTATGTTTAATATAACACGGCACTTTAAAAGTATAGATTTTGAGCCTGATTTACCTGGATTTGAATCTTATTTTACCACTTTATTTTTTAATTAGTATATTTTAATTTTTAATTATAATTTACATACAATATTATATTAGTTTCAAGTGTACAACATAGTGATTAAACATTTATATAACTCATGAAGTGATCATCTCATAAATCCAGTACCCATCTGACACCATACAATATTACTAACTATATTCCTTATGCTATACTCTACATCTCCATGATTATTTTGTAACTACCAATTTATATCTCTTAATCCCCCCCTCCATTTACCCACCCCCCCCGCCTAATCTGACAACCATCAAAATGTTCCCTATATCTATGAGCTTGTTTCTGTTGTTTGTTTGTTTGTCTGGTTCTCTAAATTCCACATATGACATTTGTCTTTCTCTATCTGACTTACTCCACTCAGCAAAATACCCTCTAGGTCCATTCATGTTGTTGCAGATGGTAAAATTTTATTTGTTTTTATGACTGAGTAATATTGCATTGTGTATGTGTGTGTGTACGTCTATACATATACATGTATAGACGTACACACACACACACACATACACACACACACACAACCTCTTCTTTATCCATTCATCCATTGATGGACACCCAGGGTGCCTCCATATCATGGCTACTGTAAGTAATGCTGCAATGAACATATGGATTCACATATCATTTCAAAGTAATATTTTGAGTTTCTTCAGATAAATATCCAGAAGTTGGATTACTGGGTCCTTCTTTGTCTCTTGTTATAGCTTTTGTTTTAAAGTTTATTTTGTCTGGTATAAGTATTACTACCCTTGCTTTTTATTGTTTGTTTCTATTTTCATGTAATATCTTTTTTCATCCATTTTCTTTCAGTCCATGCATGTCTTTTGCTCTGAAATGAGTCCTTCGTAGGAAGCATATGTAAGAGTTTTGTTTTCTTATCCATTCAGACACCCTACATTTTGATTGGAGCATTTAATCCATTTATGTTTAAAGTAATTATTGCTAGATATGTAGCCATATGATTATATCATCATTCATATATTTTATCCTTTATTCATTTTTTCTTCTTAAGGGAGTCCTTCTAACATTTTCTGTAATACTGACTTAGTAATGATAAACTCCTTTAGCTTTTTCTTATCTGGGAAGCTCTTTATCAGTCTTTTGAGACTAAATGATAACTGCTGGGTAGAGTAATCTTGGTTGTAGGTCCTTGCTTTTCATCACTTTGACTATTTCCTGCCAATCCCTTCTAACCTGGGCAAAATTTCTGTTGAGAAATCAGTTTTATGGGAGCTCCTTTGTAGATAACTAACTGCTTTTCTTTTTCTGCTTTTAAGATTCTCTTTAATCTCAGACATTTTAATTATTATGTATTTTGGGGTGGGCTTCTTTGGGTTCATCTTGTTTGAGACTCTCTGTGCTTTCTGGGTTTGTATGTCTATTTTTTTTCGTAGGTTAGAGAAGTCTTCTGTCATTATTTCTTGAAATAAGTTTTCAATTTCTTGCTCTCTTCCTCCTCTTTTGGTAGCCCTGTAATGCGAATATTGTTATGTTTGATGATGTCCCAGAGGCCCCTTAAACTAGCCTCTTTGGGGGAATTTCTTTTTGTTGTTTCTGTTCTGATTGGGTGTTTTCTGCTACCTTTTTTTAAATCACTGATTTGATCCTTTGCTTTATCTAATCTACTGTTAATTCCTCTTAAGATATTTTTATTTTCAGTTATTGTGTTATTCATTTCTGACTGGTTATTTTTTTTTGCTTTCTAACTCTACTTTTATGTTTTCTATTTCTTTGATAAAGTCTCACTGAGTTCATCTACTCTTCCCAAGTTCATTGAGTATCTTTATAACAAGTGTTTTGAATTCTGCATCTGGTCGATGGCTTGTTTCTATTTTGTTTAGTTCTTTTTCTGGAGCTTTATTCTGTTCTTTCATTGGGGGCATGGTTGTTTTTCTTTCTGTTTTGGCTGCCTACTTGTGTTTTGTTGTTTCTATGTATTGGGTAGGGCTGCTATGTCTCCTGGTCTTAGAATGACCTGATGTAGTAGGTGTGCTGTGGGTCCAGTGGCACAGTTTTCCCTGGTCACCTGAGCCACGTGCTCCAGGTATGTCCTGTTTATAGGTTGTGTGTGCCCTCCTATTATAGTTGAACCTTAATTGCTGTTTGCTCATCAATGGGAAGGATTGACCTTTGAGCTGATTGGTTGTGATGACTGGCCATGACCAGTGGAAGCGCTGCTGTACTGGGGCTCACCCTACAGAGCAGGATTTGCTTTAGCAGGGTTGTAGAACCTGCTCTGTCTGCCCTTTGGGTATGCCGTCCTCAGATGTGACCCTGAGTGGTACTCCAGCTTAGACCAAAGCTGGCCACAAAGCATGTAGGCCAGGGCCTCCTGGGAGGGGCCCTGCCACCAGCCAAGTTCAGCTGAAGCTTGTGCCTCACCCAGGGCCACCTGGCATGGACCACTGAGCAATCTACAGATGGCCACCACCCATCCTGGGCTTAGAAGTGACTTGAGAGGCCAAGTCACAAACCGAGGCTTGGTGCCATTAGTGCCTGTTTTGGGGTTGTTCAGCGCTAGGTGCAGGGCATGCCGAGGCCAGATGCTGCTTGTTTAGATTTTTGCAAACCTTTGAGAGATTTTAGGAAAGTCCACAGCATGAGCCAAGACAGGCTGTTTGTATGGAAAATCCACTGGAAGCAGCTTGCTTGGGTCCTCAAGTTGGGAGTAGTGGGTCTTAGCTAATCACCAGGGTGGGACAACCAGTATAGCTATGTGAATGGAGACTCAGATATGACGCCCTCCTGAGTCTGCAATCTGGATTGGAGAGGGTTCAACGAAGGTCAATCGATACAGCCAGTACTTCTGTCTGGGAGAAAGTCGCTCCTCAATCCCTCGCCCTAAAGGCAGACAATTGTTTCTCTTTGTATGTCCCTGGTGCCTTTCAAGCTGCTGTCCCAGAGCTGGAACTCAGACTGAGTCAGTCTGTCACTGAATAAGTCTGTGCATGTGCCCCTTAAGTGGAAAGTCTGCGACTATCTTAGCCTTCTGTCTCACTCAGCCATAATCTCCACTGGTTTTCATGGTCAGAAGTTGTGAGGACTTCTCTTCCGAGCAGTATAACTTTGGGCTAGGAAGCTAGATGAGGAGCCGAGATCCCTCATTCATCCATGGGGACCTCTGTAGCCAAAATATTTCTCCCATTTCTCAACGGCCGCACACCGTTGTGGGATCTCCTACCATTTTCAAGGTGGCCTCTTCACTGTGTGTGTGTGTGTGTGTGTGTGTGTGTGTAATCTTTTTGTGCTTGTTTCCAATTAATAATCAAAGACAGAAGGACACAAATTCATGTATAAGCAGAATTTAAGAATATAAAAATTTTAATATGAAATTAAAAAAATAATGATTTTCTTAAACAATTCATTTGTTTTAGTACTATTTTTTGTTAAAAAACTCAATAAAGTTCACATTTTTAAAAACTTTAGTGTTTCTTATTTTTAAGGAGTATTAATTGTATAAGACTACATCAATATTAGACTTCCATATAAGTGAATTTTTAATATATTTTGAGGGCCTAATTATATGCATGTAAATGCATGTATACATGTTTATAATCTACACAGCTCTGAAAATAGTTTTGAAATATGTGGGGAAACAGAATCTGTTATTTGTGCTGCTTTGTAAGGCCTTGTATAGCTTTGCAAAATATATTTTCTTGTAGAAAATGTTATTATTCAGAATTATTTTCTAGCTGGTGACAGGAATTCTTTTCAAAGAGTTTCTTTACTATTTTAAAGTGTCTTTTTTAAACAAGGATAATTTTAATAATGATAAAACAATCATTTAGCTATAAAAATTAACATCCAAAGACTTTCAAGAACATACCAAATATTAGAAAAATAGTTTGCAAAACCTGATTTATAGTATATAAACTAAAATAAAATTTATTCTTATTAATTTAGGTCTTAGCTGCTTTGGAAACATCAAGGAAATATGAATGATTTTATTCCAAGTGAAAATCATTCAGTAGACTCAAACTATAGTGCTTTCAAAAGGAATTTCCTTTTAATGGTTTGCAGATGTTGTTGTGCTCAATGCCAGTGAAAAGATGAATTCAGTTTTAAGACATAAAACTTTACATGAAATTAATCCCCTGAGTGGATTAAGTGTTTTCACTATCATGGAAAAAAATGAGAAAGAGTGAAAACAGATATTTAAAAAGCTTATTACTGAAAATGTTTGCTAAATACTTTAATGCTATTCCTAAAGCAATCCCTTAAATCAAGAGGCCAAAAAAAAATCAATTTTCTTTTGTAGAAAGAAAATGTTTTTAGAACAGAGGAAGAAAATCTTAACGTTTCAAAATCCTTTATTTGTGTTTGCTTTTTTCAATCAGCATTTAAAAATTTTAAATAAAGTATATGGAAAAAACAATTAAGATTTCTAAAAAGCAATTAAGATTTCTAAAAAAAATACTCATTCCTTTTAAAAGCATAAAATATCAGTAACCTATTTCAAATGTGTAAATCAGTGCTTTGCAAAATGATCCTCTAGTAACAACATCACAGTCAGCTAGGAATGTTTGTTAAAATGAAGAGAATGACACTTGGGGATATATGGTTCAAGCTATCTTGTCATAAGAACTTTAGGGACCACAATGGCTAAAAACACAGCTAGTGTCTAATTTCCAAAAGCAATCGGGGTCTGCTCACCAATGCCCAGACAGTAATGTAGTAAGTGTAAGGGCAGCTAACTGTAAGATATCACTGAGTGATGAGTTTAAACTTTTAAAGAAATAATTTCACGGCACAAAAAGAGCTTGTTAAAAATTGACTTTCAACTTTTTATCTGTTAGAATAGGCTTTAGAAAATGCAGATGCCTAGACCCATCACAGCTTTTAAATTACAATCTGACTTGATCTCACCTGATTATGAAACCTCACCCCCAGTACTCCCCAACCGGTTTGGTACTCTGAGTTCTAGGAAGGCTGAATTTTTCATTTTTTTTCAGGTATCATTCACTATCTTGTTTCTAGACCTCCATAAACATTGTCTCGTCTGCCTGAAATATTCTTCCATACCCCTCCCCAATCCCTATGCCTCCTCATTCTCTTTCTGCAGACAAAGTACCTGACTATGTACTTCCACATAACTTGGCCTTTCCCCTCCTATAATAGTTGCAACTGCCTCTTTATTTGTTTACCTTTCCTGATGGATTGTGAGCTTGCTAAGGTCAGGAAGCATGACTCAACTCACCACTCTATTTTGGTGCCCAACATGTGAAACTGAAAGTCCTTATGACTTTGATTAAATTTAGTTTTAAATCCTAGCTCTAGAAATCATACCTTCTCTCTATACATATGGCCCTCAGAGACCTAGCCTTTTCCCCAGATAATCAGCAGCACCAGTCAGCAGAAGACTTGACCTGCCTGGATCTGACTAGTGGTCACACTTGCAGGCTAAAGATAACATTATGACCTAAGTTATATAGGTCTATGTAGGTCATCTATCAAGTCCTTCCTTCTCTCCCTAAAATTAGGGTATGTTGGTGAAATCTTGGAAGTCCGAAAGAATTTTTTTTCTTTTAAGGGGGCTAGGCACATTCATTATACAAGTTGCCCTTGGGCATTTAAAAAGTGCTATTAGCTTTTAAATTAAGACATAATCTAAATGAAGTGCTAGAAAATGGTCCAAATTCAAAGAGGAAGAAGAGAGAGAAGTTAAGGGAGAAGTTAATAGTAGCCTTCTGCCCTGGACTCCCCTCTGTTCCTAGTGCCCTTCTCCTCACAACCATCCCATCTGTGGGGTCAGTTCTACTTTGGAACCTGGGAGCAATTTTAACTTCAATACAGAGGAATTTAAATATTTGTAACAGAATTCTTAGGGAGACTCACGGTTGAATCCATCTCCACTGGTTGTACTCTTCCTGTTTCATTTCTAAAAATGCAATGCCTGCTTTATAATGAGATCAGTTCCTGCACTTATACTGCACTTGTAGAAATTGGATGTTGGGCAGCATCTCAGCAGTTCTGACCTCCTGGCCAACTAAGGAGGGTTTGCTAGTCTGATGCTAACCAGCCATTCTTATGTTCAAACAATCTGAAACACCCAGCTCTTGGGAAATGTTAGCACATGCTCCCCACCCTCCTTCCTCAAAAATAAAACATATCCTTGTGTAGCTTCTTCTTCCTCATCATTTTCACCAGATGCTGATTGCAGAATTCCTCAGTTCTTTTATTTTCAATATCAATTCCAGAAGACTCATTACACTTGATCCAGAACATGAAGTACTCACATTTAACTTGTTCATAACACATGCTTCAGTTGCAGATGGACCTAGATGAAAACTACAAGCAGTAGAATTATAAATATTGTCGTTCCCTAAAGTTATTCATTTTACAGTGATTGCTCTATATGTAATTATTCCTGTGTAACACAATATTTTAAGAGTACATTAACTTGTGACTTATGAAATGGAGTATGTCATAACTATACAAATAGCAGCAGCTTGGATAATCAATAGTTCAAAAAAGAATGGTATTATCTTTCAATCACAACTTTATCTGAGATCCACATGCTAAACATTGTCAGACTCATGCCTGTGGGGATCTGCGTCCTGTGCAGTATTCATTATTTGTATACCAGCTAGCAGAAAGAAAAGCAAAGTAATGTTAAGTTCAGAGTTCAGATCCCTTTCAGAAAAAAAAAGTGTTATATGTATAGTAAAATTGTTTATGTTAAGAAAAATATTACACCAGTTTGAAAGAAAAATACTACTTTAAATAGTTCACAACAAGTATGTTTTAAAACCCTCTTGGGCCTTTGTGACCTCTATAAAATACTGCTGAATATAAAAGTAGAAATAAATCAGATGTGTGAATCAAATCTCTTACAAAAAACACTGGTGAGATTGTGTTAAAATAAGCACTACAGGAATTATGGGTAAATGATATTTCATTGCCAGTAGTGTTTTCTCTTTGATACTAAAAGGCTGAATTTTTAAAAGGCAATAACATTCTTCCTTGGCATGATACAGATTTTATTTTTAATTTTGCAAATATTTATTGATTAACTACTATGTCTTTGACATTGCACTAGACACTAGGCACTCAGGGATTGATTCTGGCTGTAAAGGAACCACAGGTGTTTTATTTGCAGCTAACCGATGTCCTTCTTTAACTCTAATGTCTGTCTGAAACTAGTTGGAAAAATCTGGAGTAGGAGCAACACAAGAAAAGAAATGAGAAAGACATTTTTAATAAAGAATCATTTTGCAAAAAATACCTTATTTTTTTCTTTTCTCTTTTTCTCCCAAATCTATTTGTCTAGGTTTGCATTTATTCTTTGTCAAATGTTTATTTTTTCCATTAGTTTATTCTTTGTTAAATGTTATT
Source organism: Pteropus alecto (assembly GCF_000325575.1). Taxonomy (NCBI): domain Eukaryota; kingdom Metazoa; phylum Chordata; class Mammalia; order Chiroptera; family Pteropodidae; genus Pteropus; species Pteropus alecto. Next base: position 7,098,819 of record NW_006440638.1, on the reverse strand, counting down.
CTTTTGTTGACATACTCTATTATTTATTTAACCCATCATCTATTTACTGTAATCTACGTATCCATTGAAGCAGGAAGGATTTGAGGTTGAGTCCTTCATGGCTTTATAGTTCCTAAGAAAAATTTCCTTCACTTCTTTCCTTCACTCACTACCCTTAAGATTAAGTCAAATCTTGAGGCAGATGAAGTTCAGGGAAACCCAGCTCAGCAGGCCTGCTAGATTTTTAGGATTGAAACATATAATGATTCTACATAAACTGTAGCTAATATCTTATAAATTTTTCATAACTAAAAGTGATTGTTGTAGTTGGCAGAAGGAACTAGAAGGTCAAAGTCTTGGGACAAACATTAGTCACTTTACAGTGATTGCAGAATTCTTCAGTTCTTTTATCATCAACATCAATTTCAGAAGACACAGATTGGTAAAATATTCTCTTCTAAGAAGTTATAATGAAGTTCTCTGTATGTGTGTATTATCAATACTAATATTTTTAAGTGTGAAAATAGATCTATTTCAATTTTTAATTATGAAAACTTTTTTACTTCATGTAAGAATCCAAAAAGATTACCTTTCTTTAAATAAACACACACACTTAGATAAATAGCTTTGTAAATAGAAGTATTCGAGAACAATTAATGAATCTCTTAATTTTTTAAATGTTCTTTCTTCCTGTGGACTTTAGGTAGTAATTAATTTTTTATTTAGATAACAGTTAATTCAGTTAAATAAACTGACTATTTTCAGAGAACAGGTATTTCTTGGTCTCCTGCTGTGTCTGAGGCACTGAGTCAGAGTCTGGGATTAATCACCTGGTCAGGGAAAATTCCAAACAGTCATTAGTGTCTTGAATCACATGAAGCATTTCCTCATGATAACATTGTAAGATTGAAAGGGAAGAATTGCCTTGCTGAATTATAAACTGTAGAAGTGGGAAAGTAGCATCAATTACAAATTTATCCATTTACTAGAGAATCTAAAACTTTACCATTTTGTAGAGAAACAGCCCATACTGTTATTCTCTATGCCATTTATACAGCTTTTTTTTTTTTTTTTTAAACAGAAAGATTTACTGATGGGATGTTAAATTTGGTTTTAGAAGTTACCTGAATTGTGCCATAGATAAATTTCTATTTGACTTTAAAGCTATTATCACCAATCAGTTGATTGGGAGTAAAGATTTTAATGATTAACTTTCTCTGTGATTTTACATTTTTTATTACATTATGAGATTATGCTATATCCTAGGCCAGAAGCCTATTTCTGTGAGCTAGAAAGATGAGTGTTTAATGAGGTATAAAACATATACACAAATTGCAATGTCAATGATAATGTCTTAATAGCTTAAGAGGCCTGCATAACTGAATTATAAACTGAGACAAAGAGATACAGCATTTTGACCTCAAGCTTATAAATCAGCAATCCAAGGGCCTAAGAGCTTCATGACTTGGATCAATGTCAGTTAGCTTCAGTTTTCTTTAAAAAAAAAAATTGGAGTGTACAACACTCATAGAGAGCCATTTTCTTTTTCTAAAAGTAAGGCTGGGCTTAATTTGTTGAAAATAAAACAACATAGGTCTTAGAGACAGAATGATTTTAATTTAAAAAAAATTTCCTCTTTAAAAGTTAGATGACAGAATAAAAAGACTCTGTTTCCTCGTAACTAAAAACTGAAGTGAAAAGGAATGGGAAAGAAGAAATAGATGTGGAATGAGAAGATGATCATTTTTAAGGATGGAAATCACCACCCTTCTAGTCCCTGCTTCCTCAATTTAGTTAAGAGATCTCTAAAGAATAACCCAGCTAGATTAATTTATTTTACAGCTTGAAGACTTTCTCAGAATGTTTGCCTACATCTTTAGTGCTAAAAGTTGGTTCTATTTACTGACACATCAGTCTTTCTTTACCTTCCTAGGTTTAAAACACAGCAGCAGCATGTTCTGGACAACCTCTGACATATCAAGGCTCCACAACCTGTCAAACAGAGAGTTGTCAATTTTTTTAGATTTTAATCTCCAAATGTGGAAAAAAAAAACTAGTGGATTATGAAAGATATCGACATAATGATGGCTGCATTTTACTAATACATTTAGAAGAAAGATAAAAAAAATGAAGTAGTAGTGTAGCATAGAGGTAAAGATAGTTTTTTTTTTCTTTAATCAGGCTTCGTAAATTTAATTCTCAGATCTGCTAGTTAATCTTGGATAAATTAATGTGTAATCTTGGATAAATTATTTATTTTCACTATATTTTTATCTCCTTGTCTATAAAATGAGAATTATAATGGCAATAATAATAATAGGTATCTCAGGTTTGCTTTTTTACTTAGAATAAAACCTAGTGCACAGAAACACTCTATATAGAAGCAAACATTGGACAGTTCAGGCTTTTCCTTGATGATTTTTCCTCAGTTAATCAGGTTACTGGCATACTTCTATTGCTATGTGTTTCACATGGATTCAAAACATCTTTATAATTATTTTTGAAGCCTGACACTTTCATACAGATTAGGGAAAATCTAGAGGAAAAAAACTTGCTTTGAAGGCAAAATGTTAATATCTAAGTTAATAGTATTCCTCTTAGAATGTTTTCTGCTAAAAACTTTTCTTTTTGTTAAAAGAAGAGCACATTCACACTTTCAGAACTTACAACTAAGTTAAAAACTGAAAAACATTTGACTGTCAAAAGTTTTATTACATTTCAAAACTAGAAATTTTATTAGAATTTGATGGAAAAAAATTCAAGTTTATTTTTTTATCACCAAAACTAATAGATAGAAATTTGTTTTTAATTTTCATAGTTGTCTCTTTTAGTACTTGGAAGAAAAAAGACATTTTCTAAATATGCAAATAGAAGTAAATGACATCTAATTTAAAAAACTAAATATGCATTCTAGTATTTTTCAAACTTGTCTGACCTTATCACTCAGAGTCCTTTTTTATAATTCAGATTCTTGTGGCTTTTTCCAGAGCTATCAAATCAGAAGCTCTAAGAGTTTCTCTCTAGAGAGAATCAGTCTAGGTGATTCTTATGATCACATAAGTATGTAAAAAACTAACTTAAATGTTTAAGAATTAAACATGTCTTTTGAGATATGTAATTGGTGAAAGACAATGAAACTTCTGAGAGGCTTGTATTAATAAAATAATGTAACAGTTTGAACAGTAATGAAATTTACATTTTATAGACAAAATTAAATTCAATTATCTTAATTTCTTTTAATGATTTCACACTATTCAAATTAGTTACATTTAAATTTGTAATTTCCTCAGATTTATAGTGTTTTAACTCTGATGATCAAAAATAAGAAGTGTAGATCATAGCTAAAGAGATTTTTAAGTATAGATCTACTGTTGGTGGTTTAATTTGTGAAGGGTTTTTAAATATTGATTTTTTTCTTTAACAAATGATTGAAACTATCTGCTTGTGGGTGCCTGCTAAACTATTGTGTGAAATTTTACCAGCTGGGAATTATCCCCTTATTCTCTGGTGTGATTAACACTTCCAGCTGTAGAATAATTAAAATGTCAATCAGTTCTGAAACAGAGCAAAACAGTTACTCATTTGATCCGTCAGTTGGAAGGCTAAATGGGGAGCATGTCAGGTGTCTAGCTCTCATCACAACAAGAGTTCACATTCTGCCCGTTTTCCTCCACCTTTCCATCTCCCCTTTCCTCTCTCTCTCTCAGTCTCTCTCTCTCTCTCAATCTCTCTCTCTCTCAATATCTCTCTCTCTCTCTCTCTCATACACACATATGCGCAAGCGCACACACGCTCTCTCTCTCTCTCTCTCTCTCTCTCTCTCATACACACATATGCGCGAGCACACACACACACACACACACACTGGAGGCTGAGAGCTGAATTTGGGTTCTACAGAAATTTGTTTTTTCAATATGCCATTGATTTTTCAAAAATTGTTTCATTGATTATCTTTAAGGAAAGTCGGGGGGAGAAATGAGGCTAATGGTTAAGGGATTGTTGAAGAGATGTGTTTCTGCATGGTACATATCTCTCAGAACATGTTAATGTATACTCCATTTAGGTTTTCTTACCCCAGCTTTACTGAGCTAGAATTGATACATAACATTTAAATTTAAGGTATAAATTTAAGGTGTATGCATGATTTGACACACTTATATGTTGCAGAATGATTACCACCATAGTGTTAGCAAACACTTCCACTACCCATGTAATTACCATTTTTTTTTTTTGTGGCGACAGCATTTAAGACATACTCTCTTAGCAACTCTCAAATATATAATACAGAATTATTAACCATAATCACCATGCTGTACATTAGATCCTCAGAACTTATATCTTTTAATAACTGAAAGCTAGTTCAGTTTTGAAACTTCTTCCTTCCTGCCCTGCCAGCATTGACCTATGTATTTCCTGTACAAAACTTCCCATTATCACCTTCAGAAACCCAGGTCTAAATGAATGATCAAGTTTCTAGGCCTAGAAGAATAAAAGTGATCAGAAATAGTGCTTCAGAATGTTCTAGTCTTTAAAAAAAATTTTTTTATTAAAAATTGTTGGAGCGACATTAACAAAATCAAATAAATTTCAAGTGTAGCATACAACAGTAAGTTGTATCTATGTTGCATTGTGTATACACCACTCAGAGTTAGATTTCCTTCCATCACCAAATATTTGACCCTTTTACCCCTATTTAGCTTTTACCCCAAAACCCCCTTCCCTCTGGCAACCATTAATCCACTGTGTCCATGAGTCTCTGTTTATTGTCATGCTTGTTTGTTGCTTTCAGTTTTATAAAACTGAGAGAATAGTTTCTAGAGTCGTTAGTCTTACATAATGGCTGAAAACATAGTGGCTGAAAAATGCAGTGTGGAAGCAAAAATTTAAATCCACATATCTCTGAATGTTCCAGCCCTACTTCTGCTTCTTAGATATTCTTTTATAGGTCTCAGTGCCTGGAGTCAGCAGTGGCTGCATGGCTTTTATGTTTTCCTGTTCGATTTTTTTTAACTTAATTAAGGCTTTAATAGGAGTTTTATTTCCCTTAGAGGGTTATTGTGAAGTTTAAAGTGGCCTTAGAAATTAGTACCCAAAATACCTGTTCCATCAAACATCTTTTTGAACTTTTTATTTTACTCAGAGGAATATTCCTAGTCAGATATGCACTCTTTTGGATGAATCTGATATTCACTCTAGGTAACAATTCCTAAGACTTCTATAGTGGTTATTTTTATAATTTCTTTGAAGTCTTTTAAGAAGAGGTAGTAGCAAAACGTGAGTGAAAAGGATGCCTAATTGGTGGAAGCTAAAAATGTTGAGTTTCTGAGAAAAGTCCTTTCATTTGAGGGAACCCTGAGCATCTGTTAGGTAGTTCCTGCTTTGCTGACGGAATGAGCCCCAGGTAACGTGGTGAAGCCCCTGTGATTCATATACTCATGCTTACACCCAAGGATGCATTTAGAGGCTTAACACTTTAAAGTCCTTTCTTATTGTTTCCCTCCCTCTAAAGTCCTTATGCATTCATATAATATTTATTGACTATTGGGACTGCCAAAAATTTACTCTTTGTAATATTTTTTCCTCTTTTCAAAACTAAACCTTCCAAAAGAGAAGTTAAGGCAGCTGTAATCTTGATTTAACTTTTTGGACAACAGAATCATTATACTGATTTTCAGAGTCATTATTCCTACGCATTAAAGAAAATCTTTTCCTCCGATGAGTATACTTTCAGTGAGAGGCTGAGGTTATATCAGCAAGGGCTAGTCCACTATCCCTTAAGATTCATACTTAAAAAGAAAATTTGGGATCCAGTAAGTAACCTGAGACTATGATTGACTAAAGATACGGCCTTTTAAAAAGAATGATAAAATTCTTTCAAGTACAGGGCCTGTGCTTTGAGGTGTTAAAAACTAGTTATTATTGGCATTTTACTCTGGGTAGCAAATATTTTAATGTTGATGGGTCCCAAATGCAATAATCTGTGCTGTTTTTGAAGACTATGGTGCATTAGAAAGTAAAAAAATATAAAGTTACCAAAAAATGTCAACATTGCATCTGAATGAGCTCAAAGAAAAATCAATTCATGCCCTGATGTCTTTTGCTTTTTCTGAAAACACAATAACTACAAATGGTGCCAGAGGGAAAAGGGAAAGGGCTTCTGTTGACTTCAAATAAAGGCAGTGTCTGACAAAAGGGAAGCAAATGCTACCTGGATATGCCATTAACAAAAGCCTTGTATATCTACAGCTGCACTCTATGAGCACTTTGGAAATTAAAGAATTGCCAGCTTTTCCACTTTGGGAGAAAAAACATTTGTGCTAAACAGCCGGTAAGTAAATGCAGTAAACATATTTTTACAGTGAATAGAATTGTTTTATATTTTGGTGACTGATTGTGAATTTCTACTGCTTCTTGATTAGCAAAACATTTGGCAGTTTTCAAGTCTTTAGACATTAAAATGCCAAAACAGATTTTTATTCTCAGACTAAGCTCTTATATTTTTTTCATCCCTCTAACAATTATCCTCAAAACATTTGAAAGCACTAAAATAAAACGTGTTCTGAAAACACATTCAGAAACATTTTACCTGTGTGACTTTAATAAGCATGTAAATAAAAAAAGTACTGGGTTGCTGTCGAAGGCAGAGATGAAAAGACAGTACTTGCGTAATGAATGAACTGTTGGTGGGCACTTCCTAAGGCCTTGCCTTGGGACACCAAGGATTTTATTGCTTTACAAGCAGGACTGAAAATTTTGAAATCAATAAATTTTTTAGAGATTTAAAAGTTCTCAGCAATAACTTTTATCTGTTTTTACTTTTGAGTCACGTCCTTATGACGTTTTTTATGTTATTATGTTGAAACTATCTCCTTTAGAAGGTTTTTCTTTTAAATGATAATTTTGAGTATCTTGTACTTCCACTTTAGCAATTCTTTTAAGATTAGGAGATTAACTATAATTGTTTTGCATTCATCTTTTCAATGTTATTTTTTATCATAGCTAGATTAACTAATTAAATTGAGGCCCTTTTTTATTCTATTAACTTTATACAAAACTTGAAAGTTCAGAGAAAACCCCTTTAAGTAAAACAGTTTAATTTTGTACTCACTTGCTTACATCTTGGTTGTAATGCAGGATTTCGCAAATCTGTGATTGTGTGTGTATGTGTGAACAAGAGGGGGTCATGGTTTTACCATTACAATTAAACTTTTTAATTAAAATATAGTGGTGGTATATTCATTTCCTGTTGCTTCTAGAACAAAGTACCATAAAGTGGCTTAAGACACATTTAACGTCTTACAGTTTGGGAAGTGAGCAGTCTGAAATGAGTTTTACTGGGTTAAAATCAGAGTGTCAACAGAATTACCTTTCTTCTTGAGGTTCCAAGGGAGAATATTTTTTCTTGCCTTTTCCATTTCCTAGAGGCTGCTTGCATTCCTTGGTTTGTGGCTTCCTCCCCCATCTTTGAAGCCAGCAACCACATTACTCCAGACAGCTTCCATCAGCACCTCTCCTCTGACTCTCCCTGCCTACCTCTTATCGGGGCACTTGTGATTATATTTATATAATGACATTATATAATATTATATTTATATAATCACAAGATTATAATATACATATACATATATATATATATAGAGAGAGTATATATATATGTGTGTATATGTGTGTGTGTGTGTGTGTGTGTGTGTGTGTGTGTATATATATATACTCTACTTATCTCCATCTCAAAATCCTTAATTTAACCACATTACCAAAGTCATTTTTGCCATGTAAGGTAATATATTCATAGGTCCTGGGTATTGGGACGTGGTCATGTTGAGGGTTGGAAGGATCGTTGAAGGGTAGGGAGGCCTCTTAGTGGCACAACATTCTTTATTAACGAAGTTTTTGTTACTCATCTCTCCCTTCAGCAACACTTCCTGTGATTTCTTACCCCTCCTGAACTTCAACATTTTTTCCATATAGTTTACCAATTACCTTAGGTAACCATTCTTGGATATACATTACAGTAATGCTGATGCAACTTGCCCAACCTCCCCCAATACATCTATTGTACCAACTTTGGGACTTCCTTGCTCCTTGCCCCACGTAAGGTGGAAACATTACTTCTTGCACAAACGTCTTTAACCCGTATTTTTTTTTTAGTGCTGGTTCAGTTCCCTGAAACTAAAGCACAATTTCTCCTGGAGGTGCCATTTTTATTAGAAGACCTTATAATGAAAGTAAATTTTTCTCCTTCTCAAGGTACAAAGAGGAGCCGCTCACTCCTTATTCCTTGATGCCACTACCAGATCATTATTCTACAAGCATTTAACAATCCCTCCTCCCTTGAAATTGATGGCATCTAATGGTTACTTCTCTCCCCATTCTTGATATGATCTCTTTGCTTCAAAGACCACATTTATATTCTTCATTTTCTTTATCATTTTATTTTTGTGGTTTGCAGGATTTATTTCTCTCAAAAATTTTGTTGTACATATTTTGTCATCAGGCAAACTAGTTTCACCTTCAAAACCAATGGCCTTCCTATCATGATCCCATAGCCTCCCTTAAGTATGACAGCACTTGAACCTTGAAATTCCTTGGAAATGACCACATGGAACATTATGAACTCCTAGTTTCTACTTTGTGACTCTACTATTTTTCACTTCCAACTTTGCTCCTTTCCTTATTCTTTCCTGATCCCGTTATTCACTTTCATCTGATTCTCTTAACTTTCTCTATTCTCTCCATTTTTGATACTCTTCTATGAGTCTTCAATACTCCAGAGCAGTGTTTTTGAAACTATCTGTGAGGTAAGGACAAGTTTTTATTTCCAAACCCACTGTTGACTGACACTTTAATAAAATACAATAAATGTGAATTTGGAAATTAAAAAATACTAAATATTAAATATAATACTAAATACACAACAAAACTTTTATGTAAGATTCAACAGACATAAAATTATATTTTAATAAGTATAATCAACACAAATAAAAGAATTATAAACATTAAACATAATGCATTGAAAATACGCTTATAAATGATTAATATGGGGCTTAGCTATTTTATTCATAGCTGTGTGGTATTCTGCAATCATAACAATATAAGAACAAAAAGTTTTAAGTGAAAAAGCAACTCCTACATTAATTTCTTATATGTTCATTGTGAATAAACACCATATATATATATATATATATATTGCTTTTAATGTAAAAAATTGTTCGTATATATATATATATATATTGCTTTTAATGTAAAAAATTGTTCCTTGCCTGTTAATTTATCTAATCTAGAGCATATTGATAATTATGTACTTGTAGGAGATCATCATATCTAACTTGTTTCTATTATCTTTTCATAATACTTATAGTAGAGAAACTGCTCTCCCAAAAGTATGTTGGCAAGAATGTAAGAGGAGATTTAACGTATTTTCAGCAAGCTTAGGTTATTGTTTTTTAACTTTAATCCAAAATAATGTAAGTAATACTCTATTTTCAAAATTTAGGTTCAATTCTTCACCAGTAGCTAATTTTAATTATTTCTCCTTTAAAGTTGTAGTTAAATTTAAATTATACTCGAATGAAAGAAACAGATTCCAAAGCCATGAATTTCCCAAGTATAGACATATCTTCTTTTGGTGGAAAATGAAATTTATAATATTCTATAAAATTCATGAGGTATTTGGTGATAACTTTTTGAAGATGAACAGTATCAAGACGATCACCATTAACAATTATTGTTAAACCATGGAACATATCATAACAACGTGCAGAAATTCTGTTTATTCAAGCTTCTGAATTTCACTTTTTCCCTTTGATTCATTTGCCATCAAAAAATGTGTTACATTCCTTTCTTGCATGGAAGTATTAAGATAATTACAAAATACCGAAGATATCAGATAAATAAGCAAGCCTGGCTATAAAACCACATCTTAAAAAAGTTGGAACCAAATTGGAAATGAGCTAAGAATTTATCCTCTAGTTTAAACATTTTCCATAGAACTTTTCCCCTTAATAAATATCATGCCTCACCACACAGTAATAATTTTTAAATAATCAGTTTCTATCTTTATAAAATAACAGAGAATAATCTCAAAGTTAATACATTAGCCTATACATAATCACAATTTTTACGATGACATCAAGTTTTCTGTTTAGTACAGCTCAAAACTTTTTATAGCACGACTTTCTTGATGAAGTAAGCTCTGTGTTGATTAATACTTTTGGCTCAATCTCTGGGCAATAACCCCAGAATGTTTTTCCTTGTCTTGCACCTGTGAAATGTGTCATCATAAAATACTTCTACACAAAGTTTGAACTTCAAACACATTGGCTGACTTTGTAGATTTCAGAACGAGTTGTATGTCTTCGCATTAAATCTGAAAAATCCCTTCTGTTATATATAGGCATTATGTTTGAACTGAATTTATACTAAAAAAATGCCTTATTAGCAATATCTGTTCATTCAACAAATTGTAATTAAAAATATATCACTAGTTTTTTTTTGGTTTTCATATCTGTCTGCCCTTTTTCCCATTAGCCAGTTCTGCATTTTTGAACTATATTATTGATGCCAGCATCGGCTCATTGGATTCTTATCCAAAGGCTGAGCCTCGATTGTAATGTAATGGGAAGTTTTATATAGTCTTGTCATTCCTACACAGCTACAGATATAAGGAAGAACACTGATTGGTTGACAAGCTATTAGAAAACTGATGTCATCTGGAGAGTCCTTGGAAGGGGAGTGGGGGTAAGGGCAGTCAGGAATGAACTTGTTTGAGCAGGAAATGGCCAGACAGGGTCAGTCTGCCACAAATGACTCAGCATGTGAGTACTACAATGCTGGATTCGGTCTATACCCTCCTCAGTGAGATGAGCCCACAGATTGTGTACTTAGATGTTATAGCAATATTGAATTAATGTAAACATTTCTAAACATTTATGTTTAATTTCTGTACTTATATCTTTCCGGGAGAATAAACTGAGGGATCTGCTCTAGCTCAAAGACCACACTTTACTCTCAAAATAACAGGGCATTATAATCTTCTGTGAAGTTGTTAAAATGCAGATTCAGAGTCAGCAGTCAGGAAGGAGAGTTCAAGAATCTGAATTGTTCAAGACAACTATGAATCTCTTACAGGAAGTATTTGTGATATACTCTCCAAGAAGGCTCTATTTGACTTCATTTTATTTTGATCTTATTTACCAATCCTTGAAACAATGTTTCTGAAAATGTTGACCAGAAATCACCTTCAGTGCTTGTCAACGAATCAGATTAATGGCCCTCACTGCAGAATCTCTAAGAGTGGAGCCTTGAAATATACATCTTTAAAAACTTCTACCAAGTATTCTTATGTATACTCTAAAACTCACTGGCCTGCACTATATACCACCTGCTTTTTTCCATATTCTCCTATATTTCTAGCTGTTTTAATTTAAACACAGAATGAAATTTACTCTACTTTTAGATTTCTGATTGCTTTCTTCTCTTACTTACTGGCTTCTTTTCCACTCCCTATAAGATTCTTTCTTTATTTTGACATTTAATGAAGCAATCCAGTGTCATGACATTTAGTGTAATCTCTGTGGATCAATCAATACTTATAATTTGAACTTCCGTCTTTTGTTTCATCTTATATTTTCAATTATTCTGGGCAACTTATCTGACATTTTTGGCACCCCAATAAAAGTATGAACAAAACTGAACTTATTTGCTCTCTCAAACTCTTTTGTATGTTGATATTTTTGTTTCATTTTACCAGTACCATCATTTTCTAGCCCCTAGGATTAAGTCTTTAGATTTGTACTTATTTCTTTCTGTGATAGGCAGTATTTAAATGGCTCTTGTAATTCCTATTCTCCGAAATACATGCCATTTTGTAATCCCACACTTTTGCATACAGGCAGAAACCTTTAATTAACTTCTTTTTTAGTTTTTATTTTTATTTTTAAAATTTTTTTTTTTATTTCTCAATTACAGTTGACATACAATGTTATATTAGTTTCAGGTGTACAACACAGTAGTAACCTATATAACCTATGATATCTATGTAACCTATGACATGATCACCCTGATAAATTCAGTACTCATCTGACACCATACATAGTTATTACAATATTATTTACTAATTCCTTATGCTATACTTTATACATCTTCATGACTATTTTGTAACCACCATATGTACTTCTTAATCTCTTCCTCTTTTTCACCCACTACACCAAACCCCTCCCATTTGGCAGCCGTCAAAATGTTCTCTGTATCTATGAGTTTGCTTCTATTTTGTTTGTTTATTTTGTTCTTTAGATTCCATATATTAGTGAAATCATATGATATTTGTCTTTCTCTGTCTGACTTACTCCATTTAGTACAATAACCTCTAGGCGCATCCATGTTGTTACAGATGGCAAGATTTCATTCTTTTTTTTTTTTGTGGCTGAGTAATATTTCATTGTCTACTATATATACTACCTCTTCTTTATCCATTTATCTGTTGATGGACATCCAAGTTGCCTTCACATCTTGGCTATTATAAATAATGCTGCAAGAAACATATGGATGCACACATCCCTTTGAAGTAGTATTTTGGGTTTCTTTGAATACATACTCTGAAGTGAGATTACTGAGTCCTTCTTTGTGTCTTGTTATAGCCTTGATTTTAAAGTCTACTTTGTCTGGTATAAGTATTGCTACCCTAGTTGTTGTTGTTGTGGTTGTTGTTGTTTTCCATGAAACAAGGGAGCTCCCATAAGGCTGCCAGATGATTTCTCAACAGAAACTTTGCAGGCTGGATGGGATTGGCATAGAATAGTCAAAGTGATGAAAAGCAAGGGCCTACAACCAAGAATACTCAGCAAAGGTATTTAGAATCAAAGAATGGATAAAGAGCTTCGCAGACAAAAAGCTAAAGGAGTTCATCACCGTCAAACCAGCATTATAAGAAATGTTAAACGAATTTCTTTAAGAAAAAGGAAAAAAGACCAAGAACATGATTAATATAAAGGCAATAACTACACATTTACCAACAATTACTTTTCAATGGACTAAAAGCTCTAATCAAAAGACATAGGATGGCTGAATAGATAAGAAAAGAAGACCCTTACATATGCTACCTACAAGAGACTCACTTTAATTGTGCTCTACAGCCAAAACCACTAGAGATCAAAAAACACAAACAGACTTTGACTCACTTCTGACCATAGAATATAGCAAAGATAAAAGGATTGCTTAAATGTAACTAAGGTCTCTAATCAGTCAAATGAGTTAATCAAAAAGAGGATTATCTTAAATGGGCCTGATTTAATCATGTAAGCCCTTTACAAGAGGCTCTCTTCCTTACCTGAAATAAGGCACTGAAAACAGCAAACATTCTCTCCCTTCCTGGCATTGAAGAAACAAGATACTGTGAATTCTATGTCTGCAGAAAATGAATCCTGCCAATAGCTTGAGAAAACTTAGAAATAAGTCTTCTCCTAGTTAAGCCTCCAGATGAAAAAGTAGCCAAGCTACCACTTTGATTTCAGCTTTGTGAGTAAAGCCATGCCCAAATTTCTGACCTACAGAAACTTGAGATAATAAATGTGTTGTTTAAGCCACTAGATTTGTGGTAATTTGTTAGACAGCAACAGAAGACTAATATACTTCTTTTCCTTCGATTTTCACATTTGTTCTTCAACTAAGTTCTATCTCTTCTGCGTATGTAATATTTCTTACTCCCATCTTTGACCTTTCATCATTACCATTTTAGTTCAGAATCTCATTTATTCTCTTTTCTTTCACTGAAATGGCCCTGTCCTCTCTAGCTCATTCTAAGAACCACTAAGGAACACCAGTCACATCCCTACAGTTGGAGGGGGAGAGGTCACTGTGGTTACAAGGTGGAATGTTTGATCTAGTGGTTTTGGCTGTAGAGCACAATTAAATAACTATGATGTCCAGGACAGGTGGCTGAAATGAAGAGAGAAAACCAAGAGATGGGTTAAAAAACTGAGAAATCTCTGTGTTGCATATGCTACCCATGTGGACATTGAAAATATAAAAAAACACTGTTTATTTTAATGTTATAATGTAATAAACTGAGTAAAATGAAATGACCCATTTTGTGTTGTTTCTTATTACACCTTTGTTCATAGAAACATAGTAATGGTGCTCCTTAATTTTTTGAGAAGCAATAAGAGGAAATATGCCCTTTACAACTAACAAAAGTAACATATTTCAAAGTTCAGACCAAAAAAAGTTTGATACCATGTAGGAAAAAGCCCTGTGAATGTTAAACCTGTTGATAAAAGAGGACTCACTTAAGCTCTCTCATATAGTGGCTGCTTTCCACTGGGGGAAAAAAATGCTGATGTTAATCGATCCAGGATGGAAAATTAATTAAAACCCACCAAACAAGCAGATGGACTTAGCACCTTGGATACATGAGTATCCTGTTTCTACAGATGACCTCAGGAGATTGCATAACTATTGGTCCAGCACTAGTCAAAAGTAACTAACTTTTCTTTTTCTTCCCTTAGTAATTTAGTCTTGCTCTTTGAAAGTATTTCCAAACTGAGAAATTCCCATTAATTGCTGCATATTGGTTGTTCAAAGGAGGGTAATGATCCTTTACTTTATTGTATGTACCAATCATTTAATTTATTTTTTATGTGTGCCTTTAAAACAACTCTCAAACATGAAGCAGCTTTAGTTAATAGCCTCATTAAACTTGAAAGCAGATAGAGAATTTTAAAGATTAGAAAACTTTCTGACACTGCATGAAAAATATATATTTTTTTACATACCTGGGAGTTAGTAATGTCTGAGGGTGATTTTACTGGGAGTGAAGTTACTGAGGGTGACTGCATCATCATTCCAAACCCCTGGTGGCTTGTAGAGGAAATGCTGGGAAAATAGTGCATAAGTCGGGTCTGTTCTCAACAGTTCTTTCAAGTTTTAGGAGCTGCTCTCACTTCTTTTGGGTGAAAGATCTGCCTACTCATTAGTTGACCAGATCCAGCACAGATAAAAGAGAGGTCAGGGGTCATCTCAGAAGTTGCTGGGACAGGTTAAGTCATGTCATGTCATGTCACATTATGTCATGTCATGTTATGTTATTTTATTATGTTGTTAGATTTGTTTTATATAATCAGTCACTCAACTGAGGTCTCATCATTCTATTAACTGACCAGAACCAATGCTCTGGTCAGTTAAATGTCTCTTTCATTTTGACCACTAGCCCAAATTTTCTCTTACTGGTGTTCCCTATGCTCCTAAATTGCTTGTGGCCTTTGGATTTCCCGCTTCAGTTTTGTGGAGCATCTTCTCTTCTTAACTCTAGTGTAAAATTCATGCTAAGACTGATGCTCCAGATATAAACTGCTCCATAGATAAATGCCTGCTTTGTGAGTTGTGATTTCAACTACTTACCACTTATCATGTTAATGCTTTACTTCGATCCAGCTACTTATAAACAACAAAACAATAATAGGAAAAACAAATACTGAGCACTGGAGATACTGCACTTGAGTGATTGGTAAAGGAAACAAATATGGGGGAAAAAAAGAAAAAAAATTAAGGTTCCTGCCTCAGTAGAAATAGATCACATGCTGCAGATGACTGCTATAGGCACTATGAAGCAGGACATTGCACAGGTATAGCAATGTTTGGTTCTAGAGACTTTTCCTTCATTGAAAAAACAACTAGATGAGCAGAGCAAGGAGACTGAAACCCTCAAAAAGAACCAATTAGAACTTCTGGAGATAAAGCACACACACACACACACACCCTCAAAAAGAACCAAATAGAACTTCTGGAGATAAAGCGCACACACACACACACACCGCAAGACTTGAAAATGAAATAGCAAGATCGGGAGACAGAGTTGACCAAATGGAGGAAAAGATCAGTGATATCGAAGTGATATCGAAGTGATATCGAAGGCAGAAATCTAGAAATAAATCAGAAGTAAGAAAAGAGAAACCAAAGAATAAAAAATAAAGAAAAAGAAATACAAAAAGTAGCTGATACCATCAGGAGAGGAAACATAAGGATAACAGGCATTATCAAAGGTGAGGAAAAGTAGCAGGAACTAGAAAGCATTTTCAGACAAAGCATTGACGAGAATTCCCCAAATCTAAGGAATGAGCTGGAGCTTGGAATTCAAGAAGTCAACAGAACACCCAATTATCTCAACCCAAAAAGGTCTTCACCAAGACACATTTTATTAAAATTGTCAAAAATCAATGACAAAGAGAAGAAGGAAGAAGAAGCCAGGGAGAAGAAGATGGTAACTTATAAAGGAAAACCCATCAGATTATTGTCGGACTTCTCAGCACAAACCTTACAAGCCAGAAAAGAATGGAATTAAATATTCAAACTATTAAATGAAACGAACTACCAGACTAGAATAATGTATCCAGCTAGCTCTCCTTTAGATATGAAGGAGAAATTAAGACCTTTTCGGATGTACAACAATTGAGAGAATTCTCCACTATGAGGCTTGCACTACAAGAAATTCTGAAAGCAGTCAGCTCACCTAAAACAAAATGACAAAAAAACAAAAAACAAAAAACAAAAAACATAATTAGGAGTAAACTGACTATCAGGCATATAGAAGCAGAGGAGTGTAACTCTTACTAAGAACAAGGCATTATAAGCTTAAACAACAAGAAGAGAACAAGAAGAGAATTGCTATAGCAAGATAGTAATGAATGTTCAGTATACTAGGGCCAAAATGAGACAACAGTGACTGAAAAGAGGAAGATTCAAAGATCCAAATTCACAAAGGCACATGCCAAAGAAAATGGATAACAGTATATATATAACTGTCCTTTACATAATTGCAATGGTAACCACATACCAAAGATTTAGAATAGAAGTATATAACATAAAACAAGAAGAATCAGAGGGAAAACCCACAAACGCCAACCAAAATAAAGAAAACAGAAACACAAGAACAAGGAAGCGATGGAAACACTGAGCTACCAGAAAGCAAAAGATAAAATGGTTATATTTCAATAATCACCCTAAAAGTAAATGGACTGAACTCAACAATAAAAAGGCACAGAGTTGCAGAAATGATCAAAAAACAAAACCCAACCATATACTGCCTCCAGGAGACACATTTCAGCTTCAAAGGCAAACATAGACTCAAAGTGAAAGGGTGGAAAATAATATATCTAGCAAATGGCATTCAGAGAAAAGTGAAAATAGTGGTGCTAAAATCAGATGATATAGACTTCACACACATGAAAAAAAGTAAAGAAAGATACCGATGGACACTTCATAATGATAAAGGGAATCATGCACCAAGAAGACGTAACACTTATTAATATCTATGCTCCCAATCAGGGAGCCTTGAAATATGTAAAGCAATTATTAACAAAACTAAAGAAAGAAACAGACCAAAACACTTTCATAGTAGGGGACCTAAATACCCCACTGTCGGATATGGACGGATCATCCAAACAGAAAATCAATAAGGAAATAACATTCTTAAATGACAAATTAGACCCACTGGACATAATTGATATTTACAGAGCCTTCCATCCCAAAACAGCTGCTTATGCATTCTTCTCTAGTGCACATGGAACATTCTGAAGAATCAACCTCATGCTCGGACACGGAGATAGCCTCAACAAATATAAGAGAATGGAAATCATACCAACCATATTCTCTGATCATAATGCTTTTAAACTAGAGATCAACTACATAAAGAAAGCAAGAAGAATCACAAATATGTGGAGATTAAACAGCATGCGACTGAAGAATAACTGGGCCAAGGAAGAAAGAGAGATTAAGAGATACATAGAAACGAACGATAATGATAGTACGGCATATCAAAACTTTTGGCACATTGCAAAAGCAGTCATAAGAGAAAAGTTCATATCGTTACAGGTCTATCTAC
>NW_006440638.1:7070003-7079148 GCF_000325575.1 Pteropus alecto | reverse complement strand
TAAATATAGTATTCTCTAATATGTAATAAAATACTAGTAAAATGTAGAAAAACATTTAAAAACACAAAATTTAATACACAATTTTGTATAAAGATAATTATTATAATTAAATAATAGGATAAAAACAATGGTTACAATTGAAAATGAACACACATGAATATCAAGTCAAGAAACTCTCATGGAAAAAATTAGGAAGATAGAAATTATAAATAAAAAGTTAAGATATGTGAAATTTAGACTCATTAAAATCTAAATATTAAGAGATAAATGGGAGGATAAAAATTAGATGGAGAAGAAATTTTTGAGGAAATAATCACACACATTTTCTAAGGCAAGGTTAATAAATCATACTGAAAAGATCTTAGAATGATAAATAGGATAAATGAAGAAAAACTTACGTGTATTAGCCAGAATTGCAATTTATTGTTGAGGCATTTTTTTTATGACACCTACTTTAAATTCCTTATAAACTAATCCTAACATCTGATTCATCTCACTATGGCTCATTTGATTGTCTTTTCTCATTCCAGTAGTAATTTTTCTGTTTTGTTTGTTTGTTTGTTTTGTTTTGTTTTGTTTTGTTTTGCATGACAAGTGGTTTTCAATTGTATTGTAACCATCATAGTTAGGTGTTGAGACTCAAGATCTCATTAAATTCTTCTATTTTAAGAGGTATTTGCTCATTTTAGTGTCTAGGTTCTAGTCTATTTTTGTAGGCTTTAGTTGCCATGACAGCTTAGTTTTCAGAGCCCTTGAAAGGCTGTCCAAATGTGCTTCATTTTTTGGGTACTTCTGGGGCTCCCCTTTAACCCCTTCTAGTGGCATCTGTGCGGTGAAAGATCCTTATGTCACTGGGAGACTTGGGGGCTGCTTAAGCTAGCCCTGTGTGGGGATCTATCCACTGATGGCCTGGTGGTGAACTGGAGACTGGGACTGCTTGAGGCTTCCCTGCTGTCATTGCTGCTGATGGATAAGGCAGCAGCTGGGACCTGTGTTGTAAAGCAGGGGTTGGGGCTCCCTCAAGGTCTGCGCTGGGATCCCATTTGTTGGTTCTTCGATTAGAGAAAGCAGACTTCCTTGGGTGATGTGTGTGGGAGTATGTGTGTATATGTGTGTATATGCATGGATATTCCTGTTCTGTGCCTTTCTGGCACCTTTTCTAACTGTGTACAGTTAATTAAAAGAAAACCCAGAATCTCACACATTGTTAATCCTCAAGTTCTGAGGTTCCGAGCCAGTTTTTTTTTTTTTTTCTGTCCAGCTTTCATAGTCATTTGATCATTGTCTGATGGATAATTTTCAGGGCATTTGGCTGTATTTAGAGGGCAGAAGCAAAGAAAAGTGCACCCGTGCTATCTCATTCCAGAACCAGAACTATCTTTTTCATTTTGACTATAAATGTATGTATGAATCCAGAGTGTGGTAGGAATCATAAAGGAAGTACGAAGTGATTACTCACAGGCTAGAAGCTCTCATTCAGTTGTTTTGCATGATTTTCAACTTTATATAAATGAAATAATACTTTATACATTCTTTTGAAAATGGAGGTTTTGCTCAACTCTATATTTGTGAGATTCATAGGGATGTGTATGATTCGAATTTATGTGTATGGTTCAAATTTCAACCACGTACTTTGATCTAGAACATCTCGTGAATTATTCACGCAGTTTTGTTGGTGAATATTTAGGTTGTTTTTAATTCCATCTTTTATTTTTTTAAATACCATATACTAACTTATTTTATACCTAAATCCCTATATTTTGATAGTAAATGAGTAATGAAACATAACTCTCAAAAAATGCTAAAGATATGTAGATAGCAATAAAATAAAAAAAGAGATAATAGACTTAATTAGCAAAACCATACTCTTCTTTGAAAATATTAACAGTTTACAACAACTTCTAGTTAAGATGATCAATTAAAAGAGAAGATGCAAATTAAGCAAAATGCAGAAGGAAATAATAAACTATTGACACAAGTGAGATAATAACAAATTATTATCAACAACTATGTATTTATTAACTTAATTATTTAAACAGGATTTATTTATCTATGCAAATAAATAAAAATGTAAAGGCAAAAATTAAGGCAAAAAATGACAGAACCTAAATAAATAATCTTTTAAAAAATTAAAATGGCATTCAAAGACATTCCCACTTCACGAAGGTCTGGCACAGTTTGCTTGATAGGTGCATTTTAGCAAACTTTCGAGGAATGTATGTTTCAGCTTTTATAAGTTGCCCAAGAAAATAATAAATATGGGAGATTTACCCAACTACTTTTGTGAAGTTACCTCTAATTTTGATTCCAAAACCAGATAAGAGACTAAATAAGATAAAATTATGAGTTTATTTGACTTACAATAATAGTTAAAATGCTAAAGAAGTTAGCAAACCAAATCGAACCATGCCTTAAAAAAAAGAATATATGATAGTCAAATACGGTTTAAAAAGGGGTCGAGGATAGTTCAAATGAGAAAAGTCTGTCAATGTAATTTATCACATGAATGGATCAAATTAAAAAAATAAGTAGAATCATTGCATAATGTTCAATAATTCATTTTCTTATAATATATTTTTATTTTCCAATTACATTTGGCATATTATATATTAGTTTCAGGTGTGCAACATAGTGATTAGACATGTAACTTACAAAGAGATCATCTCAATATATCTAATTCCCATATGACACCATACATAGTTATTATAATATTATTGACTATATTCCTTAGGCTATACTTTATATCCCCATGACTATTTTGTAACTACTAATTTGTACTTCTTAATCACTTCCCATTTTCCACCTACCACCCCAACCTCCCTTCCATCTGGCAACCAGCAGACTGATCTCTGTATTTTTGAGCTTCTCTTTTTGTTTGTTTGCATATTTTGTTCTTTAGATTCCACATGTAAGTGAAATCATATGGCATTTGTCTTTCTCTGCCTGACTTACACCAGTCAGCACAATACTCTATAGGTCTATTCATGTTACAGATGGCAAGATTTCATTCTTTTTTATGGCTGAGTAATTTCGTGTATATATGTACATCTCTTCTTTATTCATTCATACAATAATGGACATCCAGGTTGCCTCCATGTCTTGGCTATTGTATGTAAATAATGTTGTAATTAATATATAGACGCATATTTCCCTTTGAAATAGTGTTTTGGGTTTCTTCATATAAATACCCAGAAGTAGAATTACTGGGTCATTCTTTGTCTCTTGTTTTAGCTTTTGTTTTAAAGTCTCTTTTATCTGGTATAAGTAATGGTACCCTAGCTTTTTATTTTTTCATTTCCATTTTCATAAAACATCTTTTTCCATCTCTTTACTTTCAATCTGTGTGTGTCTTTCAATCTAAAGTAAGTCTCTTGTAGGCAGAATAAGTAAAGGTCTTGTTTTCTTATATATTCAGCCACCCTATGTCTTTTGATTGTAATATTGAATCCATTTACATTTAAAATAATTGTTGATAGATATGTAGTTATTACCATTTTATTATTTATATTTTTTATCTTCCCCCCCCCCTTTTTAAAAAAGTAATATGTTTAACATTTCTTATAATACTGGTTTGGTGGTGATAAACTCCTTTAGCATTTTTGTCTGGGAAATACTTTATCTGTTCTTTGATTCTAAATGATAATTTTGCTGGGTAGAGTAATCCTTGCTTATCATCATTTCAAATATTCTATGCCAATCTTGTCTGGCCTGCAAAATTTCTGGTGAGAAATCAGCTGATAATCTTATTGGAGCTCCCTTGTAGATAACTAATTGCTTTTCTCTCGTTGCTTTTAAGATTCTCCCTTTGTCTTTAATCTTAGGTATTTGACTATGATGTGTCTTGGTGTGGATTTCTTTGGGTTCATCTTTTTAGAACTCTCTGTACTTCCTGGGATTTTAAGTCTATTTTCTTCACCAGGTTTGGGAAGTTTTCTGTCATTATTTCTTCAAACAGATTTTCAGTGCCTTTCTGTCTGTCTTCTCCTTCCAGAACCCATATAATATGAATGTTGTTACACTTGATGTTATCTCAGAAGTCCCTTAAACTATCCTCATTTTTTTGGATTATTTTTTTCTTGTTGATATTCTGATTGGGTGTTTTCTGCTTTCTTATATTCCAAATCACTGATTCGATCTTCCACTTCATCTAATCTACTGCTGATTCTCTCTAAGGTATTCTTCATTTCTGACTGGTTATTTTTTATGGTATCTATCTCCATTTTTATGTTTCCTTTCTTTTTTTTAAAGTTATTACTCAGTTCATTACCCTTCCCTTAAGTTCATTGAGCATCTTTATAAGCAGTATTTTGAACTCTGCATCTGGTAGATTGCTTGACTCCATTTTGTTTAGCTCTTTTTTCTGGAGCTTTGTTTTGTTCTTTCATTTGGAACATTTCTCTTTGTCTCTCCATTTTGGTTGCCTAACTTTTTGTTGTTGTTGTTGTTGTTTTTCTATATTAGATAGAGCTGCTATGTCTCTTGGTCTTAGTAGACTTATGTAGTTGGTGTCTTATGGGGACCAGTGGTCACCTGAGCTGGGTGCTCCAGTTGTGTCCTTTGCAAGGATTATGCGTGGTCTCCTGTTGTAGTTGAGACTTGGTTGCTGTGTGCACATCAATGGGAAAGATTGACCCATAGGCTGATTGTTTGTGGAGACTAGATGGTGACTACTGTGATGGAACTGTTTTCCGGGGGCTGAGAATTTGCTTTACCAGGTCTCTTGCCAGGTCTTCCCTCTGTGTGTGTTGTCCTCAGAGGTAGTCCCTGGTGGTGCTCTGTCTCAGCCTGAAGTTGGCCACCGGGGATGCCAGCTCTGGGGCCTGCTGGGAGAAGCCTTACCCTTAGCCAAGTTCAACTGAAGTCTTTGCTCTGCTAGGGCCACCTGTCATGAGCCACCAACCAATCCACAGATGGCTGCCAACTGTGCTGGGGCTAAAAGTGCCTTGAGAGGCCAAGCTACAAATTGAGACCAAATGCCACTTGTGTCCTGCTTGGGTCTTCTTAGCAAGAGGTATGGAGCATGCTGAGGCCAGATGTTGGTTGTCTCATTTTGAGAAATTTTTGGAAATCCACAGCATGAGCCAAGAGAGGCCATTTGAATGGAAAAGCCACTGGAAACAGCTTGTGTGGGCCTGCATGTTGGGTAGGTGAGGTCTCAGGGAACCGTCAAGGTGCGGACTGATGGAGACTCAGATATGGTGGCTGGGATGGGAGAGAGCTTAACAAAGACACAATGGATTCTATTAGCACTGCTGTCTGAGAGAAAGCTGCCCTTCCAGATCCTGTTCTGAAGCCAGACAATTCAGTTCCTCCCTGTATGTCCTTGGCACCTTTCAGGCTGCTGCCCCAGCACTGGAGGTTAGAGAGAGTGAGTCTATCTGCAAATAAGACCACAATCGAGATCTTTAAAGGGAATGCCTGGACCCCAGCAGTCTTTGTCTCACTCAGCCACAATCTCTGCTGGTTTTTACAGCCAGAAGTTGTGGAGACTTCTCTTCCCACACTGGACTGTGGGCTGGGGAGCCTGGTGTAGGGCTGGGACCCTGTGTTCCTCTCCAGTTGAAATATCTGTCCCAATTTTTATCGGCACACACTGATGTGTGACTCTGCCTCTCCTACTAGTCTCAACATGGCTTCTTCTATATGTCCTTAGTTATAGGACTTCTGTTCAGCTAGACTTTAGTTGATTCGCAATGATGGTTGTTCTGTAGTTAGTAGTAATTTTGATGTGGTCATGAGAGGAGCATTTACTTACTTACTTTTCCATCTTGACTGAAAGAAACAATTCTTTATTATAAAAATAATCAGAAAACTTATTAACTTGAAGATATCATATATTAAAAACATCTATTAAAACATATTTAATGGAGGAAACTATTCATGCTTCCATCAAGTCAAAGAATAAGACAAAGATGCCAATTTTTACTCCTCCTGATATAAAATTACTAGCAATTCCAGACAATGTTATAAGATAAGGTTGGTGGGACAGGGGAACATAAAAATAGTAAGAGTTAAATAGAAGAAATGAAAATATCATTATAAGTAGGTGATCTCTTCTAAATAGAAAATCCGTTGTGATAAACTACCAGGACTATTAAAAGTCTAAGAAAGTGGCAGATAAAAAAAATTGGCTTACGGACTTCAGTTTCCAAGTAAAAAGCTTGGAAGTTGGTATTTTTTCTAGCTACGAGAAAAAAAACTGAACAGACTAAAAAATTAGCAACTCTTATTGGATCCATAAAAGAAGTGAAGACACAGGACAAACCATTCCTCCTAAGATTAGAGACAGACAACTGAATACAGGAATCATGGCTCACCGAAGCAGAGACTTTCGGCAGAAACCTCCAAGAAAACTAGCACGAGGCAGGAAAATTTGGACTATAGTTGATGAATTGGTGCAGGCTCAGTGTGCACAACTCTGAGTGTTAAAAGCCCTAGAGGCATGCAATCATAGGGGAGTTCCCATAATTGTGTGAGCAACTCCATGAGCTCAACCAGGCTCTCACAGTAAATATTGGACAAAAACACCCTTGAGCTCCTGGCAGTAGTGTGGGGAAAGAAATTGTTTTTTGAAACACACCAGAACACTCTTTTTCTCCTTAACAAGGCCTTCCTTCAGGGGAAGTTGATGAACCAGATCCTAAGCTACTGGGGTATTATCAGAGCCTAACTGACCTGGGGGAAAAGAAATATTCAATTCCAGCCCACTCTAGCCATCCTGACCCACCTAAGTTTCAAAAAGTTTCAATGGATGGACAATCTGTAATAATCTTTGTAAGAGAAACAGCTATGACATCTATAGAGGCTAGATTTCAGTGTGATGAATTGAGATGGTGGAAGATGGGGCATTACAGTAGCAAGTTTAGACCATAGCCAAGATGTTTAAAAGAGAAGGCAAAAGAGAGAATAATAGAAAAGCATGAGATTAAGGAAGTAATTTTCTCTCTTTCTCTTCATCACTTTCTTCCTCTTACCCAAATTCTGGTACAATCATGAGTTTTGTAAAATTGAACTCCAGTCAGCATTTCTATCTTTATGTAAGGAAACATTTTTATTTTTTAGATGAGAAAGACTTGAGTGTATTAATAAGCTTTGGGAGAGATCAAGCAAAAGGGAGAGGCAGATTACAGGAGAAAGGAGAAAATTGGCTTAGTGAGGCTCTAATCAAAAGTGAGGGAATGAAAGGAGAATTAAGATCAAGAATTAGACTTAAGAGTCAAAATTATCTTTCATTTCAAATGTAATAGAGTGGATAAATTGAGGGAGGGTGAGGAATAGAATATTTGCATATGATACGGAGAGAAAATGAGGAAACTCACATGATAAAATTGCCTTTATTTCTCTATGACTTAGGAGGCAAGACCATTTGCTGAAGGTACGAAGTCATGTTAGGAGCTTGAGAAAAAATAAAAGTCTGAAATTGAAAAAATGGCACTTTCTCCTTTATGGGAATGGAACAGCTTCAGGATGCTCAGTAAATGGCCATGTCTCAACTATCTGAACTGCCTTTCCTGTTGTAAATCTTTCCTTACAAGTAGAAAGCCATGGCAAACAACCTGTTACAGAATTCCAACTGAGTGCAAAATGCTTGTTTTTCTTTAAAACCACCTCGACAGTCACTAAACAGATGGCCTTCCACAGTTAACTTCACCAGAACATTTTGTCAGGCCAAGCCTGTTTAGCTTTGAAGATGCCTTAAGTCATAGTATTTTTCACTGGCCTAACTGTATTTCACTGTAGGGCTGTTCGCCTGTTAATTATTTACACAAGCCTAATGGCTTTTGTGAAAGCAAAGTTCAGTAGAAGATGTGACCATCATTTTCTTTTTTTTCCTAATTTATTCCTTTACTAAAATGATTCATTTTAAAATGTAAGTCTAATTACTTCATTCCTTTGCTTAAAACATGTAATAAGCTCTAAATCCAAAATTGGGATAAAGCTATCATTTTTATCATGGCTCTCAGGGAGACTGTATTACCTGGACCCTTCAACCTCATCGCTCATTCAGTTCACAGCCTCACCCTATGGTTGAGAGTCTACTCTCAATGTCATGATTTGCACTTTTGTCTCTGAGCCTCCACACAGGCTCTTCTCTATCCCTGACCAATGTATACTTCATCATGCTGATTTATACTCACACTTTATGTCTCAACTTAGATATCACTCCTTCTGAGACTCTTCCCTAAACTTCCATGGATTAAATGCTCTTACCATGTGCTCCCACATCTCCCCGTGTTTCCGCTTTACAATTGCCTCTTTATCTGTACATCTTCCTCTGTATTTTAGCCACATAATGTCAGAGACCACATGTGAAAGAAAGGTAACTTCTTTCTGTAACATTTTATACACAGTGTCTGACACATAGTAGTCACTCTGAAAATACTTGTTAAATTAAACCATGATTCTACTGTTTTCTGAATTTGAGAAGAGACTATAAAAACAACAAGATTGGAGTTTGGAGAAATGATTCAGTTCTACTTCAACCTTTTACTAGCTATATGGCCTTGTAAAATTACTTAAACTTCTTTGATCCTTATTATTTATTTATTTATTTTTTTAGTTTTAAATAGTGTTAGCTCTACCTACCTGCCTACCTATCTCATGGTAAGAAGTAAATAAAACAATGAGTAAATATCACAAAAATAGGGTAACATTAATGATATATAGCATTTTTTGTTTAACCCAAATAAATCTCTGCAAGATACAGAAAATTGTGACAGCCATATCAATTGCCTAGAAAGTATTTGTGTGTGCATACATGTCATTTTTTTCACTTAAAACATCAGCGTCAACATTTTCTAATTGTTTTCTTTCTTTTCTTCTCTTTCTACTCATTCTATTAAGATGGAAGTATGAAGCGCATTTGAAAAGAGCTATTTATACAATTAGTTGAGATATCAATAGCAACTAAAAATTGCTAATATTATTAAGCAATTACTGTGTATGGCATTGTGTTAAGCATTTTATATGTACTATATTCCTAGAATATAGTACATATAATATAGTACTTATTTTTATCACTTTATTCATTGTTATACAGGATGAAGTCATTTGCTCTTCTTACAGTCAGTAGTGACAAGACAGAATTTTATCAATTATTTTAATAATTTAGGTGGGCATAGAGTATGCCTAATATATATATATA
>NW_006440638.1:7038874-7069930 GCF_000325575.1 Pteropus alecto | reverse complement strand
TTTATTTATTTGAATTTCCTCACCTTTTCGTAGAGCTAGAGCAGGGTAGGAAGAGAGGAGATACATGTGAAGAAATTGACTCTGAGCTGATCCTCCCCCTAGTTTTCACTTACAAAATATGCCAATCTAACGCTATACATATAGAGCCCCTTTCTAGAGAAGTCACTAATTTCTGGATTATCTTCTTCTGGGAAGTCTCATAAACACCCTGGATGTTTTAATGTCACTGAGATTTCACATTGTGTTTGGGATTTTAAAATGTGTAGTATTGTACCTAGTATTGTACCTATTACATAGTAGGCTTCGCAAAACTACTGTTGGGTGAATACATTTAGAATAAATTACTCACTTCACTTGCATAAATACACACACACACGAATACTTTCTAGGTAATTGATATGGCTGTCACAAATTTCTGTATCTTGTGGAGAATTGTTTGGGTTAAGTAAAAGAGACTATATAAACAGCGTTAGCTTCTCTGGAAAGTTGGAGCTCTGAGAAAAACAGCTGGAAGAAAAAGGGATTTGAAAAATGAATAGGTTGTATTTCTCTTTTGAAGATTAGAGAGATGAGTAAAATGTGAAACTAAGTATGCTTACATGACCTTGGACATTATTCTGGACTCTGAGCAAAACTTATTTTGCCACCTCAGTCAAAATAATTTTCTCAAATAAGGTCTGTGTTCTCATCTGTCAAATGAATGTGCTAAAAATGACCTTCACGGGAGAGTCCTCAAGAAAAGCTAACAAATGATTGCTAAGGTCCTGGTTTATTATTCAGGATTTATCTATACTCAAACTAAGAGACATTTAATTTAAAATCTTCCAGTGTTTGGCTATCTGCTGAAAGAAAAAAAAAAGATCACGATAAGTGTGTATATAAAAGAAAAGCTGACAGTTGAAAAACTGAAATGAAAAATAATGACATAAACAATGTTAGGAGATGCCTTCAAGGAGACGAGTTCTCAGAAAGTTGAGATCTCAATTTAGAACATTTCTTTCTCTCTAATTGTTGTTCTGTGTGCTGCTGCAATATGATGAAATGGCCATAAACTTAGTGTGATAGGCTTGCAGAATAATTTACTTATAATTTAACATTTACTTTTATGCTATGCAATTACTTACATTGCTTTTTGCTGAAGACAATACATTTAAACAGCTGCACACAATGAAAAAATAGCTGACAGGGTCAATTCTAAAGTTATACTAAGGTTTAGTTACATTCCTTTTCACCCAGTGGACTTAACAAATTAGGCAGCCTGAGACTAATTGAAAGAAAATCAAACAAGTAATCAGGAGCCCTTGATTCTCCTGTAAACCTTGTCATGATCTAGCTCTCTGAATTTTGTAGTTTCATCTTTAATGAGTGAGTCACTATTTCTTATCTGTAAACACTGTCATTGGATGGTCAATATTTTTTTCATCACTAACATTCTGTGAGAGTGATAATAATGTTGCTTACAGAATCCAGGAAAGGCTGTGCTGTTTATGAGATTGAATTTATCCCCAAATCCATAGAAATCTACATATGTTGGATGTCTACTTTACGGTATTGTGCAAGACTGGTTCATAATCATAGGCTTTATTTTGTACTTAAGATTTTTTTATATCTTTCTTCTTCTCGAAAGTTTGCAACACAATTTCACATGAGCAGTTTTACTGCAAAATATTAGTTGCCTGGTTACAATGCAGAAATGATTATATAAAAACTGCACTTAAGACATCTTTATGTTAAATATCATTTCTACGATATTTGGCTTTGAGTGTTAAACATTCTATGTTAATTTTAAAATTAACACGAATATCTTTAACTACCAACACATCAATTTTGGCTTGTATAATTTAGAATTGGGGTGATTCTGACAGTAAATACCTCTGTTAGAATTAAGTTCCAAGTAAAGGACATAACTTAGAGGCCTATATTTTTAAAGCTCGTAGGAGACAGAAAAATTTTAGTATACGTATTTTATAGTAGAATAACAAACGTATTAAACTGTTTTATTGAGATATAATTAACATTAAAATTTTACTCACTTAATATATATAACTTGATGTTTTAAAATATATTTACATGGTTGTGCAACCATCATCACCACAGTCTAATTTTAAAACATTTTTACGCCTCCTAAAAGAAACCCCATATCATCAGCGCTAAGCAATCAATCCCCATCTCTCTTCCCCTTTCCCACTTCCAGTCCTAAACAACCATCAATCTGCTTTTTGTCTCTATGGAAGTGCTTATTCTGGATATTTCAATAGATGGAATCATATAATATCTGTCTTTTGTGATTTGATTCTTTCACTTAGTAAAATGCTTTTAAGGATCAGCAATGTGGTAGCATGTATCAGGACTTCATTTCTTTTTATTTTCATTGAGTGAATTATACCACATTTTATTTATATATTCATTAGTTGATTAATATTTGGATTGTTACCAATTTTTGACTATTAGGAAGTGCTGCTATTAACATTTTTTAATAAATTTTTACATGGACATATGTTTTAATTTTTCTTGGGTGTATAAATGTGAGTAAAATTACTGGATCATATGGTAACTTTATGTTTAATATTTTGAGAACTAGTCAACTGTTTTTTAAAAATGCTCACAATATTATATACCCACTAACAATAAGGGTTCCAATTTCTCCATACCTTTGTCAACACTTATTATATATATTTTACTATAGCTATCCAATGGGTATGAAGTGATATCTCTTTATGGCTTTGATTTGCATTTCCCTAATGACTAATGACATTGAGCATCTTTTCATGTATATCTTCTTTGGAGAAATGTCTATTTTAGTCCTTTGCCATTTTTAAGTTAGCTTGTGTTTTTGTTATTGAATTTTAGAAATTTTTAAAAATATAAATTACATGTTGTTTTTTGTTGTTTTATGATAAAACAGCCTAGTGGTTGTGATGTGATGTTGAGCGCCTTTTCGGGTAATAATTTCGATATTTGTATATCTTTGGAGAAATGTTTATTTAAGTCTTTTGCCAATTTTTGTATTGAGTTGCTTAGATTTTTGTTGTGTTTTAGGAGTTCTTTTTTATATTCTGGATATTAAACCATTATCAGATACACAATGTGCAAAAATTTTCTTTCATTGTATGGACTCTCTTTTCACTTTTTTGATAATGTTCTTTGATGCACAGAAGCTTCAAATTTTGATAGTTTAACTTACCTACTTTTTCTCTTGTTGCTTGTGCTTTTAGTGTCATAACTTTGACTCCTTAGTCAAATCTAAGTTCTTGAAAATTTACCCTATATTTTTTCTAAAATTTATTATATTTAGGTCATTGATCAATTTTGAGTTAATTTTTGTACATGGTGTGGGGGTAGAGGTCCAACTTCATTCTTTTGCATGTAGAAATCTAGTTGTTTTAGAACCACCAGTTGAAGAGACTATTCTTTTTTTGAATAGACTTGGTACCCTTGTCAAAATCAGCTAGCCACAACTGTATGGATTTATTTTTGAACTTTTAATTCTATTTTGTTGTTCTATATGTCTATCTGTACGTCAGTATCACATTCTTTTGATTATATCTTTATAGTATGGTACACTTGCATTCCACATAAATTTGAGGATCAGTTTTTCTATTTCTGTAAAAAAGGCTATTGGAGTTTTGACAGGGGTCGAAATAAATCTATAGATTGCTTTGTGTAGTAAGGACATCTTAACTTTATTAAATTCTCCTATCCATGAGCATGAGATACATTTTCATTTACTAAATTTCTTTCTGTAGTGTTTTGTAGTTTTCAAGTCTGGTTAAATTCATTCCTAGGTATTTTGTTCTTTTAAATGCTCTTGTAAATGGAATTCCTTCCTTAATTTACTTTTCATATTGTCCAGTGATGGTATATAGAAACACAATTGATTTTTATGTGTTGATTTTATACCCTAAGACTTTAAAAAGTTCATTTATTAGTTCTATTAGTTTTCTTGTGTGTTCTTTGAGATTTTCCACATATAGGATTATTTCATCTGTGAACAGAGATAATTTTATTTCTCTCTTTCCAATTTGGATGTCTTTTATTTCTCTTTAACGTTTAATTGCTATAGCTAGAACTTCTAGTATAATGCTTAATGACAGTGGTAAAAGTGGTATCCTTGTTTTATTCTTGATTTTAAGAAGTAAGTTTTCAGTCTTTCACATTGCATATGATGTTAGCTGTGGGTTTTACATAAATGCTCTTTATCATGTTGAGGAACTTCCCTTCTATTCTTAATAATGTTATAATGTTGCTTTCAATCATTAAATAGTTTAAACAAATTAAGGGAAAAATTAATCTACTATATTTACACAGATATTTACTATTTTTGTTGGTTTTCCTTCCTTCCTTAAGTTACCATTTTCCCTCTATTATCATTTCCCTTTTATCTGAAGAATTTACTAATATTTCCTTTAGAGAAGATATGCTGGCAATAAATTTTCTTAGGTCTCCTGCACCTGAGAATGTACTTATCTCTCCTTCATTCCTGAATGATATATTTTTTTGAATACCAGAATGTTGAATTCTGGTTCGACAGTTCTTTTCTCTCAGCACTTTAAAAATGTTGTTCTAGTACCCATGGTTTCTGATGAGAAATCAATTCTCATTCAAACCATGGTCTCTTATAGATAATATATCATTTCTCTCTTGCTGCTTTTAAGACTTTTTTGGTCTTCAATTTTCAGACATTTGATTATGATTTTTCTAGGTATGGATTTCTTTGTGTTTATTCTAATTGGGATTAGCTGAGCTTCTTGAACTTGCAAGTTTATGTATTTAGCCAGTTTGTTAAGTTTTCAGCATTTGTTTTTCAAAATGTTTTATGTACCTCCTTTTCTCCTTTTCTCTGTAACTCTACACAAATATTAAAAGTGTTCATGTTGTCTTACACATCCATGAGGCTCAGTTTCATTTTTCATTTTTTCTTATTGTTCTGATTAGATAATTGCTATTGAAATGTCTTTAATTCTTTGACTCTTCCGTCTTCTTTATTTGGTTATTGAGTCCTTCCAAAGAATTTTTGTTTCAGTTATTTTGTATTTTAGTTTTAAATTTTTTATTTGGTTCTTTTTTATATTATTTGTTTCCTTGTAGAGACTTTCTGTGTTTCTGTCTTTTAAAAAATATTCACCTCTACTTTTTTCTTTCCTTCTTTTTTCCTTTCTTTCTTTTCAATTTAAAAAAATTCAAATTAAAGTTGACATTCAATATTATTTTATATTAGTTTCAGGTGTACAGGTGTACAGCATAGTGGTTAGACTTTTATATAGTTTATGAAGAGATTAGTCTAGTATCCACCTGGTGCCATACATAATTATTATAATATTACTGACTGTATTTCCATTTACCTTTATTTCTTGAAGTTGTTATCTTTGTTAGATAGCATCTACATCATCTCAAGATTGACATCTATTTGTTTTCTATTCTTTTTTAGGTCATCGAGATTTCCCTGGTTTTTATATGCTAATTTTAAATTGTATCCTGGACATTTGGTATATTTATTGTTATGAAATTATAAGTCCATTTTAATTCCTGTGAAGATTGTTAGTGTATGTTTATATGCATGTGTGTGCACTTTATCAGTTAATAAACCTGTTTAGGTTTAGGTTGAAAGTTCCAAATTACGTTCTGTGTGCTATGGCTCTAAGTTGGTTCATTTTTCAAGAAGTTTGCAGTGCTAATTGGCCCTGACCCTGTATGTAGCATTCAGAGGTCAGTATGAGGTCTTTGGGAGTGAACTATCAATAGTTCAGTTCTCAGTGCCTTTACTGTGTTGTTTAGGGTCAAATTCATGCTCAGATTATATACAACTTTATAGGATCATTTTCTTGAATTCTCTCCTCTTCAGTTTCTCTGATATTCTCTGGCTCTCAGAGGCCCCCCACTTTTCTCTTCTGTCTAGAGAGCTAGGGCTTTATGTTCCCCACTCTGTTTTGTTTTTCTCACAGTTTTGTCTGCTACTGGAGCCAAGCAGTAGGACTATAAAAAGAGAAAAAAAAGAATTGAGTTACTCCTTCACATTTTCAGGACAGTAGTTCCTCTTGTTAGAATGAAGAATTTCTTTCCCTCAGAGTTTAGATGCCTGTCCAGCTGCTGCTGTCCAGCCCTGACACCACTGCCATGGGTTTGCCTGGGACTAGGATGCAGAGAATGGGGGGTGGGGGGAATGCATTTTTTTAAACTCTCCTTCAGCCCAGGGGCTCCCTTTCTTAATATCTAGATCAAAAATAAAGGTCTTCTCTTATAGTTCTTTCTACCTATATCCAGAGTGTGATTCTGGCCTCTGTGCTGCTTTTCAGTCCAGGCTGGGAACTACCAGGGAAAAAGAAAAAGAAACTCACCTCCACACATTCTTATTTTGAGTTCTGGTTTCCCTTTCTCATTCTACCATATTATTTTTTAGTTTTCAGATAGCTGCTTAATGCATCTATAGGTTTTTAGTTGTTTTCAGTAGGAGAGACAGATATATATGTTTATATTATGTTTATAAATATGTTTATATTTATCTGAATTGGCATCAGAAACTTAAATGCATATTGAAAAGATTATATTAAAATGGATGACTTCTTATTTCTATTTTAATTACTTATTTTTCTCCACATATTTTTAAGTTTACATTTTCTAAACCATTCTAGGCAAATGGTACAAATTATTTTTGAAAAAAGACTCTATAAAACAACATTCCAGGCCTTCCATTGGTATTTAGACTTGTATTTTAATTACCTTACCATCAAGAATTACTTTTTTATATGATTTCATTAAATTTTAAGTCCCCCTCCCTTTTTTTAAAGTTTTAACTGTCGCATATTATACTATTTTCTAAGTAAGAAGTTATTTAATGGAATGTATCAATTTAAATAAAAATTTGCAAGCACATCCAAAGGACAGAGTGGGCAGGTACCAGAGCTCTGCTAAAACATATCCTGCTCTGTAGAGTCAGCTCCTGTACAATAGCTCCTTCACCGTAATTATGGACAGTCCTTGCAATCAATCAGTTTAAGTGTCAGTTCCTGCCACTGATGTGAAAACATCAACCAAGGCTCAACTATAACAGGAGGGCACATACAACCTTCATAAGGGACACTATTGGAGAACCCAGATCAGGTGACCAGGGAGACTGCACCACTGGATCCCACAGAACATTTACTACATAAGTCCACTCTATTAAGTCTGAGAGACATAGCAGCTCTACCTAAAACATAGAAACAAAGACAGGGAGGCAGCCAAAATGGCAAAACAAAAAAACATGTCTCAAATGAAAAAACAGAACAAAGCTCCAAAAAAAGGACTAAACAAAATCAAGACAAGCGATCTACCAGATGAAAGAGTTCAAAGCACTGTTTCTAAGGATGCACAATGATATCAATGATAACTTCAACAGAGATACAAAACATAAAAATAGAGATAGAAAAAAGTGTAAAAAAGAACCAGTCAGAAATAAAGAATACAATGACTGAATTAAAGCATATATTAGAGGAAATCAACAGTAAACTAGATAAAGCAGAGGACTGAATCAATGACTTAGAGGATAAGATAGCAGAAAATACCCTACACAACAGTAACAAGAAAAAAAGCCCCAAACAAATGAGGATAGTTTAAGGAGCCTCTGGGATAACATCAAGCATACCAACATTCACATCCTAGAGATACCAAAGGAGAAGAGAGACAGCAAGGAATTGAAACCTATTTGAAGAAATAATGATGGAAAACTTCCCTATCCTGGTTAAAAAAATAGACATACAAGCCCAGGAAATGCAGAGTTCCAAACAAGATGAACCCGAAGAAGCCCACATGAAGACACACCAAAATTAAAATGCCAAATGTTAAAGACAAATAATCTTAAAAGTAGCAAGAGAAAAGCAGTTAGGCACCTACGAGGGAGCTCTCATAAGACTGTTAGCTAATTTCTCAATAGAAACTTTGCAGTCTAGAAGGGACTGGCACGAAATATTCTAAGTGATGAAAAGCAAGGACCTACAACCAAGATTACTCTACCCAGCCAAGCAATCATTTAGCATTGAAAGACAGATAAAGAGCTTCCTATACAAGAAGAAGCTAAAGGAGTTCATCACCACCAAATCAGTATTATAAGAAATATTAAAAGGACTTCTCTAATACTAAGAAAAAAATATAATAAAAATATGAATACTAAAATGGCAATAACTACATCTCTATCAAAAGACATGCACAGAATGAAAGTAAAAGGATAAAAAAAGATGTATCATGAAAATGGAAACAAAGAAAAAAACAAAGAGAAACAAAGAAAGTTGGGATAGAAGAGTTATACCAGACAAGATAGACTTTAAAACAAAGGCTATAACAAGGGACGAGGAATGAAGGACCCAGTTATTCCACTTCTGGGTATCTATCTGAAAGACCTAGAGGATATTGTGCTGAGTGGAGTAAGCCAGACAGAAAAAGACAAACGTCATATGATTTTACTTATATGTGGAATATAAAGAACAGGAGAAACGGCAACAACAACAAAACAGAAACAAACTCATAGATACAGGGAACATTTTGATAGTTGCCAAATTGGAGGGAACTTTTGGGGGATGAGTGAAAGAAGGAGGGGATTAAGAGGTACAAATTGATAACTACAAAATAGTCATGGGGATGTACAGCATAGCATGGGGAATATAGTCAATAGCTTTGTAAAAATAATGTATGGTGTGAGAATGGAACTGGATTTATCAAGGTGATCACTTCGTGAGTTATACAAATGTTTAATCACTATGTTGTACACTGGAAACTAATGTGATATTGTATGCCAACTGTAGCTGAAAAATAAAAAAATAAAATTAAATAAAAATTCTCATAGTTATATATACATATTTAAGAACAATGACACAATGAAAGGAAAGAAAGAAAATTTTCAGTAATGATCCCACCCATTATAAAAGATGGCAAATCTCTACCTGTTGGATATACATCCATAATCCATAGAGTTTGCTGACTATATGCTTCAAAATAATATATATATGTAGAATGCTAATTTTGGGGGAGCACACATAAATATACATGTATATTTAAAAAAATTTTTTTTAATTTATTTTTTTGGGGTAACATTGGTTAACAAATTTAAGTAAGTTTCAGGTGTACAGTTTAACAGTAGGCATTTTGTGTTCCCCTCTCATAGTTAAATTTCTTTCTGTCACCACATATTTGACCACTTTTACCTCATCTACCTCACCCTTCCACCCTTCCCCCACCCTCTGGTAAGCATTAGTCCATTGACCATGTCCATGAGTCTCTGCTTGTTTGTAGTGTTCATTTGTTGCTTTTAGGTTTATATCCCACATATAAGTGATATCATGTCATTTTCAACTTTTTCTGTCTGGCTTATTTTGCTTAGCATGATTATCTTGAGGTCCTTCCATGTTGTTGCAAATGGCAGTATTTCATCTCTTGTTATGGCTGAGTAATATTACACTGTATACATGTACCACAATTTCTTTATCCAATCATCTATTGTTGGTTACTTCCATGACCTGGCTACTGTGAATAATGCTGCTATGAACATCGGGTATGAGTTTTCAAGTCTTTGGGGTAAATACCCAGTAGTGGGATTGCTGGCTCATATGGTAGATCAATTCTTAGTTTTCCGAGGAACCTCCATACTGCTTTCCATAGTGGCTGTACTAATTTGCAGTCCCACCAGCTGTGTATGAGTTTCTTTTCCTCTATATCCTCTCCAACACTTATTATTTATTACTTGTCCTGTTGATAACAGCTTTTCTAACAAATGTGAGATGTTATCTCATTGTGGTTTTGATTTGTATTTCCCTAATAGCTAGTGATATTGAGCATCTTTTCATGTTTGTTGGATATTTGTATATCCTCTAGGGTGAAGTGTCTGTTCAGGCCCTCTGCTCATTTTTTGATTGGATTGTTTGTTTATTTTTTGTTGTTACTGAGTTTTATGAGTTCTTTATATATTTTGGATATTAGGCCCTTATTGAAGGCATTAAGTTGCAAATATATTTTCCCATTCGGATGGTTGTCTAGTTTCCTTATCGACTTTTTTTTTTTTTTTGCTGTGCAGAAGCTTTTTAGTTTGATATAGTCCCATTCATTTATTTCTGTTTTTATTACTACCTTGCCTTTGAGGTCAAATTCATAAAATCTTTTTTTAGTCCAAGGACCATGAGTTTAGTTCCTATGTTCTTATATTTTCTTCTATGCACTTAATTGATTCAGGTCTTCAATCCATTTTGAGTTAATTTTGTTGTGTGGTGATAGACAACAGTCTAGTTTTATTCTTTTGCAGGTGGCTTTCCAGTTTTCCCAGCATGATTTATTGAAGAGGCTTTCCTTTCTCCACTGTATGTTTTTTGGCTTTTTTTTTTGTCGAAAATTATGTGCCCATGTAAACATAAACATGGGTTTATTTCTGGACTCTCGATTCTGTTCCACTGGTCTGCATGTCACTTTTTTCTGCCAATACCATGCCTTTTTGATCACTGTTGCTTTGTAGTATAATTCGAAGTCAATTAGAGTGATGCTTCCAGCCTCATTCTTTTTTCTCAGGACAGCTTTGACAATTTGAAGTCTTTTGTTCTTCCATAAAAATCTGATGATTTTTTGTTCTATTTTTTTAAAAAAATGCCTATGGGACTTTGATGGGGATTTCATTAAATCTGTATAATGCTTTTGGTAATAAGGCCATTTTAACTATGTTGATTCTTCCAATCCAAGAACATGGAATATCTTTCCATTACTATGTATCTGTCTCGATTTCTTTAATAGAGTCTTATAGTTTTCATTATATAGGTCCTTCACTTGTTTCATTAAATTTATTCCTAGATATTTTATTCTTTTTGTTGCAATTGCAAAAGGAATTTTTTTCCACTTCTTTTTCTGACACTTCATTATTAGAGTATAGAAAAACTGGATTTTTGAACATTGATTTTGTATGCAGAGACTTTACTGTATTTGCATATTGTTTTCAGTAGTGTTCTTGTGGAGTCTTTAGGGTTTTCTACATACGGATTCATGTCATCAGCAAATAGTGACAGTATGACTTCGTTTCCTATTCGGATGCCTTTTATATCTTTCTCTTGTCTGATAGCACTCGCTAGGACCTCCAATGTTCTATTGAATAACAGTGGTGATAGTGGACAGCCTTGCCTTGTTTCTGATCTTAGAAGGAAGGTTTTTAGATTTTCACCATTAAGTATAATGTAGGCTGAGGGTTTGTCATATATGGCCTTTATTATGTTAAGTTTCTTTCCTTCTATACCTATTTTGTTAAGTGTTTTGATCATAAATGGATGCCGTATCTTGTTGAAGGCTTTTTTTGCATCTATTGATATGATCAAATGATTCTTATTTTTTAATTTGTTTGTGTGGTGTATCATATTAATTGATTTGTGTATGTTGAACCATCCCTGTTCTCCTTGGATGAAGCCCACTTGATTGTGGTGCATAATCTTTTTAATACGTTGCTGTATTTGGTTTGCCAGTATCTTATTTAAGATTTATGCATCTGTGTTCATGAAAGATATCGTTCTGTAGTTTTCTTTTTTGTGTGTTATGTTTAACAGGTTTTGGTATCAGAGTAATATTGGTCTCATAAAATTAGTTAGGAAGTATTGCCTCATCTTCGATTTCTCGGAAGAGTTTGAGGAGAGTAGGTATTAAATCTTTAAATGTTTGGTAGAATTCACTGGTGAAGCCATCTGGTCCTGGACTTCTACTTTTTGGTAGGTTTTTGATGATTGTTTCAATTTCTATGCTAAAGATCCATCTATTTAGATTTTCCAGTTCTTCTTTATTTAGTCTCAGAAGATTGTATTTCTCTAAGTACTGTCCATCTCTTTTAGGTTATTAAATTTGGTCTTATATACTTTCACATATTATTCTCATATGATTCTCTGTATTCTGCGGTCTGTTGTAACTTTTTTCATCCCTGATTTTATTTATTTTTGTCCTTTCTCTTTTTTCTTTAGTGAGTCTAGCCAGAGGTTTGTCAATTTTATTAACCTTCTCAAAGAACCAGCTCTTTGTTGCATTTCTTTTTTCTTTTTCTTTTTGTTTTCAATTTCATTTAATTCTGCTCTAATTTTGATTATTTCTTTCCTTCTGCTAACTTTAGGCTTCATTTGTTCTTCCTTTTCTAGCTTTTTTAATATGAAGCATTGTTTTTTATTTGGACTCGTCCTTGTTTTTTGATAGGCCTGTAATGATATGAATTTACCTCTTATGATGCTTTTGCCATATTCCAAAAGTTTTGATATGTTGTACTATCATTATCATTTGTTTCTATATATCTCTGAGTTTTCTTTTTATTTATTCTTTGACCCAGTCATTATTCAGTAGCACATTGTTTAATCTTTATATATTTATGGTTCTTTTCACATTCTTTTTGCAGTTGATCTCCAATTTCAAAGTATTACTAGTGGAGAATATAGTTTGTCTGTTTTCAACCTTCATATTATTCATATATTTCATTTTTCATATATTTCAATCCTCATATTGTTGAGGCTATTTCTGTGCCCCAGAAATATGGCCAATTCATGAGATTGTTCCATGAGCACTAGAGAAGAATGTATAAGCAACTGTTTTGAGATGAAAGGCTCTGTAAATGTCAATTAAGTCCTGTTGGTCTAATGTGTCATTTAAGGATGTTATTTCCTTATTGATTTTCTGTATGGACGATCTGTCCATATCCAACAGTGGGGTATTTAAGTCCCCTACTACAATAGTGTTTTGGTCTATTTCTCCCTTTAGTTCTGTTTTTAATTGCTTTATATACTTCAGGGCTCCTCAATTGGGAGCATAGATATTAATAAATGTTATGTCTTTTTGGTTCATGATTCCCTTTATCATTATGAAGTGTCCCTCAGTATCTTTCTTTACCTTTTTTAAAATTATTTTTTAGTCTATTTCAGCCAATATTACTACTGGTAATCTAGCTTTTCTCTGAATGCCATTTGCTCGAAATATCATTTTCCAGCCTTTCACTTTGAGTTTATACTTTTCTTTGGAACTGAGATGTGTTCCTAGAGGCAGCATATGGTTGGATTTTCTTTTTTGATCCATTCTGCAACTCTGTGCTTTTTAATTGGTGAGTTCACATCCATTTACATTTAGTGTGATTATTGAAATATGAGGTCTTCTTATAGCCGTAGCCATTATATCTTTTGCTTTCTGGTACCTCAGTGTTTCCATTGCTTCCTTGTCCTTGTGTCTGTTTTTTTTTTCTTTTCTTTTTTTATTGTGGTTGGCTTTTGTGGGTTTCCCCTCTGGTCCTTCTTATTTTATGTTATATACTTCGGTTTGGAATCTTTAATGTGTGGTTACCATTATGAATGTGTAACGGATAGTTATATATATAGTAGCCCATTTTCTTCTATGTGTGACTTATCTCCGTTTTCTTTTGTAAATCTGGATCTTTGAATCCTCCCCTTTTCAGTCATTGTTGTCTAAATTTGTCCCTATGAATGCTGAACATTCATTACTATCTTGCTATACCAAATTTCTTCTTATTGTTTAAGCTTATAATGCCCCTTTCTTAGTAAGGATTGCACTCCTCTGCTTCTATTTGTCTGATAATCACTTTACTCCAAATTATATATTTTTTTGTCATTTTGTTTTAGGTGAACTGACCTCTTTCAGTATTTCCTGTAGTTCAGGCCTCGCAGTGGAGTATTCCCTTAGTTTTTATATGACTGGAAAAGTCTTTATTTCTCCTTCGTATCTAAAGGAGAGCTTTGCTGGATACATTATTCTTGGCTGGTTGTTCCTTTCATTTAATAGTTTGAATATTTGTTTCCACTCCTTTCTGGCTTGTAAGGTTTGTGCTGAGAAGTCCGACGATAATCTAATGGGTTTACCTTTATAAGTTACCCTTTTTTTCCCCCCGGCTGCCCTGAGAATTCTGTCTTTGTCATTGATTTTTGATAATTTTAATACAATGTGTCTTGGTGAAGGCCAGTAAGTGTTCTGTTGACTTCTTGAGTTCCAAGCTTCAGCTTATTTCTTAGATTTGGGAAATTCTCATCAACAATTTGCCTGAAAATGCTTTCTAGTCCCTGCTCCTTTTCCTCGCCTTCAAGAATGCTCATTATTCTTGTGTTTCCTCTCCTGATGGTATTAGCTAGTTCTTGTATTTCTCTTTCATTATTTTTCATTTTTTGGTTTCTCTCTTTTTCCTTCTGATTTATTTCGAGATTTCTGTTTTCAATATCACTGATCCTTTCCTCCAATTGGTTAACTCTATTTCCCAAGCTTGCTATTTCA
The DNA here is from genome assembly GCF_000325575.1 of Pteropus alecto. Taxonomy (NCBI): domain Eukaryota; kingdom Metazoa; phylum Chordata; class Mammalia; order Chiroptera; family Pteropodidae; genus Pteropus; species Pteropus alecto. Next base: position 7,055,692 of record NW_006440638.1, on the reverse strand, counting down.
CTTTTCAACACTTGCAGTGTCTTATTTTTCTCCTGAAGTTCTATTCAGTTCATTCTGATGGTTTCAATCTCCTTGCTAAAGGACTCATTCTGCTCATTTAGCTGTTTTTTCAGTTTCTGAAATTGTTGATATGATTCGTTTTGGGTCTCATTGAGTTTTTTCAGAAGTACCATCCTGAATTCTCTGACATTTAAGTCTCATATTTCTATGTTCATAAGCTTATTTTCTGTAGATTTCTCTTTATTTCTGAAATGCCTTGCCACCTTCGTTGTTCATGGTGTTTAATGGACTATTTCTCCATCTGGGCATTAATGGAAGTGTATTCTGATTTTTTTTTCTGGAAAGATTTATTCTATAAAGGTCTTTCTTTAGCTTGTTGCAAAGAAGGCATTTTTCTTTTGGTTTCCAGTAGGTGGTGTCTAAGCCTCTTGGATCTTTGTTTTATATAAAGTCTTATTAATGCCTTTTTTCTCTTATAGATAATGAATCATGCTCGCTACCCTCAATCTCAGTCCCTCTCTGTGTTAGCGACAGTTTCAGTAGTGTTTTAACAAATTCCCCTGGGACTCTGCAGTGTTCACTTAGAGGATTTGGGGGAGGGGCCCTCTTGGTTGGGGGATGGTGGCTGCAGCTTAGCCTCGCGTTTTGCAACCATGGCTGGTAATAATCACTTGTTGTTTCTCTGCTGTCCCCACTTCTCTGCTTTCTGCCCTGATCCATGGGCACTGCCACAGGCTGCGTGTTCATGGCTCTCCCAGGCCAAGTTGTTCTGGGAACCTGCTGCACCTTCTCCCCTCCCCCTCCTCCTGCAGGGAGCTCCAGCTGGGATAGGCAGCTTCTTTGTTTCTCCCAATCTTCCACTCAACTCCTGGGATTCTGACCTGTGATAGCTCCTATGCACAGATCTCACACTCAGAAGTGCTGGTGTGTTGACTGTGTATTTTTTTGTTATTTTTAAATGTTCAGTTTATTGTTGTTTCAAGGGGAGAGATCTGGGGATGTCTCTCACTCCACCACGTTTTCGACATCACTCCTAGAATTCTAATTTTTTGGCAACCTCTTACTACTGATTGAGTTGACATATACCTGAGAATTTTTTTCAATGATATAGTCATCACAACTATATATATTTTCATTATATATATATCATCATTATATATATTTTCCTAAATAATTAAAGTTATACCAAACATTTTGTGGTGTTTAATAATAATAATATAAGTAAGTCCAGTTTTATCCTGTCTAGGAAGTGTAAGAATACTGGGTGAGAATAGAAGTATAGAACATAACTTCAGTATTGCAAAAAATTATATATGCCTGACCTTGTGTAAATTTAAGTAGCAAAACTGACATATAACAAAGCTGGTAAGCATAGAGGTAAAGGTTTTTTAAAATCTGAAATTTAAAAAAAGCAAAAAAGGTTATGTTTCCCTAAGGTGACTCTTTTGTAGTAGACTATAACAAAGCAATAAAGGAATAGGCAATACTTGCATACCCACTGGACTATTTAAATATTACTGTGAGTGAGAACAAAAGACTTCAAAATTTCCTTAGCTCTCTTGTTTAAATCTATATGGGAATACAGATTTAGAGCTAAATGGAGCACAATCTCACAGGGAGCCTCAGGAGGCTACAGGGACTATGAATATTGATGGGAATTCACTTCTGTGTTGTGCTCTGAACAAATGACAATGTAGTAAACAACTATTTCCTTGGAGATACAAATAGATTCCATAGGCTGTGAACTGAGACTCTTTCTCAGTCACATCTTATTCAAAGCAAACAATGTTATTTAGAAAGATACATATACCCTAACAATTAGATTGAGTATGGCAAACTAGAAACAAAGAAACAGAATTAGTTCCAACTCATTGTAACTATAAACAAGACTTTTTCTCTCTCACCAAGTAGGCTAGAGATGGCATTATTTTTGTTTCAGACTTTTGGAAATAAGTGAATACACTCTAGCAAAATTACCTTTGAGTATTTAGCAAGATTTTGCTGAATCTAAATTCTACCAATGCTATCCTTCAGAGAGATACAGTATCTTCTAGAAGATTGTTGCTAATATTTTCCCTTACTTTAAAAAGTTCTATTTTTCAAACAGAAAAATTTCTCTCTGGAGTCTGCCATGGTTCATAAGTGACCTTTCAGATTACAAAATGCCATGAGGAGCTAAGGGGAAGGTAAAGAAGGTAGACTAGTTGATGCAAAATCTGAAAATGATATTCTAAAGAGAAAAATATATATATTTTCTTTTTGGAGGAAGAAAGCTGCAAAAGCTGTTGAATGGAAATTTAGAGAAGAAAAAATTTACTCAACCTGAAGGCAGATGAGCAAATCATCAGAAATAATGGGGTTGAATAGTAAAACTGTCATAAAATTTAGCATGATGTCTGTAGATAATTACAATACTTTACAGCATTAGCTTAAAGAGCAACAGTTTTTAAAGATCAGGCAAATTTAGATTATTTAAAAAACAAACAAAAAAAGAAGTAAATTTGTGTATTGCTTTATTTTTACAGGGAAAAATAGTCTCAAAGTCTATTTTGGAATACCTGTGAATTTTCCAGTAACAGAGGCCACATATTCTTTGTGTGTCAGGATCGAAGCTGAGTTCTATGTACAAAGACAAAGAGTCTCTTTGCATAGCAAACACTAAGTGTCAGTCTATAGTAGTTCTCAGAAATTACTAGAAATGCATTAAAATGGAACAAAATGTGTTTTTCTGAATTCCTCTTAGGAAGAGTATTGCATTTTGAATTATTTTTTAATTAATTAATTTAAAATTTTTTAATTTTTAAAATTATAGTTGATGTTCCATATTATATCAATTTCAGGTGTCCAGTATAGTGGCTTCTGTTAGAAGGAATTATTTGGCATGTCCTTGGGGTTGACCTTAATGAGTATGCTCAAGTGATAATAGATGAGTAGCAAATTACCTTCCAAGAAACATGGATTTTTGTTTTTGTTTTTTAACTGTAGGGCTTTAGTATTCCCTGTGGAAGGTACAAGTTTGCCAAAAAGCAGAGTAACAGAAAAGCAAGGAGAAACATAGAAGTTCGAGCTTTTCCACCAGTAGCCCTCATTTGTCCCTTTTGACATGAAACCTTCAGTTTATTTTCTAAATAAATATTAAATATTTATACAATGCCTGTTAAAAGAGGCAGTAAATTGTTAGCCTCCTTGGGGCACCCATATGATTCAATCTAAATCCGCTTATATGTTGCCATCACGGGTACTGTATACATTTCTAGTGTTACTTGTTTCCCTTCTTTTTATAGGATGTTTTTGCTAATAGGAAGTATAAAAATGCCAAATTTTTTCTCCACCTATACATTTGAAAAGTAGGAACTAGGTGTTGCAGATTCTGTTGGAGACTATTGATTTTGTCAGTTTTTCCTAAAACTTTATACCTTCATGCCATAAATTAGACTGTCTCAGCTGCCCTAGCTTTCCTCATGCCCATGCTTCTCCTAGATCTACCACGCAGAGCTGCTGTCAAATATGCACACGTTCTCACATCTCACATTCTTAGTGCCTTTCCAAGATGCAGCAGAGTCCTGAGTAGCTGCGGGTATTAGGTCAATTCTTTTTATTTTGACACACTTGCAGCAAGCTGACCCAACCTTGGCCCTATTTTCTTGAACTGTCATTAAAGATCTAAGTCCCTCAGATCATCCATTTCTCTTTAGTTTTCTCAACCCACTTCTGTTCTCCCTGACCAACTCCCAAAATTTCAAATCTTCTCTTTGAGAAACTTGTTCTTATTATGGGACTACCATTCCTCCTCAATCACTTCACTGATTCTTCCTGACAATACCTGCTTTTAAGTGAACACCAGCTCTTCTTTGAGGAAATAATTTTCCTTGCAGATTTCACAAATAGAAGGAAGACTGTCACTCTCCCAAACGCCATTTACAGTCTGGTTTGTGGTTTGAGTCCATGGCCAGAGGCTGCTGGTTGTTCTTGGTTATTCCTTCTCCTTTCTTCTGTAGCAATAGAATGCCCAGTTTTTCACTGAGTCATAGTTGTCTTGAATAAGCATATTTCCCAGAATCCTTTATAACTGGCTGGCACATGATTCAGTTCTGATTAATGAGATATGGTTATTTTGGTGGCACTTTGGAAGGATAGAGATAAACATGTGGGATCTAATCCCATCTTGAACCTGGAAGTTCTATAAATTTTTAACCTTTTTTTGATGATGACACTTCTTTATAACAAATTGAGATTTGGTTTCTCATAATTTCTCTCTTTTAGCTCTTAGCTGAGTTTGGAGATAAAGAAAACCAGACTAGTAAACAGGGCTTGTTTGGCAAATTGAGGAGAATATACCTTCTCTAAAGTAAATAATTTTTACTGAGCTCCAGCCAACTGTATAATCCAGGAACTTGCTCTTTTATCCTGCCCATAGGTTCAATTACCTTCACTTGTAGAAATGGGTTTCAATTAAAAGCAAAACAAATTAACACTAACAGGCCAACCACAACATATCTGCGTGCTCTATCTGGCCTAAGCATCCCCAGATGTGACCACTATGTTAGACTAACACAATTTAAGAATAAGCTGTTCCTTTTGAACGTTTTTTGCATCAGCAATTTAGTTATGCCTTGCAGTTGAAAAATTGATAAGAAACAATGTTTTGAGAACAGAAAAGCCGAGATCTGGGAAGCACCCTCACCTTAGGTGTGTCTTAGTCTCACTTTCATGACACCATGGACAGAGACAATTATAAATATGAAATGGAAAATTCCATCACAACAGGGCTGAGCCTGATAGGAAAAGTGATTGACATTTCTCATGTACATGGTTTCTGTCTTAGTATGACTCTAATCACCAATAAAGCTTTTTTAAAGGCAGATAATAGAAGCAGTATCAGTAGTGTGTGAGCATGTATGAGAACGCCCTCCTCATAAGACCAATAATGAACTCTGTTTATTGCTATTCAGGCATCCCCATTACAGTATCCCCCGATCTACAATTTCACTTTACAAAGTTTCAGTTATTCCTGGCCAACCAAGATTCAAAAATATTAAAATCAAAATTCCAGAAATATATAATTAATAACTTTTAGACTGTGCCCCAATTTGAGTAGAGTGGTGAAATCTCCCACCATCCCACTCCATCCCACCCAGAACATGAATTGTCCCTTTATCTAGTGTATTCACACTGTATATCCCACCTATTAGCCACATAGTAGCTGTCTCAGTTATCAGATTGACTGTCACAGTATTGCAGTGCCTGTGTTCAAGTAACCCTTATATTACTTAATAATGCTACATTCACATAACTTTTATTATAGTATACTGTTATAATTGTTCTATTTTATTATGGTTGTTCTTAATCTCTTATTGTGCCTAATTTATAAATTAAACTTTATCATAAGTATGTATGTATAGGAAAAAAAACAATATATCTAGGGTTCGATACTATCTGCAGTTTTTGGCATACACTGGAAGTCTTGGAACACATCCCTGCAGATAAGGGAAGACTACTGTATTTCTATTATCCTACCTAGGTTTTTCTTGTATCTATAAAGATATTTTGAGACTTTTTTTTGTTAATACTTCATTATATAATAATATTTCTCTTAATTGCTTCGTGTGTTTGGCTTCCTTTAAAGAACACAGTTTCCTGAAGTACTCACAGCCTTGTATTCAACTCTCCACTCCAGAATTAGATTATGAATCAACTTCTAAATCTCTAGTCAGCAGTTTCTAGAATCTTATTTTTTCTCATGTTAAAAATTAGAATATTTCTGTATTCTATATTTCAGAAATTTGCCATATTCCTCATAATTCTTTAATAATTACTAACAGTTTGTATCTGTAAATTTTATTTCCTGGTGTGCAATTAGTCAGAATGAAAAATCTTGAAGTCATTTAAAACAACTCAATGCTCTCGTATTATTTTCATTTTTTTTTGTTTGTTTGCTTTTTCACCATTTATTTAAGCTGAAGTGTTTGGGTTAGGAGTTTGGAATGGAACTAAAATAACTAGATACAGATTTCGCTTTCTAAGACTTCAAGGAAGAATGGAGTAAACATGTTAACATGTGGGCTCAAATAATAATCATGATCATAATCATAATAATAAATTGAGCATTGCCAGTGTATGAGGACTATCTATTTGATATTTGCCTCTAGATACTTCTTTTTATCTCACAATGTTATAGGGATGATGCCATTCATTTTACAGAAAAGAGAAGTGCTAACCAAAGAGCTCCAATATGATATTAAAAATTTCACAACTCATAAGTAGAAGTATCAGTATTTAAATCTAAAGTTCACATTCATATCAGGTTACAGCTATTGCTAATTAGCCTTACTTGACTTGAAATTCTGTCCCCCATTAGTTCAAGTTGACTGTGCCAGTTTTGGCTTTAAGGTCATTCTTCTTAATAGAGAAGCCAGAAACAAAATAGGGTTCAGAAGTAATGCTTATTTTTTGTCACCCACCAATATATTCTAATTCCGTCATCAGTGGACATATATGGCTATGCAATACTAATAGAAGCATATTTCATTGCCTTCTCCCACTACTGGGTAATGTTCTTTTTATTCTCCTTATTCTAGCTTTAAACATATTTGTAAATAACCTTTATGTTGTTTTTTCTTCTGACTCGTTCACAACTGTCCTTAATATACATTTCAACTTCTCTGTCATGAACTTATGGGTTTCTTTCTCCATTTTGTGTTCCTTCTACTTATTCATATGTCCTTCACTTGGAATCACTAAACGTCTCTCTGGCGAGCAGCATTTTAAATGACATTATGCTAAGTTAAATAAACCAGACAAAGAAAGGAAAAAAACTGCATGATCTCACCAATTTGGGGAATCTAAAAAAGTCAAATATATAGAGACGGAGTGTAGAACAGTGCTCACTAGGGGCTGAGTGGTGGAGGAAATGGACAGATGCTGGTCAAAGGTACAAAGGTGAAGTTACGGAGGATGAAAGTCTAGAGATCCAATGTACAGCATTATGACTATACCGTATTGAATACTGAAAATTTGCTAAGAGAATAGATTTCAGGTGCTTTCATCACTTATAAAGAATGGTAACTATGTGAGATGATATGTTAATTAGCTTGAATGTTGCAATTATTTCACTCTGTACATCAAATCATCGATTTTACACCTTAAATATATTTAATTTTTATTAAAAATGATTTAAAAAACAAATGCCTTCTTCCCCTATGGTTTATTCTTATTATGATCATACACAGCATTTACGTTTTCTCTTTAATTGAAATATCTTGCTTCTGAATATATTTGATAATAGCAGTAATCTATTCTGTCTCCTAAACTTCTGGAAATTAATTTTTTAAAGTCTTCTGTGATAGCATATCAAAAAGTAAAGTGCATCTTCTTTTATAACCTTTAATTCAGGCTCCCTAAATACAGTGGTGAAGGTTGTGCTCTGCACAAAGATGTCTTGATAAGAAAATACAATTGGAGCTGAATGAACTCTCCAAGTCATGAGGCTGTGGCATGAAGTTTGCACTCCCCTGCATCCCACCCTAGGAGACAAGATGCATGTGAGACCAGGCCTAAGGTTCCCTTCCTTGGCTATCAGGACAAGGTATTTTTCTTCTAAGCTTCCTGCCTTTTCATTTCATCAATAAAGTCTTTTTGGTAATAATTAAATCTAGAGCAGAAGTAATCTTCATTACTTTCACTGCCTCATTGGACATGAAAAGTCAGCAGGATAACAATACCAAGTGCTCTGCTTTGATCAGTGTAAGATTTCTAGCTAAATACAGGATAGCTGAAATTGCTCAACTTTTGGTAGGCATCTTTTCTAATAAAAAATAACTTGTATTAGAAAACATATTTCTCATTGGCTCAGTCTGCTCAGTGGTCAGGAGAAACCAAAATATCTTTAATAAAATAGATATTGTTCTTAATTTAGAGTTAAAAGACTAGTGTTTAAGTCTTGATGTCAGTTTCCTCTTACTAGCACCACAATTTAAAAGTAATTAGTCTTCCTTGTATCTTTTTACCTTCTATGAAATGAGATTAAATGGACTAATATGAAAGAGGTATTTTAAAAATATTATAGAAATTAGTATAATGAGAATAATAACAGAATCTCTTGTATTTTTCACCATTTTTGTTATCCTCACCTAAGTGAATATCTACTAAGCGAAAATCAGATGGACCATAGGTAGTCATTGCTTTGTTATGTTTGTGGCTTTGTGTTAAAAACTAACTTTAATGAATATTCTAGAACTTTATTATTTTATCAAAAGTTAGAGTCAAAATATTTTGACATGCACTTTTATAGGTTATAACTTAGCATGACACAGTATTTTGCTTATTAAAGATTACTTAAATGCCTTACTGTATTAATAGAGTAATGGTCATGAAAAATCTGGTACCTAAGTACTCAATCATATATAGCACTCTATTGTTCCATAAAATTTTTCGAATATTTATAAAAAAAGAGATAACTTTTAACTAATATACTTTGGTATCAGACTAACATGTTTGAATATTGGCTCTGAAAAATCCTGGCTGTGTGATCTTAGGCAAGAGGAATTTTAATTCTCTAAGTCTCAGTTAATTCATCTAAAAAATAATGATAAATATTTACTTGCTAACTGCAAAGAATACATGAGGTAGAGTAAGATATTGTGCATGAAGAGTACATTATCCTTCAATTGTTAGCCTTATTCTTAAAAAAAAAAATGCCACTGTATGCCATTATAAAATTAAGAGTCCACCTAAGGTTATATAATAACTTGTTGCACAAGTCCAGGGGGTGCCATTTTCGTAGCATTCCATGTAAATGGCATGCTCTGTGCAAAGCCTTAGTTGTACAAAGCCTTAGTTTTGAATGCAAGTGACTAACTCCATTGTTTCCAAATTCAATTAATTCAACAGATATATATTCAGTGTCTACTAGAAGCCTAGCACTGTGCTAGGTGACAGGAAAACAAAGACATATAGGATACTATCCTTTTTCTAATAAAACATATTCTTTAAAGAAATTTCAGATGTAGAATTATGCTAGAGAAAAAAAAAAAGAAGCAAGGCCCTTTGCTTTCATGTATAGCTCCTTATTGCATGTTAGGAAAAATCTCTGGGTAAAGAGTTAGAAAAAAACTATTTTCTATCAGGTGGGATGCAGGAAAGTACAAGCTTCTTGCCATTGCCCCTTGACTTGGAGAGCTAAAATCAGGCTGATTTCAGCTCTCAATCATATTTCTGAGCAAAGCACCTTTGTGCAGAGCACAACCTGAAAACTTTACTTAGAGATCCCAAATTGAAAGTTATAAAAGAGGACACATTTTATTTTTGGATATGCTGTCACAGACGATCCAGTGACATTATCTAGTGAAACTTCAAAATTTTGCATTATTTGTATGAATCTAAGTTATCGTATCTTGGCTCATTGTTGCATTCAATGAGATTTGAATTTGGCATTTACAAAAATTGAACAGCAATTTAAAAATTTACGGTAGTGTTTAGAGAAAATACCAAAAGGGATTGTATTCATACACAGAATTTAATATTTTTTCTTTGCGTCTTTCTCTTTCAATATCTCATACCCATGGGTGCATAGGGGTGGAGGAAATATGTTTTTTCCTGTCTCACCAGTTTAAGTCATTGGATGTTTATAGGAGTTGGTTTTATTTATAAGTAGAAAAAAGATGAGAAATGTTGTAATATAGTGTGATATTTAAGAAAAAAATATCTAATTTACAAACATCATTGACATCCATAGAGTTAGTGAACTAAGCTGGCGTATTTCTTTTTTATCCACTACTAGCTAAAGTTAATAGTGGTGTATTACAAATTATTTGTCTCCCAAATGTCTTGTAAAATATACCCCAAACTAAAGTTTAAATAAAACAAACTGCTCTACTTCCTTTTGACTCCTAACCCTAAAGGTTCATGAAAAATATATACACTTTGGGATAGGGAACAGATAATTAATGGTTGCCTATAATTCTGAAGCTGAACATGTTCAGTCTGGGTAATTACACCAAATCAGGCAGAAACACTATTATCAGATGTTAAATGCTATTGTACCACTAGGCTTTTTACCTTTGTTTTTCCACTTGAGATGAGACATGACACCTTAATTGAATATATCCTCAAGTTGATGACGAATTTTAAAATTTATAAAAGTACTTTCCCCCTACTGAGTACTCAAGAACAGTTCTAAAAGTAGCTGAGACTAATCTCACAAGTCTCCAGATAACAATGTACTTTACCTGATCGTTCTAAAGTCTCTTCTGGAGGGGCACTAAGTACCTCTATGTTTATAATTTGTGTTTTAAGCTTTAAATACATGGTTTTCAAATCTATTTTGACTTTTTTTATTCATATTTTTTCATAGCTATATCTGAGTGAAACAAACCTGAGAACAAAATCAAGAAGCATATCACTCTAGGATTTGTAAGTACATGAGAAGTTGCTTTGCCTAGCACCCCAGTTTACAAATGAGGACAATGAAACTCATAGAATTTCATACTTAAAAAAATCGTCACGCTTGTTTGTGGCTTATCAAGAACTAATACCCGATTCTCAGTTATGTGCATTCAACTCTAAAATGCTCCCAAGGATTCAGAGCTCAAACTGATGTCAGCACTTGGACGAAAATGAGACAGTGAATGCTATTCAAACTATATTTTATAAGTTTATGTCCATCATTCTTAACATTCAATGTTGTTCAATAGTCACAGTAATTTTGAAAACACGTGAAAAAATAGTTGAGATAAGTAGAGAGAGAGAAAGACATAGATGGTGAGGGAGAGATAAAGAAAGGTATATTAATTAAATATCTTCCAAAACTATTTTTTGACTAATAGGATATGTATTATTCTTTATATTTAACTGTCAATGAAGATATAGAAGAGAAAATACAAACTGCTCTTCTAATTATTCTCTCCCCTTATTTAATATTTTTTAAATCTTTATCTTTTAAAAATTTTTAATTGAAATTAAATTAGTTCTTTCTTCAATGCTCTTCATTCAAAAGATTTAGAAATAATTATTTAGATCAGGAATAGGACAAAACAAAAAATTTATCTGTTGTTTCAAACATATATGTTTACTCTAAAAAAAAAATGAAGGGACTAGGTTGTAGAAGAAAGAGAAAAGAGTTAAAGATGAATTGTAGAACCATACAGGACATTCCACATACAATACTGGTTTAGGAAAAGTTATTTTTTTTTAGATTTACACCTATTTAACTTGCAGTGATGCTGAGACATCTAATTGAATGAGACTACTAGGCAGGAAGGGATCGTGCTCATAATCTCATAAATTCTAGTTATTTAGATTGTGCAAGTTTCCCAAGGGACAGTTAAGCAAAAGAAGGACAAAGGTCAAGAACTGGACCTTAGAAGATTTGCATGTTTAAAAATGAGATTAAAAAGCTGAGAAATCAGAGTAATTAAAACAAGAAGCAGAGAGTGGGAAGTGAAATAAAAATTAAGGTAATTTAGTATCCCAAAAGCCAATGCTGAAAAGCGGTATTCGAGAACTATTTGCCCTTAAATGAGCCTGAAATATTGGTGATCATTGGTTGGAAAGGAGCCAGTTCACCCAGGGGATCTGACACTTAGACCTCCTCAATATACCTGTGAGACTTGGTCATTTTAACCTGTCTGAGTTCCACCTTCAGAATTCCGGAGTCATTTATGGTTGAAATAAAGGATCACAAATATGTCCTTAAAAGTGGTTTACCCTAAGTAGCTGTAGACAGAATAAACATTGAGCATTAAAACAATTGTAGGATATATAAATATTTTTGATGCTTATTCTTCTTCTTGACTCATCATTTTCTTAATTGATATGCTGACTTTTCCAGTTTGATTTCTTCTTTCCTGGTCTACTACTGCAGTGCTGTGAAGAATATGTGTAGAGTTTTAGAACTCAGGGCATCATTCCATTTATTCTCATTTCATGGGAAAGAAGCAGATACAAAATAGGCTTAGTGCTCTGCCAAAAAAACACAATCAACTGGCTTCAGAGACTGGTCTAAACTTTCTAGATTGACATGATGAGCTAACAGTAATTTCTCTTATTTGAAGTGCATATTTAAACTGTTTTAAGGATAGAGATGTTTAAATAGAAGATAATAAAGGCTAAATCTCAACTTTACTGTGACTGTAACCTTAAATAAGTTACTTCATCTTTAAGCACTTCATTTTTCTCATACATAAAATAAACATAGTAATGGGAATTTCATGTGGATCTGCGAAGACAAAATAGGCAAATACATGGAAATCCTTAGAACAATATCTGAAAATAGTAAGCCATCAAAATATGTTAGCTATGTTGTTGTCATTATTATTACTATTGTTACTCTTTGTTTTTCACACAACAAACTTTAGGCCTCTCTTCAAGGACTTCACTATGATGTGTACAATTAATTTAGTAAAAATTAAACAATTATGTTTCTGAGAAATTTATGAATTTAGAGGACTTTAATTTGATTCTAATTCTGCTGTTTATTATCTCAGAAAATCATTTGAACATGTTTTTTCTTTTTTAAAAGAAAGTAGAAAATATTTTTGTCTCATGAAGTTACTGTGAAGATCAAACAAATAATGCATATGAAGGAATTATGTAAATTATAAAGAGATGTATATAAGTAAGACAATTTTTTGTTTAACCCTTCATAGGATACTAAATCCAGTGGACCCTTTACCACAAAATTGTTGCTTAAATAGAAAATAGAAGCAGGTTGTATAACACCATTCATTTTCTCTTGTTCACACATATCTGACTTCTTCCTTTTCTTTGCCTTTACTCTTTTTTCCTTTCTCTCCCTATCTTCCTTCCATTTTTCCTTTCTACAATTAGTTTTTAATGCTACTATATGGCAGGGCCTGTATTATATATTGCAAATAACAAAATTAATTTCCCCTCAAGAGCTCTCTTTATCAAATATGGAAAACAAACACACACCAAATGAATAAATTATGTGATATGATAAGTGCAACAGTAAATATTTTAACTAGATAGGGAAGTCTAGTAACGCAATTATTGACTTGGGTCTTTGGGAATGTATCTTCATCCATTTGTATTCTCTTTGTATTACAAAATCTGCTTCAAAAGAAAAGTTGAGTCTTAGAAGTGGAGTCATGAGTACCTTGGCAGAACAGTCATCATAAATGCAGATGCTCGAGAATTTCTTGTTAATTATTAATTAATTAATTGATTTGAAAATATACAAATATAAAATTTTAATTATTTAAGGAGAGATTTTTGATTAGGAGTCTAATAATTTTATAAAATGACTGAAATTTTCTGAAATCTCAGGTTGGTGTTCTATATATAATTGTTGTTATTAAAATATGACTATCTGCTATTTACTATGAAAGGCAGTTTCTAAAACATGCAGATTTTTTAATCAGTATCTAAATTCCAAATAAATTCTTTTATTTTTGAAGTAAACTTAAACCATGATGATGAAAAAAATCTGATCAATATTTGAAATGTTGTCTCTTATTGAGACAATGACAAGTACCAGCATTTTAAAATTCATGTCAGTGCGAAGAAATCCTGAAGTAGAATGTACAATTTTAGCCCTTTATAAAATTTAATCCAATGAAAAAGAACAAAAATGATATTTATATATATTATTTGTATTGAGATACAAGAACACAAGTGAAGAATTGTCAGATCAATTGGTATAATTATAGTTGGGTGACTTAGTTTGAGGATGACTGTAAAAAGAATTCCGGAAAGATCTCGATGAGCCTTTAATCTCTCCTTTTGTGGTTTATTCTCACAGTTATTATTTCTTTGGTTATTTGTGGTAATTGGGACATATCATAACCTTTCCCCCTTCTTAGCTGCGTCATCACTGAACATCTTTCTGTGTGTCCCGGTCTTTTCATCCACCCATCTGTCTAACTGTTGCATTCGCCTCCTGCCGTGTCTCATTTCACTTGGCTCCTAGCTCAGCTTTGCTCCCACCCACCTCTTCTTTTTATGCTCCAATGCACAATGAGCTCAAAATGGCATCAAACTGATCTCCCTTTACTCAAGGATCACAACACCATTGCCGCAAAAATGCAGGAGGTTTCTAAGTTGACTCATCTTCCTTGTCTTTCTGTCTGCTAGGTAAATGCCATTTTAAAAATAATTTAAATTGCTTAATACAGATTGTATCAAATTAAGTGACTCTTCCCTTGTGGCACTTGAAAATTTGTTTCCAGTTCATCTTAGACTGAATGTTATATTATATTTTAATTATATTCACACAGATATATTATTAATGGGGTTTATTTAAAGCTTATTTCACATGTAATCTCATGATGAATTTGCAAAATAAATATTACCATAAACAGTGAAAATATTTGTAGCAAATAGTCAGAATTACATTGAAAATCTTGAAATCATATCTTTCTCTATACGGTTCTTAACCCCACAAAATGGTTATTAATTTATTGGCTATTTATTATATCTGACCACATTGATTAAATTCTAGGGAGAGTAAAGAAAGAAATAAAGAATTAGACAAGGAAACGTTACTCTGGCTATAGAGATATATTGTATGAAATAATAGTGAACATAATGGAGCCCTATGTGCCATGCACTATTTTAAGTGCTTGTCACATACCTATACCATCATTATCTACATCTTACAAGTGAGAAAACTGAGGCCATAGGTGATAACATATCCCAAATGACCTAGCCAGTATGAGGCCGACCAAAAGTTTGAGCTCACTCAAGTTTCCAGAGATCACTCCCTTAATTTACTATCTACTCAGTAATGATATTAAACCTTCCGTTTATCTTAAATATATTTTACATAAAAACTAGTAGATGAGCTCAGCGAGAGGCAATGAAGATACCTCATGTTCAAAATACATATTTTTATACTAATACTCATGAACATCAGACTAAAATTCAAAAGACTTGGCTGATGAGCTAGGATGAGCTAACCTTCCCAAGAAGGCTCCATAACCTCCTTGAACCTCCCTTTTCTCAGGTGTACAAAAAGAAAAATAAAAGGCTTATCTTGTTAAGTTATTGTGCAGATTACATGAGGTACTAACACAGTGGGCACACAGGAAGTGCCCAGTAAATAGAAAATAGTCGTTATTTTTAGTGTTATTATCTCATGGTAAACACATACATTTTAAATGTCTGTCCTTTGAAATCATCTCTCCTATTTTGAAATTCAAATATCATTTACTTGCTCAAAATGGAGATATCAAGCTATTGAGTGGAAGAAGTTTATGGACTTTCAAGAGCAATTCTTCCTAAGAACATCTGTTTCCAAATCTGGAAATGTGGAAGTATTTGTTGAGGTTCCCAGCTTTTCAAACTCCCTTTGTTATGTCCTGTGTTTCCTGTGCAATTTGAATGCAACAATTATTTTTATTTATTTTTTAACTGATGCTTCTATCTTTCTTCATGGACACGTTTCTTAAAGGACAAACTGTTTTACTCCATAAGCATTGCTCTTACAAGATGAGTAGAAAACCCATAAAGTTACATTGAGATGTGGATACCAGGGATTTGTTTCCTGACTTACATTTGTGCTTTAGCAAAGCTAGGAATATAGCATGATGTTGACCTTTCAGATTAGTGGAAAACAGTAGAAGCTGAGAGTGTTAAATCTTCAAATGCCACAAGCCTAGAGAATTCATTATAAATTTAGTGCTATAAAAATACTGCGTAATTCTAGTATATGGTTGTAGTTTTAGCATACCACAATTAGTCAACGTATATCACATTCAATTTTCAAGTATAGACCATATATATGGTCCGTTTCTAAAACTTTTTTCGGAGTGTTACGTGTAGCAAAACTTGTAAGGAATTTTGCCAATATTTTTCCCTTTTTTAAAAGAAGATTGGTCATTTTAGAGAAAATAAAATCCATATGTTTATAATTAATTAGTGTATAGCTTCTGAAAAAGTTATTTATGGCACTAACTACTTGATGTTCAAGAAGTTTTTTGGTTTTTCAGAAGTTTTCCTTTTAACAGGAAGTTATACTTTTCTAAAGATCAACAAATTCAATTCCCCAAAGATTTGAAGACAGTTCAAAAAGTTTAGATGGTTTCTACTCTTGGCAAAATCACATTTTCCAGATATATTTTAACAAATTTAAAGGTTGTTGATTTTTTAAAAAATAGAAATCTTTTAAGCCATCAACATTCAAATAAGTGATATTTTAGTAAACAATTTAAATATCTAGTTTTAATTATTGAACATTAACCCTGTTATAAAAATCCTAAGCATGGAGTCACCTCAGTGATCTGTTTGAAAAGATTAAGTTAAAAAAAGACAAGATCCAGGTTTGCCTTGAATTCTCAAAATGGCTTGTATGAACTTTCCTAAATTATCTAGTTATATGTTAGATCATTATTTCTATTTTGCCTTAATAGTATGGTGACTGGTTTTTTACTCCTTCACTTTAAGATATGAAATTAATTAGAATAAATATATTGTGTGAGAACTTGAAATTATGAGGTGCAGTTTTATAATACTGGTCAAACTTTGCATTTATATTTTTTTATATAAGCCTTAAATTGTAAGCTTTTATTTGTTTGATCTACCTATACTTTACATAACTTTTATTAATGTACCACAAAAGATAGTCTATAACACACTTATTATATTTTTTGCTATGCCTTTATCAGGAAAATTATTTTTGCCTGTGCATCTATAAGATTGTATCTTTTAGTTAAGGGCAAAGAGAAAATTATTATCAGCATTGCACCATTGTTGTATTAAATTGTCTGTTCAGCACTCAACTTTTCTTTTATTTTCTTAGCTCTTCTTTAGTCCTCAGCCTCTTGAAATACAGTCACTTTTCTTTTCTATCCAAGTAGCTCT
>NW_006440638.1:7025272-7038828 GCF_000325575.1 Pteropus alecto | reverse complement strand
TTTCCCTACTTCCTGCGGGTAATTATCATTACTGATTCTTCTTTCTTTTAGGAAGGAACTCAACTTTTTCACCTTTGGCAAGCTTAATTTTTTAAATGTATCATTGACCGCGTTCATTCCCATGACTCCCAATTTTTATCTTTATCTTACATTTCTATTTTTAACTCTAAATATGTATATATCCATCTGTTAATTGGAATTCATTAACTGGAATGTGCTTCAAGGTTAACAAATCTAAAATAAATTTAGCACCATCCTTCCCAAACCTAACATTTTTCTCATATTCTCAATCTCAGTTAATAACCCCACCCAGTTGTTTACAAGAGAAACTGGAAATCATGCTATACTTATTCTTCCTCACTTACATCCACTCACTCACTCAACATGATGACATGTTGATCCTACTCATACTTGCAGGTAACTGCTCCTCTCCTGGTCCTCTGTCACTATTTTTATTTAGAAATGCATCACCAATGGTCTAGACCATTGCAAAGCTTGTTACTGATCTTTCTCTAGTCTTTTATTTTCTTTAAAGATCTTATTTTTTCAGTCTTCACCTCTGTTTGACATGAACTCCTTCCTTTTTCTCCTTTGATCTCTCCAAATATTAAATTTAATGTACCTTTCTAAAGGGGTCATGCTCATCCACCTTTTTAATGGCACAAGCTTTTTTGTTTACCTTTCTGTTCTATTTTCAGTGCCTCCTCTCTGTCATCTAGCTGGCTAGCTCCTCATGTGGAGCCGCTTCACTTCTTTTTCATGAAGTTGCTCTTATCTTTATCTGTTGATTTATTTCAATCTATCTAATCTCTGCTTACTCTGTATTTTGTCTAAATTTGTTATAGATTCATTAGAATTTTATTTAATAAATGTTTATTTTGTGCCTATTGTGTGCCCAACACTGTGCTAGATATTGTTAATAGAAATAACTGAATAAGTAGGATTCCTGACCTTAAAAGCTCACTTTTGCAGGTAAATGTTAACTTGTGCATTACTTATTGCTTCTCTGAAGGTTTTTCTGACATCTGCCTCCTCAACATGGCACTTAAGCAACTGTCACCATGCTCTCCAATCCTGATTCACAGGAGCAACTTAATAGGTGATTTTTCTTAAAAAAAATGAATGTAAAATTTTGGAAATCTCTATAGGACTTTCTGAGCTATTTAAATTATATCATATCAAGATTTTAGTGTTTTATTATGTATACCTTTATTTTTTCTATACCTTTTTTTAAAGATCTTAATTTAAAATGTCTCTAAATACAATTAGAATTTATTTTCTTTGAAATTATTCAGTAATTTATTTATTGGAAATGAGCACAGTAGTTAGGCAATAAGAAGTAGAAAACATGCCCATTATTTTTAAGAAGCTCATATTTTAATAAAGAAGATAAGACAAATCTTCATATTTATTTGCCTTTACCCAAGCCCTGTAATTACAAGAGGACTTCTTATTTGAACAAATAATTAACTTTGATAGGGGAAGCATAAAAACAAATGCTGTGGACACTAGTCATATACTCTTTATTTACATATATAGTCAAAACAAATAAAATGAATGTACATACATATTTATTCATTTATTCATGTATATATTAGGTAAAATGGCAGACAGGCAAATAATGGCTGATGCACGGAATAACTAGAATAATTAGTGACAAGAGTTAAAAAATTCTAGACTGATGTTCTAGACTGATGAGACTTCAGCTAACTGATGGAATGATTAGAAAACATTAATTAAGAATAAAAGAGTGTTTATCAAGTAAGGTAGGAATATATATATATATATACACACATTATATATGTATTTAGAGATGTGGAAACATAGCAAATACAACTTAGATTGATTTTTGGAGAAATAAAAGACATTGGTATGTATTCTTGAGCCTTGCTATTATGTAAGGTATATAGCTATTAATGAAATTAACATAGCTATTAATTTCTATTAAATATGTTGGAGCTATTTTGCTTTGGGTTAGGAAACAAAGCAAAACATCTTAGTTTAAGAGAAAATTTATGTTATAATAAACTTATATGGCTATCAAACCCATTGAAATTTTGTGCCATAATACTTTTTGTTCACAATTGTAGATATAGTAGGAAAAGTGAAAGCTGTGTCTTACAAAATTTAATATCTATTATTGCAAGAATGAACAGCCATTTTCATAATGAAATAATAGTGTGTGTGTATGTGATGACTAGAATGTGGAAGCTAGAAAAAGTAAAAGTTAATATTTAAAACAAAACTAATATTCTTATAAACATGTTTTTATTGAGAAACCATTTCTTTAAAGAGTGAGGTTTTATTTAAATAGACAAAAAATTCCTTTTTAAATATAAATTTAAATAAAGACCCATATAGCTCATCTTTTAAGGAAATATTACAAAAGCCAAATTCTCCATTTTTTTATTTCTAGTATTGAAAACACAACAAGAAGTGTCTCAGTGGTTATAGTCCTGTCTCTACTGTTGTAAATCCAGTGAAATTTAGTGTACCTCTAGCTAAATGACAAAGTTATTTAAGGTGATATTCAATTTTTCCTGTGGATTCATGTTAATTTGTAGTTTTAATTTGTTACCATTCACAGCAGAACAATTTCCTCACCAGGATTCCTCATTGAAAAGAATCCTCATTTACTCAGAGCTCCTGCCACACTATCTTTAGAAGTGGAGAGAGAGAATTGATTTTCAATAAAAGAGGCAGATGACATTCTTGTACAATGTCCACTATCTGTAAAAAAATTTTAGCTTATGATAAAATGGGTTTTAATTACCTCATTACTCTTAGTTACAATATTTACCAGGAAACACCTAGATATTTTTTCTCTTTTCTAAGAGGAGAGAGAGTTCATCTAATATTTGCTTTTCTGACCAGAGCTTTGTTCTTAGAAACTGTGTTAGATTACAAAACAGTAACAAAATAGATATGAAAAATTAAATAAAACTTTTCAAAAAGATTGAGCCAGAAATATTGCCTTAGAACTCTGTTTACTCACTCCTAGAATCTGTCCAAATGATTAAAAAAGGAATCAGAGGAATATGCTACCATCAGCAATGAAATGGACAATAGTAGCAACTATTCTCTATTAAACTTCAAAGCACTTTTTTTCCAGATATTTGTAACAAATTTAAAGATGACTTTGGGAATTGATACTCAACTTCTTTTCTGAAGATGTCAGTGCATTGTCGTGAGAAATAAGTGGAAAAAATTCCATCAAATCCCAATAAATTCCCTAATTAGAAGACCTCGTAGGAAAGATGGAAGCTTCCACTGCCAATCAACAGCAATCCATATCTCGTGCTAGGACTGGAAGAGAGAGTATCTGACCATGTCTCATTGCTTCCTAGAAGTTATCATTTTTTTAATCCACCTCCCTTGGGAAAGGTAGACAAATAAACAAGCAAATAACAGTTTTTGCCACAAACTGTCTCTGTATAGATTCATATGTATTTAGTTTTTTAAATTTATTGTCCCAAACATAGAGACAAAAAGAAAAATGGCAAACCAGAATGAAGTTATAGATATGTATCTATACCTTCCACACCATCTCCAGAACCTCAAAATTAGCTACCTTTGTAGAAAACAGTGTACAGCAATCACTGGGCATTTAGGTCACTGTCTTCCATTCAGAACTGCTATTGGAGTGGCTGAACCACATTAGAGGAGTGGAGAGTGTAAATGGAGACCAGGATTTGCATCATTCTACTGCCTGTAAGTCTTCTAGCTATAATGCCTGGATAGTTGTCATTTTGTACCTGTAGTCAATTGTATTTTATATGGCAAAAAAAAAAAAAAGTCAAGTTTGGGTAGTTCTCTACAGAGGGACTAAGTGTTTAAACATGTTTTACTTATTACAGAAAATATCTGTACCTACTTTTCACACACACACATATGCACACACACATTATCATCTATCTATCTATCTATCTATCATCTATCTATCATCTATCTGTCTATACACATACATATATTCCTTTGGAGATTCTTCTAGCAATCTACATATTTCAATGAATAGTTTGAGTATGTAAACTCTATATGTATGTTATAACACATGTCTATCGAAATATTCTTTGGAAATCAGAAGTTATCAGTCTTGTTGAGCCACCTTTGCTAAAATTGTTTATACTCTGACTCAGGTTTTCCAGACATGGTTTGGGCAAAAATTCCATATTTTGTCTGTTTGTCTTGTGCAAACCTTGTGAAAGAATGTGGTCAACTGATACATTATATTATGCATATTGGGCACAGTTTTTCAGAAAGATGATATTTCAAGATCTCACCAAATTAGTCGTGACTGGGGAAGAGAGCCTTAGACTGCAAATCTTGTATTCTATCGAATGTATTGCCAAAATGGCAAAGCAGTAGAGGAATCTAAAATTAGAATGGACTTTTCAGTGGTCATGGAATCTTTTATCGCTTTCAGGCTGGGTGAGCTCCTGCTGCAAAAGTTTCACCAAATAAAGAGAAAAAGCATACAGAGACAAAAAGTTTTCAACTCCCACAACCACAAATTACCTCCTACAAATTCCTTAATTAATGTTACTAATAATATAAATTTATGTCATGCTAAAATTAGTAGTCCCCCTGCCCAAAGCATCAAATTGAATGCTACATAAGAGAAAAACAAGCAAGTAATAAACAAAAAACCTTGGACATGACAGGTTAGGTAGAAAAAGGTATGAAATATTTTTCCAATACTGTAATTTTAAAATGATAAAGAGCTATCCAATCACACAAATTGAAAAAATATTAAATTATATATGATATGATTACATTCCAAGAATTTCAAACTACTAGAATTAAACTGTGAGTGTAGTAAATAAACTGATACATAATAAATACACTAACATCCCCCAATAAATTCTTTGCAAGCTAATAATTATTCATTTTAAAATACAGGTCTTTATATAATTTAAAATTATACTACATATAATTTTAATAGACCCTTAATATAAAATTAAATATGGGTCTAATTCAAAACACATATACTTACCAAGAAATGTGCAGAACGTATATGAAAAGAAAATTCTACTGAGAGATATAGAAAAAAGATGAATAAACAGAAATTAATTACATAGTTTTCAAATATTTGTGAATTTTCTTCAAATTAAGTTGTATATTTTATTCAATAGAAATTAAAATTAGAAAGGTTTTTTATATGAAAAATTTGTAAACTATATCTAGAACAATAAATGGATAAAAATGTCCAGTAAAATTCTGAAAAAGAAATATAATGGAGGCACTAAACTTATCATATATGAAAGTATAATTTAAACTACATTGATTGAAAGTGTATTGAGACTCTAAGAATAAATTAATCAATGAAACCGAATAAAATCTCCATAAATTGATAGCAGAATTAATATCTGAAAAAAGAAGTTTGTTGATTCATTGAGTAAGTTTTCAGTTATAAAAAAAAAGTAAGAGGCAATTGGATATCTATTTGCGAATGAAAATAAATATAACAAATAGACCTCTAAGTCATATCTCATATCAACATGAGTTCCAAATGTATTAAAGATGTAATACAAGTGCAAGTAGAGATATTGATCAATATTTTAATATTTTTGTCCTATAAAACCCTCTAAGCATTCATCAATGAAGATTACAAAAGGTGAATAATAATATATGTGATTAAATAAAAATTGAAACAGTATATGACAAATACACTATGAAAAATTAGGAAAACATTACTAGAGATATATATTTGTAAAATATCTACAATAATAATGTTTTTAATTACGAACAACAGAAAATGGCTAGTTATCATAAACAGGAAATAATTTTTGGAGTCTCTCACAGAACAAACAGGAAGGCTTGAGAAGCAGTTTTGAATCAGAAGCAAAGCAGAATAGGTATAACCAAGGTCCTGTACAAGAATAGTATCTTCTCACCAGGTGTCACTATGAAGCTACTAGAAGAACATTTACCCTACCTCAGATTATCACTAACAGACCTTGTCTCAACATTACTCCTCTAGGTTCAACATCTCCGTTCAACATCTCCATGGCATCTAATTGGCTATCCTTGATTATGTGACTTTGAGCTACTTGCCAGAAAATGAAGAGGGAAAATGTTATTTCCCCTTTCGCTTCCAGAGGGGAAAGCAGGGTGGAACTCTCTCAAATTAAAAAAAAAAATTGTTTGCTGGGCAACCCAATAATTTTCTACTAAAATGTTAAAATCTTTACTCTTAAAGACCTTTTAAAAAATCAAATAACAAAAAGACAGATACTTCAATAGAAATAAAATGAGTAAATGACACAAAAAATACAATGTAGAAGTAGAAATACAATGCCCAATGTCTAACTTCTCAGTAATCAAATAATGTGAATTACTGAAAATTAAAATATGTGCTTGAAACTATAATTTTATTAAGCAATGTTACCTAATAAATTTATTAAAATTAAAAAATATATAATATGCAAAAAAAAAGATCAGCCAAAATTATAAAAGTTTGTAAATACCCAGGGCTGGTGATGATGTGATGTAATAAACACCTTGATAGAATGTTAGCAGGAATATAAATTGATGTAACTTTCTATAGAACTATCTCGATTATATTTCTACCGGAATGTAAGCTCCATGAGGGCTGTCATTCTCTTCTGTTTTGCTTATTTCTATATTCACAGGGCCTACAATAGTGCTTGGCAATTGTAAGTTCTACAAGTTAGTTCTAGAAATGTTTGTTCAATAAATTAGTATCAATATTTAACTTCTATGTAGTCTTTGTTATATAATTCCACTCCTAAAATTTACCCTAAGAATGTAAACAAGTATGCAAAATTTTTAAAAATGCAAGTATATACATATCATTTTTTATCTGTAAGAGTTAAATATGAAGGAAATGATCTGAATGTTCAAAAGTTATTGTTTAAATATACTGTGGTCTTTACATATAATGTAAAGATAGGTTTAAAATATAGATATATTAATATGAAATAACATTCACAACCCATTACTAAGTACAAGAAAAGCAGTTTGTAAAATGTTATCACACTTGATCTGATTTTTATTTTTTCAAGAGGAAGGAATATCTGTATAGGTGCATATTTGCATAAACAAAAGTCTGTTGATTATATATTTCAAAATAGTAACAGGCTCATCCTTAATTCCTTCTCTTCTCTTCCCTTTCTGAAAAATTCATCCCCAAAACCCTTAGTTAGGATCTCTACAGGAGGAAGGGAGCTACAATGAATATTGTCTTTTTTTTTGTAGTTGTAATACCTCCACAATCCCAATTTTCAACAAATCAGTCTTGTACTTATACTTGACTTGTACTTACGTTTCTAGTCTCAATCACCCTAGTTCCCTGATGCACCAAATTCTTTGAGACATACAATTATTGTTCTACTTTTTACTGCCTGACACATTCACCTTCCTCAGATATCCCCACTTCCTTCTTTATCAGCTTAATTCCCATGCTCGATTTTTTAAATAACTCCCTTGTATACACCCTCAGCTTGCTCCTCTCATCATCTCTAGGAAAAAAGAAAAAACAAAGTAAATAAGTTAAATAAGTAAATTATATTATGTTAGTTAACTAGTATGTTATACTAATATAATGTTAGTTAACATTAGCTGTTAGAAAATAAATAAAGCATAGAAGAGTTATAGAATGTAGTTCTAATTTTATATAGGCCTCTTATAGGTAGATGACATTGTAGCAAAAGCCTGAAGAAATTTAGGGAGC
The DNA here is from genome assembly GCF_000325575.1 of Pteropus alecto. NCBI lineage: Eukaryota > Metazoa > Chordata > Mammalia > Chiroptera > Pteropodidae > Pteropus > Pteropus alecto. The sequence continues at coordinate 7,031,135 of NW_006440638.1, read as the reverse complement.
AAGCTATGCAAATATTTGTGTGAAAAACATTCCAGGTGAAGAAATGGCAAGGTTTGGAGGAGGTGGCGTGCCTTATATGTTCAAGGGACATGAAGGCCAGCAGTGCAGCTGTAGCAGAGTAATGGAGTTGGAGGCAATTGTAAAAGATGACCTCAGATAGCTACAGGTGGCCAGATCTGTGAGGCCTAAATTTACCACCTAGAATCCTAACCACTCTTAACATTTTGGCATATTTTACTCTAGTTTTGGTTCTTATGTAATTTTTTTTTAACATAGTTGAAATTATACCACTTACCTTATTATTATTATTTTTTTTGCATTAAACCTTTTATAATGTTACCCTTCAGCATTAATATTTTCCGGTGGTATGACAATACTTCCTACATCTTTTAAATTTCTACATAAGGTAGGATCATATATACATATACAATGCCATTTACTACATACTCTTCAGAACATTTTGATCATTCATGGAGAAAGCAGATAAGGAACCAGAGGCTAAAGATTTTATAATAACTCAGAATCGACCTCTTTACTCCTGAGTCTTCCGAGTCTGTTCAGAGTTCTCACCATTTTTCCATGATCCATGGCTACACCCCTTCCCTGTTTTTTTTTTTTTTTGACCCAGTCCATGAGGGAATCCAGATCTTGGTATGATTTCTTCCTGGGCCTGAAATCTCTGGAGTTCTCAGCTATGGGATCTAAAAAGGTAACTCCATTTCTCCAGACTTTTTTCATATTTATAGGTCAAATAAATGAGTTATATATTAGTATTCTACAAATCTATGATAAAAAATATATATTAGCACATAGCCAACTTTTAATTTTCTAATTATGGAATGTCAATATAAGACATTTGGAGTAGGACAGAAAAATGTATAGTTTCCATTAATGTGTTTGATACATAATTTACAAATGAATTAACTCACCTAAACAATGGGAGACATATGTCATATCCTGAAGACCTTATTAGAAGAATCTTAGAAGAAATGCATGATGTCTTTTGGCCCACACAGCATGTATGTGGCTGGAAGCTCTCTGAATAGTGAGGAAATCTGAAAAAGAAACAGAATAAAGATTGGTAGGAAATACACTAAGCAGATGTTTTATCTCTTCCTTTGGGAGAGAATTTTAGAGATTATCCTGATTTGAGCTATGGGAGGTTGAGGGAGAGCAAGTAATTGGGATGATACTAGAGTAGTTGAGAAATTCCATGACTGTAGCATAAAGCTCCATTAAGAACATCAAATGCCAGTTTCTATCATAAAGACCTTCTGGGTCTTCCACACACTGCTTTATTGAATCAGGATTTAGGGACATGATGTAGACTTTCAACCCAAAAGTGGTCAAAAGATCCATATGATCAAATCAGCCTTCATTAAGTGTCAGCTGCATATCTGATGTGATGCTGAAAATCTTCTAATTCCTAAGCATTTGAGTGCTTTATTGAATTAAGAGAGTTACTACTACTTGATTGTTAAATGGCCATGGATGTTAATGCTATATGTGTCATTATTAAAATAGCAAAACAAAGACAGCTGGATTTTCCCAAACTATCACTTGCTTCCTGCTATCTTTATTGTTGTGGTCGTATATGTGGGGGGTGTGTGTGTGTGTGTGTGTGTGTGTGTGTGTGTGCGCGCGCGCGCGCGCATGTATTGCTTAAAAAACACAATACTATGAAAGTAGGTTTTCTTTACTATGAATTTCTGTTCAGAAATGAAACTACAAGGAGACAAAACATTTTTATACTGAAACCCAGATAAACTGCCATTTTGTCTTTCAAGCTCATGAAAGTTTCCTCCCTAAACCTTCCCTAACATATCCAGATTATGGCTTCTGGTGGAGCCGCCTAATCACACAGTAGGAAAGATACACTAATGGAAGGCAGAAGTAGGGTATTGAATAGACTAATGGAAGCTTTTTAGAATTCCAAGTACTCTTCATATTAGAACCTTTGTCATAAAGGTGACAATATTAACAATAATAATCCTCTCTAACAAAAGACTAATATTAGGTCTGACTCAGTAAGAGCCACTGGTTCCATTCTACTTTGTCCAAAGATGCCTTGATTTCCATTTCTAGTTCTGAGTACACACTGTTCAATTCAATAACCTAAATTTTCACTGGTAAAACAGAATGTCAAAATGAATTCAGTAATTAGCTTCCCCATTAGGGGGCTCATTTAATTTCAAAGCTAATGCTACCCACATTTCCGTTTCTAATTAATCCAAATATAGAAATGCAATAGTAACCAGACAATATGTTCTTTGAAGATCTGAATCTATGACATTGTCATGGCGTCAGCATACTTTCATTAGAGATGCGATCATAGAACATAATTCCAAACAAATGGAACTTTTTCTTATCTTTTTTCTTGAATTTATTTGTTTTGTGATTTGAAGACATTTCAGAAATACACAACTTCTCCGAGTCTGAATTCTTAAGTAAAATTTTAACCTTTATAAACAAGATAAATGTTTTTATAAGATTCAGAATAGAGGAATATGGGGGAATACTATTTTGAGATCAAATTCCAGAAATTTAAAGCAGTTATGGAAATTTTTCTATGAGTAAACATAAATATAGGCCTAACTGGTGGGATAGGGTAGCAGATTCTATTTCATTATGTAATGTAATATGATAATGTAATATGATAATCATTCTTTAGTTATTTTGAGGGATATATATGTACTTACGTTCTAATCTTTCCAATAGTTCGTCAATAACTATAGAAGCAGAAAAAGAAAAAAGAGAAAACACTGGGATTTGAAGCTATATCTAATATTCTCCAGCTAAAAATAAAAATATATACACATATTTATCAATATGTATGTGTGTGTGTGTGTATATATATATATATATATATATATATATATATATATAGCTGTATTAAAAAACAGATATGTGGATATGTATACATTGTTCAATAGAATGTGGTATCGGCCTATTCTCTCTCCAGCAGTTAGAAGGATTATTAAAATGTGATTAACTCTGAATTAAGTTACATTTTCAAATTATGCTATCAGGGTTTCCGTAGAGGAAGGGTAGAAGTAGAGACTTGTCATTGAGTAAATACATAAATATGCAATTATATGGCCATTATATATGTTCATACTTATGTAAGAAGTAAAATGAAATAAAGACATAATGAATTTATTTATTGATAACTTGAAGGAGAGTCAGTCATTCAAACCATATGGAGGTCAATCCAGAAGCTTTATCTGGAAAAGGTCTAATCAGTTCCCAGAAACAATAGGCTTGAAACAACCCAAAAAATAGTTTAGGAACAGTCTGATCAAAAGCAATCACAAACAGGGAAAATGAAAAGAAGTAATCAGAGACATTCAATGCCTGCTGCCATCAAAATGAGTACTGTTGAAGACAATGAGGTAAATTAGATCTTCCTGAGCGGTTGGAATTATAATTAAGATAGCTTTCTAAGAATGATTTTTAAATGGTTACAATGAGATTTTAAAGTAAAAATTATACATTAACAATTTTTAAAATCTTCCACAAAATTGGTCAAGCAATAAGAATGTTTGACCTCTAGAACTAAATCAAAGACAGGCTATTTCATAAGAACAGAGCACCACCTTGTGTTGGTAAGTTATTACACTTCCCTAGGACACCTATCGGAGGCCTTTGATATTATATTAAATTAGAGCTTGTCAGTAATGCTATTGAGTAAAATAGGCAAGCATAATATCTTCTCAGTCATTTTAAACTCTTAGTCTTATGTTTTAGCTGTGTTTATGCTCTAAAAGATTATAGAGAAAGGGAACAATATAATCAGACCAAATAAACTGGGTTTTGTATTTTTAATATAAATGCTTTCATCTCAGGAAAGAATTTTGCAAACTAGATTTGTAGTTCTGAACCTAAGTTGATTTTGCATTTAACACATTATACTCATTGTTTTTTAAAATATCAAATCTCAATGAAGCGCTTTTGAGTTTGAAATAACTTAAAAATGCATTATTTCCTGAGTATTCAACAGTAAGAGTTTAGAAATTAGCAAATACTAGCTATCCTTAAATTAAAAATAAAGTTTACCTTAAATGTTTCTAGTAAAACCATAGGGTATTAATAAAGGAAAAAGAAACAGTAGTCAAATAGCATTATAAACCTTCACTTTCATAGAATCAATGCTCTAAGGATTTCATTTTTTTATATAACGTGGAAAATTTAAAGTTCTGAACTGATAGAAATGTATTCTCATTCATTCTTCAAAATTAAACTCAAATCTTAACATAAATTCTGAGATCATGCTATCCTCGGTATTCCTAGAGCACTTGTTTTTTTAAAATTAAAACTGTTTTGTATTAAAGTGATTTTTGTTCACATCCCATTTTCTCCAGCATATTCTTTGGCAACAAGACCTGGTCTCAACATTTCCAGACACTACCAAACAGGCCCGGGAGGGGAAATCATGCCTGGTCGAGAACCACTACTCTGAAGCCTTTGAACAGCATAATCCAATAGAATTTTTTATGATAATGGAAACATTCCATATCATGGTTTATATTTGTGCTGTCCAAAATGTTAGCTACGAGCCACAGGTGGCTGGAGTGTGACTAAGAACTAAATTTAAATTATATTTAATTTTAATTAATGTAAACAAATTTAAATAGTCATATGTGTCTAGTGACTATTGTATAGACAGGGTGGATCTACAAAAATGCTTTAAAAATATCGGTTGAATGAATAAATGGCAAATTATTTGAACATAATGTGTTAAATTATTTATACTTTTTTAATATAAGAAATAATTATAATTTTAAGCTTTATATTTTATGTCTTATCCCAAGTAAAACTTGAGAATTTACTCATCCATGTTTTTTATAATCTATATTATTGAGATACTTTTGCCTCCTTCCCATACTCACTCTCTGTCCTTCATTCTTGTATAATTAAAAATAGTTATTTTTATTTAATCTTGGATGAATTCTGTAAAGCAATAAATTTAATTATCTGTTTCATTAGAATAACAGGGAAGCATTTACATATATATGTAAGTAGATTTGAAATTTATATAAACAGACTTGAAATTCAGTACAATCTTGTCCAAATTTTCAAAGTAAAGTTACCGTAGAAGCCTTTATTGCATTAATTCCTTCTCTCCTCCAATCCAGACCAAGTACTTAGAATAATATAGCATCCTGAAAAGTTTCTTCTAGATAGAACCCTGCAAGTGTATGTGCATACCTTAATATTTTTCATTCGACTTCCAGTTTTATTTGCATTTATTCGACAAATATTCATTAAATCTACATACATGCTAGACATTCTTCCAGATATTGCAGACAGATATTATAATGAACTCTATCCACATCTTTAAGGTTTGTATAGTTTTAAGACCACAAAGCAGTTAATTTTAACAATTAATAATTGGTATTCAGAATTTAGTTCTTCCTATAGCTCTGTGACATTTTATTGTTAACCTCATTTTACAATGATAAAAATAAGTATTGGAGATGTTAAGTAACTTCTTCAAAACACTGTAACTGGCAAATGTAAAAGCCAGGATTTGAACTCTGGTCTTTTTACTTGCAAGCCAGAAATTGATAACAACCTCACTATATTCAATTTTCTATAAATAATTATTTTAAACAAAGCATTAGGAGTGTCTTTAGAGTTTGGCAGGAAATATATGAGTATTTGGATGAGGAAGTCACTAAATGTAAGGCAAATCTCATGAATTCGAGTATTTCGAGTATATGCTTCTTTGGTATACAGAGAAGCAGATTCGAGCATAAATGAGGAAGAATTTCATCTCGTAATCAGATGAACAAATACTTGTTAAGCATTATCTAATTTGAGCTAGAGAGAAAACAGTTTCCCAGATTACATAAGCTAGCAT
>NW_006440638.1:6957599-7025262 GCF_000325575.1 Pteropus alecto | reverse complement strand
AATGCCTGATCGTGCCTTTTTAATTCATCTACAGGTTTCTTTGAATCACTATATGAACATAATATCCTTGAAACATCATCAGAGAGTGTTGGTGTTTAATCACTAAATACAAAATGAGAAATACATTTGGATTACTCCTATAGAATGGGGGCAGGGAGTGGGTCATCTCACACTGACTTTCATTTGGGAAGTGGATAGATTTATTTTAACATAAATCATGTAATCCTTATCTTTTAGAAACTGAAAAATTCTACATTTTTAAAAATGCATTTTCTCTTTTTTTTTTCCTAAACTTGTAAACACAAAGCTTTAATAACTAGCTTTTGAATTGTGATTGTAGAAATGATGATCACTCTTTGTTGGAAAATCAAATTATTTTTAAGCAACTATAATCCAGATACTTGGGATTAAATGTGAGAATTCAATATTGGATTAGCATAGCTTCATGGCATAGTAGCTAATGTTTATTAAATTAATGTTTATTGAACTTATTTCTTATGCTTCCTCTATGAACATATTCCTTCTTCTTGAATGTCTGGGTATTAAATTTTAGGGGATATTAAAATTTCTACTAAAATATTCTATTTCATTTAAGTTATTTCTCTTATTTTTTAATGTTTTGTCACAGCTGGATTTCATAGCTAGCCAGTTATGCTTATGATAAAGTACTTTTGTACTGTATCTAAAACATTAATTAGCTCTTCAGTTAGTTCTTTTTTATTTATCTGCAGTCATCTATGTGATTAATCAATTTATAAGTATATATTTCTTGAGCATTTACAGTGTGTCCAGGACTGCAGCAGGGAACACAAAAGAGGTAGGAAACATGGCTTATGTTCTCAAAGCTTTGCAAGTTTGTTTGGGTGCCAAAATCAACAAATATTATCATCAAAAAGAAATAAAGATAAAAATAGCATTAAGTCAATGAATGCAAGAGGAATAAAAAGAAAAGAAAGAGCCGTGTGGGCTCAATATTTTTTTCATAATATCCCAAGGAAGTAGGAGTTAGCTCACTCCTCTTTATAGATGAGGAAAGTGAATATCAAGGAGGGAAAGCGGTTTTTGGGAATGTGACTGCAGAGCTTAGTTCTTTCTGCTGTGTCATTTATGTTAGGAAAAGCTGGGAGTGGAACTCCAGTTGAGTTTCCAAAAATGTATTAGGTTGAAATAAACAGAAGGTGGGTATAGACATGACAAATCGGAAGGCTTGCCTCAAGTACTTTCAAACAGTGGAATATTATTCAGCCATAAAAAGGAATGAAATACTGATACATGCTACTACATGTATGAGCCTCAAAAAACATTATGAAAGTGAAAAGAGCTAAAGGTGTATGTTGTATAGTAAGATCAGTAGGACTTTGGGACGGAAATAGAAGGTTTGGAAACCATGTTCACTAAGGAGCTGATTCTTTTTGTTATAGATTTCAGAGTAGGATAACTGTATGTTTAAATGACATTTTAGGATGATTTCTTTAGCAGGTAAGGATAGATGATAGTGGGAGACATGTTACAATCAGAAGGTCAACTTTTCTGGAAGGGGTTGTAGAGAAAATATTGCACTGAATACAGGTTAAAACAAGAAACTTCTTTCTATTTTTCTAAACTCTGAGCTTTGGAATAAGTAGTATATTTTCATCATCTATATTTATGAATCTCCTATTTTCTTCTCAGCCAACTCAATGGCTCCATAACTGCCATTTCCAATTACATTGCTGAATAAGGGACTAATTTGCAAGAGATCACATATTTACTTATTTTAGGTCTTCACCAAAAAATAAGTTCCACGAAAAGAGAAAATTCATCATGTTTATCTCAGTATCCCTAGAACTTTGAATATATCCTGGCACATAGTACATGCAGTAGAAGTGTGCTTTTGCATTTTTATATTATTGGCTTTTGTTTAAATCATTACATCTTTCAACTTCAGTCTTCGTGTGTGAACATATTTGCATGGCAAGATTGGAAAAGGATATTATGCAATGTTTAGTAAAGGTGCTCATGGGAGAACTGCATACAGGAATGTAACTAAGTTTAAAATGATGATGGCCTAATTCCAATTACTCAGAAGCTGATTAGTTTTTGAATAGCCCATAGGCCCCCTGCTTCTCTTCCTTCTAAGTGCTGTCAACTTTGGGCTAATTTTGTGCTCATTAGCATTTCCTCTAGAGCTTGGGTAAGGGTGTGACCTTTGAGTCTGTCCATTTTGCTGCTTATTGACGATTTGGGGAGGATTTGGTAAAATGGAAACCAGAACTATTGGCAAAGATAAATATTTTATATTATTATGTATAGATTTTATTTATTCATGCTATTATTCCTCCTTTATGCATGACCTATTTGAAAGGTAAATGTGTAATATGAATGTAATGTATATAACAGTCTCTCTGATCATGAAGAAACAACATAAAATTAATTATAATTATAAATTCAAATTCATTAAGCTAAAATGGAGACAGCAGTAAAAGATAGAAATATTAATAATGCAGATAATTTGCTACAGGACTCATGGGACTCAAGATATATCCAATAGTTGCAGTTTCTAAAGAAATGTAATAAAACTTCTCAACTGTATTGACTTCCCCAATTGAAGAAATCTCTTCTTCATATGGTATAACCAAGTATTCTGTGATTCTGGAGTTAGTTGGAATTTGCTACATAAAAAAATGCCATTATTTTAATTAGCACAGTGTTTGTGTATTAATAAAGAGTTCAAGAGTTATATAGGTACAGAGATCAAACTGGAATCTTTCATGTTTATTTTTGGGGAAAACAAAGCAAGTAAAAACATAGTCAATTATATTACTTACTTTTTTCCAAAAATTAAACTCAAAATGGGTTTAGACTCAAAATTTTGCTAAGTATTTGCTAGGTGTATGGCAAAATAATATTGATGAAAAGAAAGGGTATGGCTTAACAAATGGAGAAAATTACAGAATATTTGAAAAAAATCTTTCATTGACTTTGCTGAACATCATTTGAATTAGATTTGAATGGACACTAAAGTAAAATTATATCATTTTTAAATGTAGTGCTTAATACAGTATATTTCTCAGTATAACCCAAATATACTTGTCTCAAATTATGCCATGCTTTATTCAATATGCTTTCACAAATTATTAAGTACAGTCAGTGCAATTCTCATTAACAAGATTTTCCAGTCTTTACAAAATTTACATAATACAAGGTAGTATAAATAAATATACAAATAAAAAAAAGTTTAATAAAAATTTTAAGTGTATCTACACTACTGTATATCTTCCAGGTGCTGCCAGTGTATTATCATCATGAATTCTATTTGTATTAGAAATTCTGAAGGAAGAGATGTAATTTAGCACAATACGTAATTTATTTTAGCAATGTCTTTGACCATTGAAGAATCTGCCAGGGAAACATTTACATATCAATCATTGATTGATGCACATTTATTTTTATAAATTTTCATTTGTTTTTTAATTTTTTTTTTTCATTCACAGGTAATTGTTAACAGGACTGGTAATCAAATGCTACCCACCAATACTAGTTGTTTATGGATGGCATTTGTTCTGAGCGGTCCCTGCCAAAGCCATATTAGCTGTTAAATATTTTGAATACCATCCTAGCTGTAAATATAATTTTACTGGCTTTTACACATAAAAGCAAAAATTTTTCCAGTTGATTACTAGCCTTAGAAAACAAACCATTTTTAAAAGATTAATGACTATTTGTTCAGCTTAATTATAAAATAAACCACATTGTTTATATTTTTCTTAAAAGCTCACTTTATAAAAGTGAGCATTATTGCCTCAGTAAGGAGTACTGTCATTGACAGAAAGACACCAACAGATGCATTCCAAAGACATATAATTTTTTTAATAATACAAGACAAAGATACCTTTGCAGAGATTAAGTAGAACAGGAGTGAACACAGCATGCTCCCAGAGAGAACTGCTGCTTCGAAGACTCTCAGAGATCCCACAGGGACAGTCAGCTCTTCAGGAAACCACCTGTGTGGGGTGAGGAAGCGATCAGATGCTAGGAGTTCTTCCTGTTTCACTTTTTTAGAAAATTTATCCTTCTGAGAACTCCTCCCAACTCCACAGGGATCTGGCAACATGCCTGCCTGCCACCAGGCACGGGAACAAAACAACCTTAGCACATTCCTCACTCATTTCTATGACCCTGTGTGAAAAGAGGTCAGTTTCCAAGAGCAGCCTCAGTTGGCTCGGCTTCAGACCTGTGTGACTCCACCTGGGCTAGTATAATGACTTTTACTAGTCATCTTGGATTATCTATTTTGATGATGTAAATAATGGAATAAATAATTCACCTATTACTCAATTATCTACTTTTCTCAGTTTTGGGCATTTGGAAACTACCAAGTTCTCCATGGTTCCTCACTCTGAACCCAAGTCAATGACAAGATATCTACTCCCCATCTGCCTATAATTCCTCTCTCTATATATAATTTTATTCATGTGGATTAGATTTGTATAGTTATCCATTTATAATTGGATAAACTATTTTCCATTTGTGATATGAAATGAGGTAAAGACAGAGATTTTCATTGCTCCAAGAGCTCTACAGATCACACATTATCTGTTCTGAAGTCTTCCCCAATGGGAAATGGAATAAATTGAGAGACTTTATCATTCCATACATGGCCATTAACTTCCATCTACCTTCTGCTTCTCTTGAAGATGGGAATGGATAACAAAGCAACAATAACCTTCTTAAAATACAAAGACAAAACAATAACAAAATAAGCCTAGGCTATATAATAGATACAGGGCACACAGTAATACAATTTAAGAACATATATTAACTCAATATGCCAAAATGTCTGCTTCCTTTTCATTTTTGAGAGCACAGATATCTTTTGCACATACAATTAGAAGGCAGAAGTGATTATTTTCAGCTACATTTATTTTTACCAGGCACATGGAGGAAAAGTTTATAGATGCAAAATAGAAATTCTTTGATTATTTATTTTTTTTAAATTTTAACCTGGGGTAAGAAGAATTTGGACAAAAGCTAGAATAAATACACTATGCTAAATAAACTTGCTTTAAAAACTGAATTTAAGCATTTTATCTCTTTTATTAATTTTAGTTTTTGTTCTTTTTTAATTACAAAACTGAATGCTTAGGGTAATAAATACAAAATAAAAAACTGCTATTTATTCCGACATGTTCTGTAAGCCCCCAAATCCCGCCTCGCCAATGTAACTAACCCTAATGTGATCCTTCCACATCATTTTCTAAGCTTATACAAACTATATTCATATGTGTTTTTCCTTTCTCCTCTGTTTTTGTTAAACAGGTATGGGATCATAGTTCAGAAATTAGTGTGAAACTGTCTTTTATTTAATATATCATGGATAGCCTTGCAAGTCAGTATACAAAGCTCTGACTTTCTTTCAAATAACTCATAATATTCCACAGTGTGAATATTCTGAAAGCTATTCAACCATTCTTTTATAAGTGGACATAGAGGCTTTTGTCATGGTGATTTTTCAATATTTGTGACGATCAACTAAAAATCAATCAACATCTGCCTCCATATATCCTTGTGTGCTGCTAGCACTTTTATTTCAATAGCATAGGGTCAATGTGTGTATGTGTCTTGTTTTTATTTATAGTGAGGTTTTATGAACTCACTCCTACCAGTAATACTCACTCAGACTGAATGAATATCAGAGTTCTTTTAATTATTAATTTAAAAAGTTGAAAAATGGTACTTAGTGTTGTTTAAATCAGTGCTTTCCTGATTACTCAGGGGGTTGAGAATCCTATTTTATGCTTACGATCCATGTGCATTGCCTCTTCTGTGAATTCTTTATCAATTTGTAAGCACTTTTGTAACTTTATAGATATTAACTTTTGTCATATGTGTTTCAGATATTTCTATTTTTGGTGTTGTGGTATACAGTTTATAATTCTCATGTGGTCATATATTTATCTTCTTTATTAATTTGTTTTAATATTTTCTTTAAATTGAAAAAATACTTTCTGTTATTTTTATAACTTTTTATCTAAAAGTTTAAAACTTTGTTCTATTTCATTTGAAGTAGAAGTTCTAACTTTTTAATTCTATATGACTAGGCAATTGTAACAATTCTGAAATAAAATGCCATCTGTGTTATTTACTATTTTCCTAAATGCTCTTTCTGTTTGAGGTTCTGTATTTGGTTTCAGTGGCTTTTTTGTGTGTATGCACTAATTAGGTACTCATAACTATTTTTTTATTGCAATAGCTTTAGGTTATGTTTTGGTGTCTGGTGAGATGCTTTCTATCCTACCCTCCCAGATTTTTCTTTTTCAACATTGTCATTTATTCGTCTATATTTTTATTTTTCTAGGTAAATTTTAGTATAATGCTGTCATCTTATTTGGAATTGTAACATAATATATATACATATATATACATATATATATAATTTGAAAATATATAAATAAAATCTCATTAAGAAAGGTAGTTACATTCTTTAATAAACATTTACAACTTTTTTCTCATACCTCCTATGCCTTATTTTTATTAAATTTGCTCTGATATTTTTTGATACTTTTCTTTGCATAGGTAAGTAGATTTTTCTTCCCATTTCTAAGGTTTGATGCTTTATTTTAAGTTGGAGACACTTATCTTATTAGCATATCATTGTAAAGTTATTAATATCGTTTTTAAGAATATATCATTTTCTTCTGTCTTGAAAAGTGTGGAATGATTCATACTTAAATCTAAGGAAAAATAAAGAAACACTCTAAATCAGCTATACATATAGCCTTGCCTATGGAATAGTGCTCTTTATTTGGGTGGAATTGTTCAGCAACTAACTGCCAAGTGTTGAAGATAATACACACAAAGTGTGGAAGAAAATAAGGAGCAACTCCTAGCCAGTTGATTGAAATAAATTCTGGAAGTTAAGGAAAAGACAAATGTCACCCTCAGAAAACCGTCATCATATTTAGGATACTGAGTAACTTTCCGTAAAAATAACTATTTTCAAATACTTATTCCAAATTCACTGTGTAAGAACTAATAAAAATTCAATTACTATTTCCTGTGCTTGTCCTGAGTGGAGTTTATCAGGATATCAATTAGTAGAATCATACTGAATTTATTTCTTGAGTGATGAAACTCAGACTAAAGTAAGACATTTTAAAATATAAAGGCATTATAATTCATTATTTTATGTTCTTTAATTGTAGTAGATATTTACAGTAACAAATAAGGATATAACTTACAACAATGAAATCTATACATATGTTTTCATTCTCTCTGAAACTACAATGTTTTCTTTCTCAACTGTAAAAAATTTCAATAACATTAAATTTTGAAAATATATTTAAGGACAAACTATTAGCTATAACTACATAAAATATATTTTTTATCTTTATTGTTTTGCCAACTTTTATGATGGAATCATTTATTTGACCAAATGCTAGAATGGAATATAACAATCACTGATATTTTTTGGCTCCTTTTGTAAATCAATGGTCATAAAATGAATATCATCCATTTTCAAAGTGAGAGGCACAATCACTTATTTGAGATCAAAAAGAATAGCTATTTGGGAAGCACTGATTCAGGTAGAAACCCAAATAGTATTCTGATTAAGAGACAAAGACAAAAAAGGAAAAGGAAATAGGAACAATTAAATCAACAGAAGGAAGGCATATCTAATGGAACAGATAAGCTAACATAGCGATGTTAATTCTAAACGATGTCTTTAATTTAGTCCGGTAGTTATCGGTTCTGTTGTCTTATTATCTGCTTTCTTGTTTTCTTTGCAAACGATTCTTTGGAGTATAATGTTTCTTTAGGCCCAGTCTAGTCCAATGGTTATTTTTGCCTTGATTTAATATTCTGAAGGTTTAAGGCATAAGATGTGAAAGGCAATTCTTCTGGGAAGGCAGTTCCAGCTCTATTTTAAAGTGGCTACATTTATATTATTTCTTAGTGTTCTGTTAGATAAATAAATTCAAATCATAATCACTAAACTTTTCTACTCTTTCTCTAGAAGAAATTTTACATAAATTAACTATTTTCACTAGTTATGGTTGTCGATTAATCCCCAAATTAGATTTTCAAACTTGTTTTGGCAGTTTTTAGTAATTTTTCTCAAATTCTTATAGTGAAACTTGCTGTGCCCCTTGTCAGCTGTCTATTCTTGCTACTAACTAGAGTTAAAAAATAAAGCTTCTCAGATGAACTCAAGTTATAAACTTTTAAAGAAAGCAACTGTGCTGGTTTTACATCAGATATCTAGAGAAATACAATGTAAATTGGGCTGCAAGCCAAATGTTGAAAACTAGGCAGTTCTCCAGTGAAGTTCTCCATAGACAAAGTCTTCTTGCTATTGTCATTAAAACAATGCCAAAATGCTAAAACAAGCAAGGTCATTCACTAATATTTCTGTTATTTTCATTCTGGGTGTCATTGTTCATCATTTTTACCTTAGATGTAGTCATGCGATTTGTTTGTTTTTGCCAATGAAATATCATCTTAACTGATATGAGTCATTTCTGGATATGGTACAATAATTCTAGTTCCCTCTAAATATAATGAAAGCACATAACAAGATGGAATCTCTTCAGATGTGGGTTCTGAGAAACTGTAGGGAGCAGTAGTCCCTAAGAGGCGGTGCTAGACATGGAGTCTGAGCAAAAAATAAATTTTGATATGTGAAGCCACTGACAGGTATGTGTTACTGCAGCATATCCTAGCCTATCTTAGCTAATATAAGATATTCCTATTGTTTAAAAAGAGACAACAAGCCCAAAGTGGAGTCACTTGTGCTAAGCCCACATCACCAAACTGAGACTTAATGCCTAATTTAATTAAAGCTTCAACCTCTCCCAGAAGTGAATTCTTAAACCAGTCAATTTGGAATTACCTGGTCAGCACTAATGAGATAATCTGATTGATAGACCCTTGCTCTCCCCTAAGGGAAGGTGACCTTGTCACAAGCAATCTAATCTTTGCTATTAACTTCTTTGTTCTGCCCACTTCTGCCTATAGGAGTCTTTTATTTTGTATAGCTCCTTGGTACTCCTTTCTAGCTGCTAAGTGGGATACTGCCTGATTCATCAATCAGTGAATAAAGCCAATAATGTCTTTAAAATTTAGTCAGGTGAATTTAGTTTTTTAAGACTATTTTACATCTGCCTTCTGGTACATACTAAACTTCTGGGATATTCTACCTTATATAAATTGTAAGATACATGATTTGTTGAATGATTTCTTCATAAAAACTCCTCTTCCTTTTTTTTTTAAACATTTTCTTCTTTATTCATGGATTTGAAATAATGCCTTTGCAAATTACGTTTAAGGTTTTCGTTATTGTTTGTTGTTGTTGTTGTTGTTGTTGTTGTTGTTTAGATTGTGTAACTAGTAAAGATTTTACCCTAAAATCTGTGTGTTGAATTTTAAGGTTAAAATGGAATATATGTTCCTTCAAAGAGCCATTTATTTCTTAATTTTCCTGCAATGATGTTGTAACTATGCTTTCAATCAATGAGCTACTTCAGTGGTTACTGGTTACACCCATTTTTGCATGATTACAAGAGAAACACAAGCAACGATAATTTTGAAATTCATTACAATGCCAGGGTTTATATGCTCTCATTAAGCATTAATTGGTAGTTGATGGCTATTGCTATTTTTAACACCATTAGTTCATAGCAATATAATTAGTAACGCTAAGTACAGGAACCACATTAATAGCATTACTAATTGTAAATCTGGAGATAGAAACACAACATGACTGGTTAATTTCTAGGCAATATCTCATGATAATTAGCTGTAGGACACTTATGCTAAACTAGAAAGGTAAATAATTTAAATTTTTTCTACAATTTTTGGTGTTCTGCAATACTAATACCACCCTGTAATGTATGGATCTCATTCTAGGTTCTGATGTTAACATTTTTTCCTTTTGAGAGTTCCCTGTTGGTGTATGCTAAATAATGATTCATGTGTCTCTCACAAGAAAACTGTATAGTCACTTATTGAACAAACTTTATTATTCTGAAATACATTAAATGACAATACTTTTATTATTTTGTAATTGGTTTCCAATGTTTATTGCAAAACCTCTTAATAGTTTTTGATATTCCCCTCTCTTTCTTCATTTCTCTAGCAAAAAATTGGCCAAATTCATAAGTTTACTATTAAGTTTCATGATAGTAGAATTAAAGAGAAAAGGTTCTCAAGTTGTAATAACTAAATTAAAAAAAAACACCTAGATATTTCATGCTTACTTTTATGCTGTTTAACATGCACTGATTTCTTCTGCAGTCACATTGCATAGAAGTTAACAGTCTACAATACTTACAGACAGAAGAATTTTATGTGCTTGCTAACGAAAAGGTTTAGGCAGAGTTTCTATATTTTTTCCTTTTTATTTCCTTTCAGAAGAATTTTAGTGGAAATGTGTGAGGAGATCGGGAACAAGAAGATACTTCACTCTAGCCAAAAATATTTGCATTGTTATGTAAGAAATCATAAAGTAGACAATTTAATTTTGCATTAATCCTTTCAAGTTATTTTTCAGTTAAGCTATGAAGCACTTCAAAGATAATATTGGCAATGTGCCATTTTAACCATATTTTTGTGTTTTCTTTTCAGCTTTTCAAATAAAATAGATTACATTGAAAACACTGGTTTTTCTCATGACTTGGTTTTCATTATTCTTCTCACATCTGAGAGTTACCATGTGGATCTTGCTGCTCCACTGCTAATGGGGGAAACAGCCAAAATGATGATTTCAGCATGTTGAAACTGCGAATGTCAGTAGATTCTATGATTTATGACTAAATAAAATTGGTAAAAATGAATTGATTGTTTAGTGAATTAGTTTACGATGTTAATACAAATTCTAACACTTTTAATATAAAGAGAGCAAGAGGGAAAACGAAAGACACGTGGTTGCTGAAAACCCTTGAAGAGTTTATTTGCCATATTGGCATTTGAGGGTTTTGTGAGAGTAGTTGCTTTATTTTTTTTTTCCTTGAGCTTTCAACTCTTAACAGAATGTGCATTAACCTGTCAAAATGTGCAATGCTATTATTTAGTTGTAATTAGTTAATGATTATGTCATTCTTTTGGCAGGGATCACCTTAAGTGACGAAACAATCTTCTACTAGCTTAAAAAATATACATATATAAACGATAGAGAAAAAAAGCACTAGAAAGGCACGTTGTCGTTCTTTATTTTCCATCACATTAGCACATTAATGTGTGGTGAGTTTAAAAAAGTGGCATGAATAAGCTGCTACACTGTACTGTTGATAATATTGACTTTTATGGGCAATTTAATTTTAAGTCTACAATATATGATTTAACACAGTTCTGGTTTTCCAAAGATGGAGTACGAAGGTGATCCTTGTTCAATGAAACACTAAAAGAAAATAAATTATTTCATCCTGGTGATGGTTAATGTTCATAGAACAAGTACTGCTGGTTGCTTTACTTTCACCAGATAATCATTTTTAAAGTAAAAGGTTGTAATTAATTAGCTGCAGCCAATTATTACTGGAAAACCTTGTGTAGCTGAGTGGAAGAGGAGCATTTCGACTTAATGATAAAATTATTAAGATGCTTTTTGACCTCTCGAGAAAAAATTACAGGCCTGAAGTTTAAGATGTTTACAACATTATCAAATTTATTAAACTTTTGCATCTTCAATTTGGGAACTGAAAGAGAGTGACTTTTTCCCTTCTTGCATATTTCAGATATTTATCTAAGGCAGGTAACAGAACAGGTGATGGCTTATTATGGAGACTCTGTGCTCCAAGTGCTATGATTTTCATGCCATCTGCTCCAGAGCACATAAGCTTTCAGGAAGCCTGAGATTTTCAGGATAATATATGGTCAGTCTAGAAAAAAGAAAATACATGTGTGAATCTGTTGTGGGAACAAGGCACATGTGGTGTAATGAAGGCGAATTTTATGTGATCTGAGAAGGACTGGACCGTGAAATGATAGAATATTTAGAATTTTAACAGCCATGCCCTATCTGAAGCAGATGCATACAAGAGAGGCTATAGCCTCAGAGTGATGCCCTGGCAAAAACTAAGAAAACAATATTTTATTGCCCCAGACCTTTATTTGTCTACCAGCAGATGTCTCTATAAGGCAATAATATCTTACAGCTAGAACGGATGATTATGAAAATCAGAAACTAAACCACTCATCATATTTCCAAAGACTAATGGGATTAAATCTACCATGTACTTCGGAATGTTTCCAGAGATAGATAAAATGCAGTGCAGTGTAAAGTAAACTTAGTTTACTTCTGAAAAACACATGGAACAAAATTCCTTTTTTTTTTTTTTTTTAATTTTAGGTGTCCCCAACCTTTATCAGCACTAAAACTGCTTTCTAAAATAAAATAAAATTATTCGTTGTGTCTATGTCATAGGTGATACTTTAAATATCTATCGAATGAGGAAAATACTCAAAGTCCAAAACTACCTTGAATTCAGTAAAATATTTAAATGAATTTGTATTTATAACTGAGTATAGTGTCTTTATACATTTAAAAATAACAAAGCATATTATTGTATGTTTCTGTGAGATACATTACTCAGCTTGCAGACAATTCGAGATGCACATCTATCTTTAAGGAATCTGGCAATAATTCAGGCTGTCCCGAGGACATAGCTCCAAATTGTGAATCAACAGTTTCTTCCATTCTACTTTTTCATTCTTTAGCGATATGCTACTTCTAGATGGATGGAAAACAATGTAGAGAAAAATTGTTGCAAAGAAGTAAAACTGGTTTAAGTAATTTCTTCGTCGATAAAACAGACTAAAATAAAAAATCAATATCAACACTGGCTAGCATTTCTGTTTTTAGAATTTTTTTTTTTCTTCTGTAAAAGAGGCAAATGCTATGGAGACCAAGGAGCTGAACTAGATATAATAAAAATTATGAATTTGGAACTAAACAAATTCAAATTCTTAATTGTCTTGTCTGTGTGAATCAGGGCAAGTTATTTAAAATCTAGTTTATGCTTCCTCATTTAAGGATAACAGTAGAAATCTCATAGAATTAGTGCAAGCATTAAGTAAGGTCATTTATGAACAGGCTGATATATTAAAGGAATTCAATACACTCTGGTTCCCTACTTCGCATTCCTCAATCTTTTTTTGTTTTTGTTTTTGTTTTTTACATTTTAAGATCTCAGTAAATACTAGTTCACTTACTTCTCTGAAGAAGGTACAACTGTTTCCTGTTGAGGGAATTAGAGAATAGCTCATGGTTATGGAAGAGATAGCATTGATGCTGGACTTAGAAAGATTTTGTCTTGCAAAACTAGAGTTAAAGAAATTTTCCAAATTATTTTCAAATAGTACAAGTATTTCGAGACTTAGAAACAAAAGTTAGAACAGGCAGTGAATCTTCTATTGCTGAGCTCCTTGATCTTCATGGTGCTTCATGGTGAACTTCTAGTGTTTAGGAATAAACACTAGAGTTCCTCTCTAGCAATGTGCTGGGTCAGTATTGCAAGTCCTGACCTACCTGGTGCATGCTCATGGACAGTCCAATTTTGTCAATGGCAAGTAATTTAAAGTACTATCTTCATAAAAGTGTAATAGATAACTTCGTATGTATTTTTAAAAGAAATTATAATTCTTAAAATAAAAATTCTACTGGTATATAATCACTTTTTCTGCCACTGCGAGCACTTTGGTGGAGATGTTTTAAGAAACACGTCTCACTGAGTCACAGTGATCATTTTCACCAGAATATTAGGAAAGCAGATTTTTTTTTTAGTTAAGCTTAGAAAAAAGAATTTCTATTTGCTGAAATTATCACTATATATTTTTTAATTAATTAATTAACTAATTGATTTTTATGGCGACATTGGTTAACGAAATCCAATAAGTTTCAGCTGTACATTTTAACGGTAAAATGACATGATATTTACACTGTTACACTGTGTGATCACCTCCCATAGTTAAATTTCTTTCTGTCATGACATATTTGATCCCTTTAACCCTGTTTACCTGCCTGCTCTCCCTTCCATACTACTCTCTGGTAACCATTAGTCTGTGGTCCATGTCCATGATATCATGTGATTTTCAACTTTTTCTGCAAGGCTTATTTCGCTGAGCATGATTATCTCAAGTTCCAGCCATGTTGACCCAAATAGCAGTATTTCATCTCTTCTTATGGCTGAGTAATATTCCATTGTATATATGTGCCACAGCTTCTTTATCTAATCATCTATCGTGGGACAATTTGGTTGCTTCTATTTCCTGGCCACTGTGAATAATGCTGCTATGAACATCGGTGTGACAATATCTTTTCGGATATGGGTTTTCAAGTCTTTGGGGTAAATACCCAGTAGAGGGATTGCTGGATCATATGGTAGATCAATTCTTAGTTTTTTGAGGAACCTCCATACTGTTTTCCATAGTGGCTGTACCAGTTTGCAGTCTCACCAGTAGTGTATGTGGGTTCCTATTTCTCCACATCTGCTCCAGCATTTGTTATTATTCGTCCTGTTAATTATAGCCATTCTAACAGGTATGAGATGGTATCTCATTGTGGTTTTGATTTGCATTTCCTAATAGCTAGTGATGTTGAGCATCTTTTCATATATTTGTTGGCCATTTGTATGACCCCTAGGAAGAAGTGTCTGTTCAGATCCTCTGCCCATTGTTTGATTGGATCATTTGGGTTTTTTGTTGTTGTTGTTATTGAATTGTATGAGTTCTTTGTATATTTTGGATATTTAGGCCATATTGGAGGCGTTGCTTGCAAATATATTTTTCCATTCTGATGATTGTCTCTTTACCTTGTTGACAGTTTCATTTGCTGAGCAGAAGCTTTTTAGTTTGATGTAGTCCCATTCATTTGTTTTAGCTTTTACTTCCCTTGCTTTTGAGATCAAATTTATAAAATCTTACTTTAAGTCCAAGGTCTTTGAGTTTCATTCCTATGTTTTCTTCTATGCATTTTATTGTTTCAGGTCTTATGTTCAGGTCCTTAATCCATTTTAAGTTAATTTTGGTGTATGGAGATAGACAACAGTCTAGTTTCATTCTTTTACGGGTGGCTTTCCAGTTTTCCCAACACCATTTATTGAAGAGGCTCTCCTTTCTCCACTGTATGTATTTGGCTTTTATGTCAAAAATTATCGCCCATATAAATATGGGTTTACTTCTGGACTCTTGATTCTATTCTACTGCTCTGTGTGTCTGATGCTGCCAATACCATGCGATTTTGATTACTGTCACTTTGTAGTATAATTTGAAGTTGGACAGAGTGATGCCTCCAGCCTTGTTCTTTTTTCTCAGGATGGCTTTGGCAATTCGAGGTGTTTTTTTTTCTGCTTCCATAAAAATCTGATGATTTTTTTGTTCTATTTCTTTAAAAAATGTTGATGAGATTTTGATGGAGATTCCGTTAAATCAGTATAATGCTTTAGGTAATATAGGCATTTTAACAATGTTGATTCTGCCAATCCAAGAACATGGAATATCTTTCCATTTTGTGTTATCTCCTTTGATTTTTTTTTAATAGAGTCTTGTAGTTTTCATTATATAGGTCCTTCTTATGTTTCGTTAAATTTATTACTAGGTATTTTATTCTTTTTGTTGCAATTGCAAAAGGAATTATTTTTTCCGATACTTCATTATTAGAGAATAGGAATGCTATGGATTTTTGAACATTGATTTTGTATCCAGAAAGTTTACTGTATTGCTTATTGTTTCTAGTAGTGTTCTTGTGGAGTCTTTAGGATTTTATGTATAGAGAGTCATGTCATCTGCAAATAGCGACGAATTGACTTCTTTGTTTTCTATTTGGATACCTTTTGTATCTTTCTCTTGCCTTATGGCACTAGGATCTCCAATGTTATATTGAATAACAGTGTTGATAGTGGACAGCCTTGCCTTATTTCTGATCTTAGAGGGAAGGTTTATAGATTTTCACCATTAAGTATAATGTAGGCTGAGGGTTTGTCATATATGGCCTTTAGGTTATATTAAGGTTCTTTCCTTCTATACCAATTTTGTAAAGTGTTTTGATCATAAATAAATGCTGTATTTTGTCAAAGACTTTTTCTGCATCTATTGATATGATCATATGATTCTTATTTTTTAATTTGTTTATGTGGTGTATCACATTAATCGATTTGCATATGTTGAACCATCCCTGTGCCTCTGGGATGAAGCCCACTTGAACGTGGTGTATCTTTTTAATATGTTGCTGTATTCAGTTCACTAGTATTTTATTTAGGATTTTTGCATCTGTGTTCATGAGAGATATCGTTCTGTAGTTTTCTTTTTTTGTGTTATGTTTACCAGTTTTTTGTATCAGGGTAATGTTGGCCTCATAAAATGAGTTGGGAAATATTGCCTCTTCTTTGATTTTTTGGAAGAGATGGAGGAGAATATGTATTAAATCTTTGAATGTCTGGTGAAGCCATCTGGTCCTGGGCTTTTATTTTCTGGTAGGTTTTTGATGATTGTTTCAAATTCCATAATGCTGATTGGTCTAGATTTTCCAAATCTTCTTGATTCAGTCTAGGAAGACTGTATTTTTCTAAGTACTGGTCCATTTCTTCTAGGTTATTAAATTCGGTCGTGTATACTTCTTCATAGTATTCTTGTATGATTCTTTGTATTCCTGTGGTGTCTTTTGTAACTTCTCCTCTTTCATCTCTGATTTTGATTATTTATGTCTTTTCTCCTTTTCCTTTGGTGAGTGTAGCCAGAGGTTTGTCAATTTTATTAACCTTTTCAAAGAATCAGCTCTTCATTGCATTTATTTTTTCTATTGTTTTGTTGTTGTTGTTGTTGATGTTTTTAATTTCATTTATTTCTGCTCTAATTTTGATTATTTCTTTCCTTTTGCTGATTTTAGGCTTCATTTATTCTTCCTTTTCTAGTGTTTTAAGATGAAGCATTAGGTTATTTATTTGGGCTCATTCTTGTTTTTTGAGATAGTCCTGTAATGATTTAAACTTTCCTTTTATGACTGCTTTTGCCATGTCCCAAAAGTTTTGATATATTGTACTATCATTATCATTCATGTCTATGTATCTCTTGATCTCAGTTTTTATTTCTTCTCTGACCCAGTTATTCTTCAGTAGTATTTTGTTTAATCTCCATCTTTTTGTGTTTTTTTATGCAGTCTACTCTTGAGAATGTTTCATGTGCACTATAGAAGAATGTATAAGCAGCTGTTTTGGGATGCAAGGCTCTGTAAATGTCAATTATGTCTAATTGGTTTAATGTGTCATTTAAGGATGTTATTTCCTTATTGATTTTCTGTTTAAATGATCTGTCCATATCAAACAGTGGGGTATTTAGGTCCCCTATTACGATAGTGTTTTGGTCTATTTCTCCCTTCAGGTCTGTTAGTAATTGCTTTTTATATTTTGGGGCTCCTTGTTTGGGAGCATAGATATTAATAAGTGTTATGTCTTCTTGGTGCATGTTTCCCTTTATCATTATGAAGTGTCCATCAGTATCTTTCTTTAATTTTTTTATTTTGAAGTCTATTTTGTCTGATATTAGCACTGTTATGCCCACTTTTCTCCAAATCCCATTTACTTGAAATATCATTTTCCACACTTTTACTTTGAGTCTATACTTGTCTTTGGAAGTGAGATGTGTCTCCTGAAGGCAGCATATGGTTGAATTTTGTTTTTTTGATCCATTCTGCACCTCTGTGCCTTTTTATTGATGAGTTCAGTCCATTTACATTTAGGGTGATTATTGAAATATGAGGAATTCTTATAGCCATTTTACTTTTTGCTTTCTGGTTGCTCGGTTGTCCCATTACTTCCTTGTCCTTGTATTTCTGTTTTCTTTATTTTATTTGTTCTTTGTGAGTTTTTCCTATGGTCCTTCTTGTTTTATTTCATATAGTTTGGTTCTGAATCTTTGGCATGTGGTTACCATTATGAATATGTAAATGAGAGTTATATATATACAGTAGTCTATTTTCTTTTGCATGCCTTATCTCCATTCCCCTTTGCAAATTTGAATCTTTGAATCCTCCCCTTTTCAGCTAATGTCTCATTTTGTCCCTATGTATGCTGAACATTCATTACTATCTTGCTATAGCAAATATCTTCTTATTGTTTAAGCTTATAATGCCCTATTCTTAGTAAGGGTTGCATTCCTCTGCTTCTATTTGACTGCTAATCACTTTACTCCTAATTATGTTTTTTTTTTTTTTCATTTTGCTTTAGGTTTGCTGACCCCTTTCAGTATTTCCTGTAATGCAAGACTCATAGTAGAGAATTTCCTCAATTTTTATATATCTGAGAAGATTTTTTGCTCTTTTTCATATCTAAAGAAGAGCTTTGCTGGATATATTATTCTCGACTGGGGGTTCCTTTCATTTAATAGTTTGAATATTTGATTCCACTCCTTTCTGGCTTGTAAGGTTTGTACTGAGAAGTCTGACGATAATCTAACGGGTTTACCTTTATAAGTTACTGTTTTCTTCTTCTTGGCTGTCCTGAGAATTTTGCCTTTGTCATTGATTTTTGATAATTTTAATATTATGTGTCTTGGAGAAGGCCTTTTTGGGTTAAGATAATTGGATGTTCTGTTGACTTCTTGAATTCCAAGCTCCAGCTCATTCCTTAGATTTGGGAAATTTTTGTCAACTATTTGTCTAAAGTGCTTTCTAATACCTGCTCCTTTTCTTCTTCTTTGAGAATGCCTATTATTGTTATGTTTCTTTTCTTAATGGTATCAGCGAGTTCTTGTATTTCTCTTTCATTATTTTTCATTCTTCGGTTTCTCTCTTCTTCCTTCTAATTTATTTCTAGATATCTGTCTTTGAAATCACTGTTCATTTCCTCCATTTGGTCACTCTATTTCTCAAGGTTGATATTTCATTTTTAGCTCTTGCAGTGTGTTCTCCATATCCCAAAGTTCTATTGAGTTCTTTGTGAGGGTTTCAATCTTCTTTCTAAAGAACTCATTCTGCTCATCTATTTGTTTTTTGTTTTTTTTTCAATTCTTGAAATTAATAATATGAATTGTTTTGGATCTCATTGAGTTTTTTAGAAGTAGCATTCTGAATTCTTTGTCATTTAAGTCGCATATTTCTATGTCTATATGCCTATTTTCTGGAGATTTTTCTGTTTCTTTTTGAAATGCCTTGTTGCTTTGGTTGTTCATGGTGTTTATTGGACTATTTCTCCACCTGGGCATTAATGGAAGTGTATTCTGCTTTCCTCCAGAAAAAAGATATATTATACAAAAATCTGACTGTAGTTTGTTGCAAAGAAGGCACTTTTCTTTTGGTTTCCAGTAGGTGGAGTCTAAGCCTCTTGGATCCCTGCTTTATATAAAGTCTTAATAATGCCTTTTTTTTTCTTATAGATGTTTAATAACACTTGCTACCCTCAGTCTCATTCTCTGTAAGTGTTTGTAACAGTTTTAGTAGTGTTTGCTCAGATTTCCCTGGGGCTCCACAGTTTTTGGTCTCGGAGGATATGGGAAGATGGACTCTCTGGGTTGGGGCCTGCAGTCTGTGGCTCAGCCTTGGATTTGCAACTGCGTGTGGTAAAAATCAACTGTTGTTTCTCTGCTGTCCCCGCTTCTCTGCTTTCTGTCCTGCTGCCTGGGCACTGCTACCTGCTGCATGGTGCTCACAGCTCTCCCAGGCAGAGCTGTTCAGGGAACTTGCCTCATCTTCTTCCCTCCCCCTCTTCCTACAGGGAGCTCCGGTGGCTGCGAGAGGCAGATTCTTTATTTCTCCCAGTCCACCTCTGGACATCTGGAGTTCTGACCTATGGTAGCTCTTATGTGCAGATCCCACGCTCAGACATGCTGGTGTGCAGTTTGGGTGTTTCCATTGAATTTTAGATGTTCAGCTTATTATGTTTCAAGGAGAGGTATCTGGAGACATCTCTTACTTCACCATGTTTCTGGCATTTCTTAAAATTAGAATGAGTGACCTGTTTTGTTGGGAAGTGGCTGGACTACAACCAGAAACCGGACTCAATGTCTAAGGGAGTGTCCCTAGTTTCCTGATTCCACAGAGGTGGAGAGCCCACCACCATAACAAAGCTCTTCCTAAAATGGCTTCCCCTCATTCTATTTATAGCGTAGTTATTACTACAGATTTACAAAATTTTCTCCATGTCTGGAGAAACTTTATGGAAAGATAAACATTCACAGATTTATCCTTCGTAACCCATATATGTGTAAAATTACACAGACTCAGTGATCGCCATCTATATAGATCTCTATTTACATATACATTCAATTTCATGTTTGGACATATGTTTCTTTATATAAGGTAACATGGTAAAAAAATAGTGGGAGAAATAGATAATAGTGAGAGGAATATTTTTAAATATGCAAATAGGAAAAGAGTGAAGAGAGAGGCAGTTAAGAAAGAAAAATTATTGCATTAATTCCAGGTCACCTTTAAAATAGATTTGCAGGGTTTATAAAATTATATACAACACACAAAAATACAAAATATACAACTGAGGAAATGATAGGGCAAAAAGGGTGAAAAAAAAAATAAGATAAAGCCAGAAGTAAGTTGAATATAGAAAATGAATATCTCAACTTTCTGTACACATTGTATTGTACAGAATATAATTTTCAATCAACTGAAAATTTTATCTTAAGCTTTTGGTAGGCCGTGAAAAGATCTGTTTATTTCTTTGTTCATTTACTCGTTCAACACATTTAGGCATCTCATATGTGCCAAACACTATTCTAGGGACTGAGGTTAGATCAATGAACAAAACAATAAACAAATAAACTGTGAGTATTCTAGATTTGGAAAATGCTGTAAGGGAAAGTAAAGCAAGAAAGAAAGGAGGAGTCGTGCTGGGGTGGATGTCCTTGTAATTTAAAAATGAGGTGGCATCACTAAGAAAGTGGTGGTTGAGGAAAAGACCAAAAGGAAGTGAAGTGTCAACATCTCTGAAGGAACACAAAGGCAGGCAGCAGGATTAGCTAGTGGGAATGTGCCTGGCACAGGTTTCCTGGTAGCAAAACAAAGAGGATTATCCGAGGATAAAGAAGGTAAGAATCAGTGGACACATTTCTCAGAAATATCTCTTCATTTACTACAATCATAAGTTTCTTTGGTGTTTTTAAGATGTTCCCATTGTGCCTCGTGGGCTTAACATTAACAGTAAGATCAAGTTCTATAATCACATAGATGATGCTGTTTAGAAAAAATTGTTTCTAACTGACTTTCTTAATCTAAGATATATTTAGCACCCTGTGTCAGAGAATCAATGTACCCAGATTTACATACGTATGCAATTGTGTGCATTTTTTTGAAGAAATATTCCTAGTTTTCAGCCGATTCTCAAAGGGCTTCATGACTACATAAGGATTAATAATCATAAGTCTAGACTGAAAGTACTATATAGCCTTCAGGCAATCTCTTTTTCAATCATTTTATTCCTTTTTAATCATTATTGAATTTCTTTAGGAGAAGTGGTTGGCAGGTTACATTATGCAGCTGAGTAAGGACAGAGTCATGTTTTAATAATCACTCTAGAGAATGTCAGGGAGAGGTAGTATAAGGTAATAACAAGTAAAAATGAAAGTGAGAGACATGAGGAAAACACAAAATGTGAAGTTCCATGTATTGGAGGATGACTATGGAGGAGGTTGCTAGGAAAGAGATGTGTTGAGTGGTGGCTGAATAGGAAGGAGATATTGAGCAGAATGAAAGGGAGTGAACAGTAGTGAATGGGAAACTGATAGGTTGGTAAAGTAAGAGAACGTGGGTGGCCAGTGGCTGCAGGATGCTTATAGAATATAATATGATAAAGTCAATTTTCTCAAGAAGGGTTTCTCATTTGTTTTTAATCTAGGCAATTTATGTGAAAAGTTTTGTAATAGCAAGTGGCATCCTAATACAATATTCTAAGAAAAAGCTAATCACACATCTAATTTCTAAATGCACAAAAAACATAGAGTTAAAGGCTTGGAAATTGATGTCATGTTGCTATGAACACAAATAGAAAGTAATACTGTAAATGAGAAGTAAGATGATAAATGAGGAAAAGGGAGGAAGAAGCAAAATGGTTTGTGTCAAACAAAAAGAATGATAAGAAAGAAAACATTTCTCAAAGTCTATATACTTGATAGCTCCATCTTATATTTTGCACTATATATTTTAGAAATTAAACTGGTCTTTACAAATGGTTTATCATTAATAGCACAAAAGAAATGAATTGTAAACTCTGAGCTATTTAAGTGATGGGAGATAAATGAATTCTGGAGATCAGTTAGTAGACACTGGAGCAGCCTACCTGGAACGGTAGGCTAAAAAATAAATCTCCTAGTAAGATGGCCATTTAAAAGAGGACAGAACCCCATTGCTATGAGACCATTTTCAGAGTCTTCCTCCTCTCCCTTGCCCTTGCCTCCCTCTTATCTTCATCAAGGTGAAAGGATGAAAAAGAATAAATTACCTTTGCAATCTCCTTCCACACTGAGATATTAATATTCTTCACATTCTTCCTATCCACCCTCCAAAGGCATAGATATTTAGTTGACACTTTTTCTTTATTTATTATTTTCAGGGACTCCTCTGCCTTTCAGGCATTACCAAACATGTAATTAAGGAATGCTTTAAAGCTTGAGCAGGCTCAGTTTTTAACATACACCCCTTTCATTTGAAATGCAAAATGGAAATACTAATGAGAGTTTCCTTGCCTATCATTGTTCTCAAGCTGAGAAATAGATCTCCAATATTTTAGGATTATCTCTTTACATCGGCAATGAAAAACACTAGATGTTCTATTCATAAGATGTGTATTCACTAATTACAGGCCCCAAAATTTCAAAGTAAAGATGGATTCTTTATTTTTACAGTAAGGTGGTATTAATTGAGCAAATTCCATGCATCACTTATAGGATACATGGAAAGATCCAAATCTATTCTTTGGGGAATTTCCCTCTGATCCTCATTGCTACTCCTTACTTGAGCCTTGCCTCTAGGAATGAACACTTTTCTTGGAAGTATGTTTGGAAAGCAGGAAAAAACTGCCTTATGTTATGGAATGGGCCCTAGAAGGTAGGTAGCAAATAAGTTATTTTGTGATTCCATTTCCAATGGCTTATTCAAATTGTCCAAGTTGATGCCGTCAGGAACCTCAAAGTCTGAGTGTCTCAACCAAAAGTGTCCACCTTCTCTATTTGTTGTCATATCACCCTTCTTCCAGTTATTCAAGATCAAAACCTTGATATAGCTCAAGGTTTCCTTTCTTGCTTTTCCTTTGATTCAAATCAATAGGTTTTTTCCCTTCCACTATATTTTTTAGACATATGCTTCGTCATTGTCTCTTCTTTTGTTCAGGTTCTCATCTCTCAGGCTTTGAATTTTGTAACTAATCTTTTAACCAATAGTCATTTCTTTTCTAGTGTATCTTAACAATTCAATTTTCTTGAAGCAATGCTTTGATCAAAAACCTTTACTGGTACTCCTCCATTCGGGAGGTAGAGTTTAATCCACAGCCCCCACCTGCAACCCACCCCCAACATAAACACCCAGGCCTTGACTTGATTTAATGTTTCATTTCTATAGAACAGAGTATGGAAATGAAAAAATAACTTTACTGTGGCATAATCTAGTAGACGTTGCCTTAACCAACTGATCAGGGTTAACATCACCAGTGAGAAGTTATGTTGATATCATATCCCCTGGATATGGTGTGATGAGAAAGACATTTCACTTATATGGTATTCTCCAAAATTCATAATCCCACTCTAAACATGAGGAAGACATCACAGAATTCTGTACTGAGTACGTTCTGCAAAATGTTTGATTATTACGCTTCACAATTCTCAAAAGTCATAAAAAAACAAAACAAAAATTGAGAAATTGCCGTAGACCAGAGGACACTAAAGAGACATAATAACTAGAATCATTAGGGTATTCTATATGGAATTCTATTAATTTCTTGAAGGTATTAGTGAAAAAAAGTGGTGAAGTCTGAACAAGTATAGAGATTAGTTAATAGTAATTTACCAATATTAATTTCTTGGTTTTGACAAATGCACAATTGTTATTACATAAAATGTTAACATTAGTAGAAACTAAAAAAGAAAATCTGAAAACTCTGTAATATTTTTTATTTTTATTTTTTGTAAATCTAAAGTTATTCTAAAATTTAAAAGTTTATTGAAAAACAACTTCATTGGTTCTCGATTCCCAAATATTGGTGCATATAAGAACTATTATGGGAACTTTTTCAAAATATATATTTCAGGACCACATCCTTTGGATATAGTGATCCTGTAAGTCTGAGTAGCATTCGGGAAACTGTATTTTTAAGAAGCTCTGGAAAAGATTCTGTTGTGCTGCAGGTTTGGGGATGATTAGTCTGTGGAAGTAAATGGTAGACTGCATACAATCTCTGGAATATGTGAACAACTTGAGCTTGTAAATATTCACATTCTTCTCTTACAAGTAGAAAATAATTTCATCTTTGCTTAGTTCATAGGACATTCTAGAAGTCTCAGATTTGCTTCAGGTTGCTTATTACCTATCATACATTCATATATTTCTCTTTCTCTCTCTCTTTCTCTCTCTCTCACTCTCTCTCTCTCCCCCTCTTCCTCCTTCCCTCCCTTTCTAAAAACACAAGTTAAAATATAAAGATCTCTGAGTAATATAGTACCAAACTATTCTGAACTTATCTCTACCCTGGTGAGAAACTATATCTAATGACAGGTAGTCTAGATCCAACACATCAATTCTTTAAAAACAGAGGTTTTATTGCTTCCCAGTTTATAGACTAACAGTATAATAATAGCGCTGATAAGTATCATTTATCTGAATTGCTTTAAAGACTATGTATGAACCAGAATAAGCTGCTTTTTAATTGATTTTACGCAAATCGATGTCCTTATGATTTAAGACAATTATTAGTCCTTCTACAATATAAGTTAAATGGTGCTCTCGTTTTTTCTTTATTTTATTCAATTACAGCTGAAATTGAATATTATTTTATATTAGTTTCATGTACAGCATAGTAGTTAGGCATTTATATAATTTATGAAATGATCCCTACAAGTAGTCTAGTATCTACCTGGCACTATACATAGTTATTACAAAATTATCGACTACATTTCCTATGCTTTACTATACATCTCTATGACTATTTTGTAACTGCCAATTTTTACTTAATTCTTTCACTTTTTTCATCCATACTACAAACTCCTCTAGTTTTGATTTTAAATTAAAACAACAGAAGCTCTCTACATATTTTTTTTATTTAAAATTCAGAATAACTTTGTGAAGTAAATATCATCAACTCTATTTCAAAGATTAGATAATTTAGACGCAGAGTTTAAAAAATCTGCCAAAGATCATTCAGCTAATAAGTGATAGAACATGTTTACAACCTGGGACACCTACCACTCAACATGGTGTACCGCTGCCCTATAGAAATATGTCTGATAAAACCTTAAAGTATGGAAACGGAAAAATAGCTTTACTGTGGGGTAAAAGTAGTGAAATAAAACTTGTTAATTCAGCTGGGGCCATAATGTAAACAATGTTCAAATAGTAAAATTGGTGTGCGTGAGTGTATACCATCTGCACATATAGCTTAGATGGATAATATATTCTTCTATCGCTTATAACTTTTCATAGAGGATGACCAACATTGTGTGTATGTGCGTATGTGCATATGTGTGATTATTCTGTCAAGACTCTTTAGTATTCTACATTTTGATTCCTACTTACAAGGTAATTTTTCTGCATCTGAGAAATTCCCCAAGGACAGAAAATCTGGGATTCAAAGCAGTATGCTTTGAATGTCAGCATAGGTGTTTGGTGGTAGAGGAGTAACGTGAGAAAAAGGCAGAAACTTCCTTTTAAAGTATTAAGAAAGTTAGGTGGAAAACATCTCAGTCTGACATGTACTAATCCCAGGTCTCTACAAAATGACTGGATAGTTTTACTTGTAATGTTCTTAGGAAATTTCACCAAACAAATAATTGAAAGAAGCCTGTGTTGTCATTCTTGAAAATCTCTAGTCTATTACAAAGAGAAGAGCACCTGTTAAAAATAGTGTGGGTGATAAATCACAGAAGGTTGCATTAATCAAGGCAGCCTAAAGCTGATAAGTACAATTATAGGTTTGTCACCCTAGGGAAATATCTTGATCAAGGCTCTTCAGACCTAGTATAAACCCTTGAATTTTTGCCCAGAGACTGCTGTACCTAATTTGGGTTCTTAGCACATCTTATTCTGATGGTATTGAAAGCCTTCTGCCAGGGCCTTATCTAGTGTTTGCAGTAATGAAACCTTGTTCTGATGAAATCTACTAATGGTGTGATAATGAAATACCTCTACTACCAATAGGCAGCCATCTTCACACACCACAAATAAAAAGAAAAACAAAAACCAGAATTGAGTTCTGTTCTCTCCTATGTCCATACCTAACAGAATTTTTGCATAAATAAATGTGTGGAAACTAGCTGCATCTCACCATTGAGAAGGATGCCTATTCTTGCTTAGGTTGATTTTTTTATGTTATAAAATAGAATTTTTAAGGCAATATCATAATTGAAAAAAGTGTGAACAAATATATTTAGAATCAAAATGTAAATAATTAAGGCATCCTTGTTGAGTATTATTTTTAAAGCGTGCATTCCTCATTGGTAATTGATGTTATCATCATAAAAATCTTTTCTTATTTTTTAAATATCAACAAAACGAGAGAAATGTATTTGGGTGCTAAAACATCCAAAGCTTTTAAATTCTAGTATTAGTCCTCTAATTTCGTTTCAAGAGCTATGTTAGTCCCCCTTCTTCCCAAATTTACTCTGTATATTATACTCTACATTGTGTTTACTCCTGATATGAAACCATATACCACCAACTGCTTCCTTCACATTTTTATCTTCACATCACAGATCACATCTGGTATTGTTGATTAACACTTTATGTGTGCGTATCATATAATACTATTATCCCGTAGTAGTTGATAAATCCATACGGAATAGGAGTTACCACACTGTTCCATTTTTCATAGTTCTTATTCCATGTTACACTTAGTTTATGTTGTTAAGTGAGAAAGTCTACAAAAAAGTTGGTGCCACTTGTGCTTTTGGATAATATGGGATTCTAAATTACAAGATTCCAGAAAGAAGATAAGTGTGTTTATAAATTTAGTGTATAACAAAAGTTAAAATTTCAATTCAACAGGAAAGAAAGATTTATTTAATAAACAATGCCAGCAACTCACTATCCATCTAGGAAAAAATAAAATTTGCATTTTATTCTATACTATTTTTTAAAATTCTAGATTAAATTTAAAATATAAATGTAGCTTGAATTGACATATATTGAATTATACACTTGAAACTTACTTGATTTTATTAATATGACCTCAATAATTTTTAATAAAAAAGATGCATATAGCACTAAATATACATATATATACACACACACACACACACACACACACACACACACACACACATATATATATATATATATGTAAAATATAACGTCCTATGACAACATAGTAGCAAGGAAAACTTTTTAACCAAGGCAGAACGCAGAAATTTTAAAAAGGAAAGATAGACTTATTTGACTAACTTAAATTTAAAATTTCTACCATCCTTCTCAAAAATAATTAGTATATAAATGATAGGCTTTTGTATAAAAGAAAAAAGCAAAATATATGTTCTTATTGAAAAAAAGATTATTATCTAGATTATACAAAAAAAACCTTATAGGGCAAGAAAATAAACAATTCTATAGAAAATAAACAAAGACTTTAGTGGCCAAAAAACTTGTGAAAAGGTATAAAAATACACTGGTAGGAAATGACATAGAAATTAAAGTAATAGTGATATATCACTTTATTCCCACCAACCTGGCAAAACTTAAAAAGAACCATTAATGCCAGAATGCAGAGGAAAGGGTGCCCTCATATACTGCAGCTGGTAATGAGCAGGGTTACAAACTTCTTGGAAAACAATCTGACAATATCTCTTAAAATTAATATTGTACAGATGGTATCTTATAAATTTGAGTCCTGAAATGTTATTCATAGAAATAAAAACACCATCAAATAGTATAGATAGATAGATAGATAGATAGATAGATAGATAGATGATAGATGTTTATTACTGCATTTGTAAATATCATAAAAATCGATAAACATAATGAACTGGAGAGTATAATATTTGACTTGGAGAGGTTTGCCCTATGTATTGTTAAGTGAGAAAAGCAGAGTGGAAGAAAAGTAGAAATGATATGATCCAATATTTGTAAAAGAGTATTTGTATGTCTTTCTATATTTTTAGATATTATATGTAATAGTCAGTATGAATATTCATGTATGTATATATTTTATAAAACTATATGAATATGGAACAAATAAGGAAGGATATTTACCAGGTTGTTAACATGGAACATTGCTCCCTGAAGAGAAGATGACAAGAAAAAGAGGGAGAGAGGAGTATCAAAGGAAATAATTTACTTCAAAAAGCCAACAACATATGCTTTCAAAGGTTGGAGAGTGAACATGGAGGAGTTTGCTGGTGAAGATAGGTATCTGGATGAAAACGAGGATTCCAATTATATAATTATTCGAAATTATGCACACATGCCTATTTGTAGAATTTTTTAAAATGTTATGAAATACAGTGAATTTTGTAAAATACCTCAGCAGTATCTTCATTGAATCAGCATTGGTTTCACTAACTGTTCATACCAGGCTCGTTCATTCACCTATCTATCTTCTGAATAAGAATATAGGAAAAGTAAGAGTTTGGCCTAATCATTTTTATTTTTTAAAAATATATAAAAGGAGATGAAACTGAACAGAAACTCCCAGAGACAGAATGATACAGTGGAAATACATTTTGAATTCAAACTCACTGAGGGTCCAAACCTAGCCTATTCACTAATTAGTTGTATGACCTTGAACAAGTTGCTTAATATTTTTTGCCCTCAGGTTATTCTATAAAATAGTAATAGGGAAATCCATGTGGGCAGTCTGTGTCAGAGATTGAATTATATAACGTATGAGGGAGTGCCTAGTGAAGTACTTGGCACACTGCAGGACTCAGGAGGTTACACGGAAAATAAAACAAAATAAACTAGAGACTTGGATAGATTGGGAGCCAGAAAATTCATGCAGTGCTGAATTTAATGGATATTTCTGATGTGGAAGCCATTTGAAAAATGATTATGCACAATTAGTTGCCTTTATTTCCTATAACACCAAGGTACAATAAATAATTTTGGAATTGTCTGCACAGGATTCAGGTTTGCACAGTGGGATCTCTCCTCACCCTGGCTGGCTTGCCCAGCTTATTTTGAGTTGTTTTTATATATTGTACAGATGGATCATGCTTTCAGATATACCAAGTTGTCCTCTACAAAGGAAGAATTTATGAAGTCCTGTGGTTTTCATTTCATGAAAAGTGGATGTAATTTTTTTAGATCATTCAGCTAAGATTATAGGTGCTTTTCCCTAATAGAATTTTCTTCTTATATATTGGCCTCATTTTTAAGAAAATAAGTTTACTTGTACACTAAACCCATCCAAACTAGAGATCTGGCTAGGGAGGAGCCAGATAAACAAGATAGCACTGAATTTAGGAACTATATTTGATATAGAAATCTCTGTGGAACATGATTATGCACAATTCATTTTTGAAAGAAAACTTTCACATCGAATTAAGCTGGGAACTATGAAAACTGACATTTGGGGACATTTTCAATGTTATTTTGAAGTTTAACTTTTCTGAGTACTGAAAGAAATTTAGTGTAATCTTTATGTATGTGGTTCACTTGATTTTAATATATTTAAATGTTTTGCTATAATTTATAATCCAGAGATCTTTCTGATGTTCAGTTTTTCCACTTACAAAATGGAACCTACTTGTAAACGCTTTAAAGAAATTTTAGTAGTGAACCTCTAGCAACTTTTAAATCAGTACATTACAAACTGTACTTTTTATTATTCCCCTAGCAATTATCTTCCTCAGTTAGAATTCTCCATCTGGGAAAGCTCCTTCTTCATATTTATCTAATATACTTTCTTTTAAAAATCTTTAAGTATCTCCTATAGAGCAACATATACTGAACCAAAGTATTTTATGAGGCAAAAACCAAAACAAAATCCTTCTATTCAAACCCACTCTGGCAATTCATGAAATTATTCTTTAGTTATTTAACTCTGGTTATTGTACCATTTTTGGTAAAAATTCCATCTACTCTGAATGGCCCTGTATGGATAGGACAGGCTGATTAACTCAGATTGCTATTAGATCAAGGTTGCATTGCTTACTGTAGACAAAAAAGCCCTGTACCATATGTGCTTGTTTTTGCACATCAAGCTCCTGAGAGGTGTTTTGGGTCTTCTAAATGGCTCCCAGGTTTGCTTTTAAAAAGTAGCTCTAAAATTCAGACTTTAAGGATAAAATTCATGTGTTATATTAATTTTTTCAGTTGTATAATTTTTAAATATGATTTTCAACTTACAAAATTAATACTTCCTTATTATAACTGATGAAACATAATAATATGTGATAAAATGCTAATTATCACAGATTCTTTTCACTTCTGTTCTCATAAGGTTACTAATTTTGCTTTTCTACGTGTTCACACAAATGAATACAAGCACATAAATGCAAAAAAAAGTGTAGTTTGGTCGGTTGGTCATTTTATTATCAGAACAGTAGCATAAAATACACGTTTTCTTTCAACTTGCTCTTGTTCATTTAATATATTATGGATAATCCTCTATATCAGTAGATATTCATCTTTATTTCTATTTTGATATGCATATAAACAAACATGTACAGAAATGAGAATAAATAGTACAAACTAGTTTGGTAGTTTCTAGAATAGCATTTTTTTTTCTCTTTTTGTTTAGATGTATGTCCCTTACCTTGGCAATTAACCTAACAAATCCTTCCATCTCCTTTAATCTTTAAACATATTCTGCCTCTGGGTTTTTGGTCTCCACATTTTGGAAATGGTGGGCACACATAATATTGGAACAATTGTGACAAGATTTGTCATCACTTTTAACGATGCTTCATTGCCTGAATTCCCAATTAATATTAAACTTTAATATTAAACCACCCAAGAAAGGGAAACATCTTCCTCAGATTTTAATAAGACTTGCTTGGTTATTCTTCAGATTATACAGGTGCTTGATTATAATATCAGAGGTCAAACCTGAGTGAGCTATTAAGATAAAAAAAAAAAGGTTTGATAGCTTGAATCCCCCTATACTTCTCAAGCTGCTAGATGTGGAGGCTATGGTCTATGATTTTTCCCCTAAGAATATCATGCTTGTGAATTATATATAGGGTCAGCTCAGAGGGAAAGTTTAACTAATCCTAAGAGAATGGTTTAACTCACAAAATAGTTACATTTTCTTTAGGTATTCTAAACATTTTTTCTCAACCTTTGTCTCCCATCTTCATGTATGTTAAATTGCATAGCTAGGCATCTGCAATTGCCCGGATGCTGTGACGTAATGCTCAGATGCCCCTTCAGGAAAGGACTCCTCATTCTAGCCGCTGAGAGTATGCTGTTAGCGGTTAGCAGTCTTCAGGGATTGTCTCAGCTGAGGGAGCCGCCTTACCCTTGGTCACACCTTTTACAGATTTAAAGGCCCAGCCATCTCCTTCTAACTCAGTACAGCTCTGAGGGGTATCCATTATTCAGACTTTCCATAGGTCAGCGGAAGCTTCTCGAGAAGCTTCTCAAAAGCTTCTCGACTTTTCCAGTTTCCTCGACTTTTCCAGCTTCCTCATCTTGCTTCCTCCCTGTCTTTCTACCTAAAAGTACTCATATATAAAACTGAACTCATCTTTCCCCCAATTGCTTACTCCTTGATATTTTCTTTTCTTTTAAGAGCAACATCATTTATATAATCTTGAAATCGCTTAATTATCTTCAAGATTTTTCTTTCCTTCACATCTTATGCCTATCAATTAGATTTTTCTCATTTATTCCTTCACAGGGCTTCTCACAGTTGTGCTTCCTTTCTTTTCCCGAGTTCGGATTTTTATTGCCACATCTAGACGATTGGCTTCCTTATCTCCAGCTCTATCCTTGCTATTGATTTTGCACTCCACAATCAAATACTCTTTCTCAGCAAATTTCTGATAATGTATGTAATGTACCTGATCCAAGCCATAAGACTGGTCATTAGTGCTCTTTCCCAATATTTCCAGTTCTCCTGCGTCTTGCACAGGAGACGATTGCCCTTTCCTACTTTTGTGAAATTAGACATGACCATGTAACTTGTTTTGGCCAATGAACAAGCAATAATAATTTCTGCCCCAAATATTTTCTTTGATTGATACACTTAGAATAAAACCTATGGTCATTAGTTTTAATTGAAAATAATGAATCTAGAGTTTTTATTCTCTGATATTTACACCATTTGGTTTTAACTTTTTAAAAATTGTTTAAAGTGATTTGTTTTAAACCATTTTAATATTCATTCACCAAACATTTATTGAGCACCAATTAAATTCCAGCCACTGTATCACTTGTAAGCTAATGAGATCATTAGTGACTGTATTTGTATCCTTTCCTTCAAACATTGTGTGGTTTTAGGAGTACTTTTCTAGCTTAGACAATTTTCTGTAAACTCTGTCTACGAAGAAGCAGAACTCTACTTTTGCACTCTGTAGACAATTAGTAGCATAATACGAATAGTATGGAACTTGAAAAATAGAGATTAAAATTTGCATTCTAGTTTAGCTACTCCATAACCTGTTAGCTTTGGCAAAGCAATTAGACTTTATGAGTAGTTTTCATTCTCATATCACTGTGATATTTATCTCACAGGCTGTATAGAGGATTAGAAGTTAAGAGCTATGAAATAATATGTATGTATTATTTAAAAATTTCTGATAACATCCATGCTAAGTGGTTTCTTTTTCTCTTGAGTTCTCTGGAGAAATAATCGCACTGGGCCAATTTCACTGCCTGAATTTTGTAGCTGAAATTTATAACCTTTATCATCATCATCATTATCATCATCGTTATCATCATTATCATCACATCACTATCCTAGTTACAACATTGACAAGGCTTCTATATACCATGCAATGAACTAGACTATATGTTTAGATCAGTGTTTCTCAACCTTAACTTCACATTAGAATCACACAAATAGCTTTTAAAAAACCAAATGCCTAGGTTCTATTCCAGACCAATTACAACAGAATCTCTCGGGGAGGGACCCAGGCACCAATACTTTCTAAATCTCCCCAGGTGATTCCAATTAGGTTGAGAACAACTGCTTTGATTAATTATCTCATTAAATCTTAATAAAAACCCTGAAAGTAGAGATGTTCATTTTAATTTTGTATAGAAAAAAACAGGCTCAGCAAAATCAAAGACTTTATTCAATGTCACATACCCGTCAGTGGCAGAGTTTGGATTCAAACCCAGATCTGTCTGGTTTCAGAGTCCATGTTCTTTTTTCTAAGCTCTATCAATATAATATCAACTCTCTTTTGCCTGAACTCCAAAATGGAAAGTCTAAGATAAAATGATTTTGAGCTCAGCTTAGTTCTACTTTTTAAGGATTTCACTTTTTTAATATGGTAGTTTTTCTGTAGATAGGGATTAACACTTTAACTTAGGCAAGTTTAGGAATGAAAATTTTCCTATTACAAGAATCCTCATTATTTGATATAAATTATGGGTATAATAATTTGATGCAGTGTATAAAAACATGGGACAGAGGTGAGAAGGAATGGAATGCAAATTTAGTAATTGCTTTTAGAAAGCAAGTAAGAATTCTGAGCTTTTAATTACAATTTTTTCATAATATATATTTTTTCCATTTCTTTATCTCCAGACTTTCTATGTTATTTTGTGTTTGGTTGGAATCTTATAAGTGAAAATGGAATAAAGTTAATTTATAAAAAGTCTTGTTTGTGAGTCAGACATTTTTCCTTGAGTCTTAGACTTTTGATAGCTAGGGTTAACCCAGTCACATTTATTTTGCTTACTAATATATTTGGACATATTTCTGCCATATTACTAATCAGTGTTTTCTGATTATTGTTTCCTATCATTGTTTGTTTTTTCCTTTTTTTCTACCTTCTTTTAGATTTTTCAGGTTTTCTTTCTTTCTTTTTTTTTCTGTATAGTTTTGGAAATTACTCTAAGGTCTCTATTTGCAAACACTGCACATTTCTGTACCAGCCAGAATTATCATTTCTTTGTAACTTACTCAGCTTGGCAATTGCTTTTGATTTGGCGGATTTATAACGTGGTATATATAAATAAATTCTAGGAAAAAAACAAACAAACAAACAGAAACAAACTCTAGGTGATCTGAGTAGAAAAGTCATTGATAAAATATTAAGTGGCTACTGAAATTAGCTGACAAAATTGTGTACAGTGGGGTTAACTATTGAGATAGTTTATGTCTGATTGACTGCAAACTTAAAGTGACTGAAACATCATAATAAATTATCTAATAAATTAAAATACTTACTAGATGTTCCTATTTATGACTTATTTCAAGTTAATTAGTTATAGTGCCAAAATATGTTACATCAACTTTTTTACATAAAAATAATGAATAGTGATTAGGATGATTGTTACCTGGTTTAAGATAAAAGTTCAGTGGTAAAGTGTACTTAAAAATTAGATATAGATCATCTAGGTCATAGCTTTTTTGGAGATGATGAGTTTCCAGGTGGTTATTATGTTATCAAAAATAAATGAATGAGGGAAAGAAAGAAAGCAGAATGTGTATAGACCGATTACAGATGGGCATGAATCAAAGATTATGGCTAATCCAATTTTATATACTTGCAGCTTAAGAAAACACTAACAATAAACTAGTATTTTAGACTATACAAGGAACAAAGATTATGTGTAATTTGTTAACTAATTCAGTTTAGATTTACTTTCTTTTTACAGTGATTAGGTAATTCAGATTTTTTGAGACAATCAGACTTCAATAGTTTACACCATTGTACAAAGTTAAACTTGTCAGCTAATTTTTATTTTTTCTATTAAAAAATATGCTGTTGTAATTACATTTAAAAAAATCTAAGCACTGAGTTTCAACATTTATGCCATTATAGAGTTTTCTAGAGGTGAACACTGTCTGGGTCTTGACACAACCACTGCTCCACCAGGTATTCCTGAGCTGCATATAATTCCTATGCTTTCCTGGCTGAATTTAACTCCAAAGTCTTTGACTGACATGCTACATTTCCTTCCCCTACACTGGCCTAAGTCCTTTGTATCCTGTCATTTTCCATTTCCATTTCACCTGGGAAATTTTCCACAACCTTCCTACCATCCACCTTCTCCTGGGCTAAATTTATCTCTCTGTACTGTCGCTATTTATCTCTCTAATGTCTCTATATTGTAGAATCTAGAAAATTAAATGTTTGTGAGATTATTTTTTCTAGTAGACTTTGAACTTTGAAAAAGCAAAAACTATGCTTCATTCATTTTTGTATCTCCTTAATTTAACTTCATATTAGATATCTATGTTTTCTTTGTTTAAAAATGTATTCCTTGTGTGCAACTTATGAGTCAAGTAGAAGAAAAACATCCAGCTTCTTTATACTTTTTGTGCAACTATCTTTTACAACTTTAAAGAATGTTCACAGTTCTGTCCATTCGGTGAATGTTAAGTACTGTAAATCATTTATGTTTCAACGGCTGATTGCCAAACCCACTTTAGTCCGAGACACACATGTTATAGCTATGGCTACTATTTTGTCTGACAGCAAAGCTACCCATCTTCCTGGAAAGGAGCTCATTTTTCAATCAAACATAATGAATACTTAAGGAAGTGTTGTATTTAGAGGAAAGCATTGCTTCATGAAGATTATGTCAACCCACTGACCATATGTAAATATTTACATAGATACTTTCTGCCTCTGTTGTCACTAAGTAGGATTTTGCTTGATATTTCTGGGACTATACTTTAGAATTGCTTCAAGATATTGGCTAACAAAAACAAACAAACAAACAAACAAAACATTCCATTGACAATTTAGCTTATAATCAATCAGTAAAAAACAACCCAAATTTCCAAAGAGAGCAACTATATCATGAGGAGTGATTGCTGTTGGAATCATCTGTCTTATATATTGGCACAGAATATGAGTGATAAACAGTGTAAGAAACCTAGTAAATAAAGAACGCTCTTAAAAAAATTCCTTCAGGGTGGCTCCATAGTGTAGTGGTTAGCACGTCTGCTTTACACACAGGAGGTCCTGGGTTCACACTCCAGGTGGAGACACGAACCATATTCTGGGTGCGCCAGGCTGGGGGTGCACGCTGGGCGAGTGTGTGAAAGGAGACACCCCACTTCCAGAGATCCTGTTCTTAAGGGGAAATGGCAACATCCATAGGTCAGGGATGGAAGTGTGCGTGTGTGTGTGTTGGGGGGTGATTAAAGAGGGGGAAAAATTCCTTCAGACTATTTCCCCTCTTCTTTCAAGATATACTATATTCCCTCTTAATAGATTTGTCTTGGAAAGATAGTGTGGTTAGAGGAAAGTGAATGAGATTTCAGCTGAGACAGTTTAAATCCTGGCTTCAGTTTTCCACTTGAGCAAGTGAGCCTCAATTTTCCTATCTGTAAAATGGAAATAATCCTATGCTGATGATTATTGTGAGAGCTACAGAATAGTGCACCTGATGAATTGGGTGTAGAGTTCATGCTCAACAATTAATTGCCATTGTTATTAGACACGGCAAGAAAAGAAGACCAATTACCTAGATCTTTGCATTTCTTTTTCTTTCTTCATTGTATGGGCTTTGGTTTTAGAGCTGCATGTATCTCATTTTGCAATGAGAATTTTTGAGGATTAATGAAGCTCCTGGTAAACCATCATTCTCAAATAACGAAAATAACCTTTGTGTCACATGGGTGCTCACTGATTTCCTCTGAGTAACAGCTGGGGTTTATAACTGTTCTGATTGCAAGCAGTCTGCTCATTTTGTATAGAAGGTTACAGAACCAGTAAAAAAAAGTGATTTGGAAGTAAAGATGTTCCTTAATACCTTGAATGTACGTGTTGTCAAGTGGAAAAAAAAAACAATTAAAAACCTGTTCATTTTATTCAGAACTGGGCCCATTAAACGCTGTACACAATAAACAATTCCTGATTTAATCTACATTATTTTGTACTGCTTTAGATATACATCTTTATTTCTGAGGCTAATAGTGAAACTTGATCTGTGTTCACTGTGTGTATGATAGAGGCAATGCGGGGAAACAGACCTAATGCTGGTGTGTACCCTACCCTGGCCCAGGATATGTATTGGCTTCTTTATGCAGATCTGTAACTCTTTCCCCAAGGCTATAATTTCCAACCAAAAATAATCTTTTAGGTTGTTTAGCTCCAACCTAATCACTTCAAATTTGTAGATATT
The DNA here is from genome assembly GCF_000325575.1 of Pteropus alecto. Lineage (NCBI taxonomy): Eukaryota > Metazoa > Chordata > Mammalia > Chiroptera > Pteropodidae > Pteropus > Pteropus alecto. The sequence goes on along the minus strand of NW_006440638.1, from coordinate 6,987,893 downwards.
TTTTCCTTTAAAAACTTTCTTTCTGATTCTGGATGAGGATTTAGTTAAATGCCTGTTTAAGAATTGATGAGTAATTTAAAGGATTTAGGAGAACATTCTGTGCTATTATATGCAAATACATGCCATGCATGACTCCCTATGTCATTAACCTGGCAGTCATTTCATGCATGACTCCCCATCTTATTAAGCTAGCAGTATGGAATATTTGATTTACTAAACTGGTACGAACTACTTAGTGTGCTAATATAGGAATATAACTTTTAAATTTCTTTGGAATAACTATCTTTGAAACAGATTCTTGAAGACGATATCATTATTTTGACAGCTGTGCTCAGTTTCTAAAAGTCTATTTTAGGAAGCGTCTTATAACTGTTGGAACTGTACCTGTGTGATTTGAATGAACCATACAATAATTGAAAATGAAAACCATCATAGCAATAAGAGCCCTTAGAATTCTGTAGCAAATGATTTGACAACATAGGTAAATAAATTTTGTAGAAGCATTTGCTTCTAGACAGGATATTCCACAATGCATGGTTGCCTGTGAGTCTGCCACTAGGCTCCCAGTTACCATGATGCTGTAAAAACACTTTTTATAGCCAAGACCCCCCTGGCTTTCAGGGTTTTCGTTGCCATAGCAGCATTCATTGGCCATGGGATTTACAGGGCGGTGGGGCGGGGGGGCGGCGGGCGAGAGGGGTTGCATATTTGTAAAGTTGGTGCAGTGCCAAATGTAGCAGGAATTATAAATGCAGGATGCTGAATTCTTCCTTTAGTGTCCATTTCAGCTGGCGCCTAATGTCACCCACATAATCACAAACCACTCTGTCATCATTCAGACCAGCTGCATGAAATGAGACAAAGGGAAATTTAGCAGCAACGGAGGGAATGGTAATTTAAAAGGCTTTTAAATGATGTTTTCTATGTTCCTCAATCAACAATATTTTAAAACCTTTAATTTTTTTCCCCTACAATAGGATTTCCTTTTTGTTTCTGGCTTGACTGATGACATATTAGCACTAAGTTGGCCAAAAAAATGTCAGAGACTAGAAAAGAGATGAAGTAGATGAACCTAAAAAGGAGTAAAAAAGAAATATTTATAGTAATCTTTATTTCTGCTAGATTTTTTTTTTTTGCATTTAAATTATATAGATAAATTTGCCTTCACTCTTTGTCCAAGGTATAATTTTGAACCACGAATGTTTAATGTTTATCAGATATGCCCTTTAATAAACATTTCCGGATTTGTGATATTATGTTCATCGTTTGTTCAGTCGTGACACGTATTTCAGAGTTCACAGGCAACAGGAAAAAGCGGTTCGTGGGGGAAGAAAACCAAGTGAATAATCCAGGAAAGCTGGTGAACTGTGACATGTGTAGAACTCATGTGAGCCATGAATATGTAAGGGGACTGGCTAAGCCAGGAATAGGGGAGGGGAGAGAATGTTAGGTGAGGAATTTGTCCAAGAGAGAGGAAATATACATTGTGTTTTGCTTGCAGCAATTCCAGGATTTCGGCAAGTACACTAGGATATACAAATGAATGAGGTAATCTCTTAAAACTGGAATAGTTTATTGGTAGATGGTTAGACATAGATAAATCTCCTATGAGAGGATCATTAATGTTTGGCTGAGTCTTTTCTTGCTAAAAATTTTTTTCTTTATGAATACTTCATCCCAAATTGTAAATAGTGCCTGTATATAAAGATAAGGAAATATATAAATGGAATAGAATAGAGATTTCAGACATCAACCTATTATTATCTGGGAAATTAATAAACCACAGAGATTGTACTATGGGGGAAGGAAAAAGACAGTCCAGTGATTAGTTCTGGGACAATTAGTTTATCTATATAGAAAATATAATTAAAAGAAGATTCATATATCACCTTATAGAAAAAGACTGGAATTTGAATAAAAGTATCTAAAATCTTTAAGAAAAATACTATTTCTATCAGTTTAAGGAAGACAAGGGGTTTTTAAACAAGCTATGAAAGTACAGATTTTAACGGAGAAATAACATGGTTTGATAAAAAAGCAACATAAACACCGTATGAAAACAAATTGCTAGTAGACAGAAAAATGAAGACATTTTCAATGTAATAGCTAACCAAGATTGTTTTGCAGAATAAATAATACATTTCTATGAATTAATAAAAATTGTTTAAATAGATAAAAATGGCTAAACAATATGAATAGGTCATTCACAGAAGAAGAACCTTGAGCTGCTAACAAATATATCAAGGTGCTCAATCTTGTTAATAGGAAAATGCAAAGGAAAGCAAAAATGATAAAACATTTTATAAATATCAGATTGGCAAAAATTGTAAATCTAACAATGCCAAGTATTGGCATAGATTTGGGAGAACAATGTTGCTGGGAGTTCAAATTTATATCAGGTCTCTGGAATGCCATCTGGCAAGATATGGGAAAGTTTAAAACGTACCTCCTGTAATAAGACTGAGCAATTCAATATCTAAGCATACACATGTACACACAAGCTATTATAGAATGAATTAAATTGAAAACAAATATATCATGCCATGTTCATATTATGAAATATTATACACATATTAAAATGAATTAGATAAAAATTTTAATAGATGAGAAAAAGTTGAGTGGAAAAAGTAAGTTTCAGTATCAGGCATAAAATATGACATCATTTATGATAACATAAATATGCTTTTATCTTAATATAAAATAAGCTACTTAATAATATGTGACTATATAAAAAAAGCATTAAAACATGATTAGAAAATAAAATACTCCTGATAAAGGAAAAATGGGTAAGGAATTAAGCATGGGCAAAAAAGAATATATAAAATGCTGGCTAATGAAAGAACACGTCACCACCTTTGAAGCAGTATTGCTTCCTGCCAAAAAAAAGTCAGACCTGAATCTGATATCTTGAGATTCGCCAACAAATTTATAGGAAATTGAAAAGATAGAAGACACAGGAACATGTCAAACCTCACCATGAGAGTGTAAATTCAGACTCTGGGAAACTCTATAGGTAACTAACTCAGTTTCTTCAACAACAAAAAGTTGCAAGACAAAATTGTAAGCCAAAAAACAAACATACCAAAGGAAAAAAACACAGATACAAGGGAAAGTTGAAAAGAGACTTAAAAGTCTTATCGACTAATATCAGTGTAAAGGCCTCATTTGGATCTTGACTCAAAAAAAAAAACAAACCAAAAAATCTATAAAGTTGCATTTAGGAGACAATTGGAAATGCAAATACTGAATGGATATTTCATGTTATTTTAGGTATAATATTGGTAATACAATTTATTTAGACTATATCATATATGATTAAAGAAAATAGTGGAAAGGTGAACAGGGCCACTCCAGTTCTTATTTTACTACAAGTTAAGAGTAGGAAATAATCAGCTCTGAACATATCTAGAGTAGTCAGAAAAGACTCATCCACTCATTTGTTCATTTAATAAATATAATGAGGAGCTACTGTATATCAGATGCAATATTCTTTTATGCATTGGCGATGTCAATGACTAAATTGAAAAATATCCTTACCATCATGGAGTTTACACTCTCTGAGGGAAACAACAGACAGTAAACAAATAAGCATTCAAATAAATAATATGTCATTAGTATTAAGTAGTAGATAGAAAAACGAAGCGGGCAAGAAGCTGACAAAAAGAAGTGTTATTATTTTATATTGTGTCAAGGAAGGCATCATTAATAATATGCTATTTAAACAGAAAGATCTGAAGGAAACACAAATATGCCAATACCTGGGGGTAGGGATGAGGGGACTTCCAGGCAGAGGAGAACAGCAAGGACAAAGAACCTGAGGTGAGAATATGGCTGGGATAATCTGTGAAGAGTGAGGGGTCAAGTGCATCTGGAATGCATCGAACTATATGAGGAAGAGTCAGAGATCTCGGAGAGACAGGTCACGTGGAGCCCTGTAGACCAAAGTAAAAACTTTACCTTTTTCTCTGACTGAGATCAGGACTCAGTGGAGATTTTTGGTGGAAGTGTAAACACTCACATTTTATGTATCAGGAGATCTCTTTTTCTTTGTTGAGATTAGACCTTAAGACAGGGTAGAAATGGAAAAAAGAGTTAGCAGTCAATTATAATTATATAGTTGCCTACTTCACATCAGTATCACACTCTTATAATTAAACTTCTGATTTTCTTCCCAGATCTCTGACTCTTAAAGTCTTCCTACTTATTTTACTGGACTGAACCCCAAATCTCTCTTTTTTTCATATTTATATAAAATCTTTCAGATTTGAGGCTCTAGCTTTAAAACATATTCAAAATGCAACATAATTCTTTTTAATCATTTTAAAGTTTATTTTCCATGGTATTAAGTGCATTCATGTCGTTGTGAAATGACCACTACTATCCATCTCTAGAATGTTTCAGCCACTCCCACAGGAACTCTGTACCCATTAAACACTAACTCGTCATGCCCTCTCCTTCCCTAATCCTGGGCAATAACTCTTCTACTTTCTGTCTCTATGAATTTGACTGCTCTAGATACACAGTGTAAGTGAAATCATACAATAATTGTCTTTTTGTGACTGGCTTATTTCACCTATCATAATGTTCTCAAAGTTTATTCATGTCATACTACGTGTCAGAATTTTCTTCCTTTTGAAGGCTTACTAATATTTCATTGCATGTATACACCGATATTTTTAGCCATTTATCCATCAGTGGACAGTTGAGTTGCTCCACCTTTTGGCTATTGTGAATAATGGTCCTATGAACATGGATATACAAATATTTGTTTGAGTTCTGCTTTAATTTTTTTTTGTTGATGGAATTGCTCGATCAGATGGTAATTCTATGATTAGTAATTCGATGCCATGAAAATGCAAAGGAGTAGATGTTTGGAAGAGAACCGAGAGAGTGTTGTCACGGGAGTAAAGTGAAGAAATGCTTCAAGAAGTAAAAAGTGAGAATAGTATCAAACACTGCTAAAACATTAATTAAAATGAGAACCAAATGTTCATCAAATTTAGCAATGTAAGTGTCATTTGTGACTTGGATAAAAGGTATCTTGGTGGAGTGGTAGGAGTAAAATCTTGACTGGTATGGCTTCAAGTGACCACAAAGTAGAGGAACTGGAGGAACTGGTGGTATGGGGATAGATAGACAACTTATTTTAAGGGAGAATAGCTATGGGGATGACTTAGAACTTAACTATGAAACAGTAGTTTTTAAGTGGTGATTGTGCAGTCAGGAAGGAAGGCAAGGAGGATACAACTATGTGAGAAGGTACTAGTCCGAGGGGTAGAACAGAATAAAAAAGTGTGAGAAGGGCAAATTTGTTCTTTTTATTGGAGCTGGGACATCCATCTTCTACCCTCAGACATCAATGTTCCTGTTTCAAAGGCCTTCAGATGTCATCTAGGACTTAAACCATCAGCTCTCTGATTTTTGTTTTTTGACACAGATGGAATTATACCACTGCTTTCCTGATTCTCTAGCTTGCAGATGGCAGATGGTGGAACTTCTCTGCTTCCATAATCATGTGAGTCAATTCCTCTGATAAATCTCATATATACATATATGTATGCGTGTGTGTGTGTGTGTTCTTTTGGTTCTGTTCCTCTGGAGTAACAGAATAATACACTTACTAGCAAAGTTAAGGCTGGAATATGAAGTCAGTGCCATATACATAAGTGATTGTATACATACAGATATACATATATATATACACAAATACATAATATGCATAATATATAGTATATGTGTATATGTAAAAACTATTATCTTATTATTTTCTAGACATGATAATATATTATCTATGAGAGTGCCTATGAAATTTTAGTTTCTGTTTTTAATAAATGTAAAGTCTAGATTATTTCACTTGAAATAGGTTGAATGAGAGCTCTACAGATACTCTGGATCACCAAAAAGAAGGACAAATAAACCCTAGAACAAATTAAACTTGAAACATCACTGAGATAAAAACAACAAAACTGAAGCTGTCCTACTTTAGGTACGTCATGAGAAGGCAGGTTCTTTGGAAAAGACAATAATGCTGGGAAAAATAGAAGGCAGAGGAAAAGAGAGAAACCAAATATGAGATGGATTGACTCCATAAAAGGGGCCTTGGCATAAGTCTACAAGAGCTGATCAGGGCTATTGAGTACAGGACATTATGAACATCACTCATTCAGAGTCACAAGGAGTTGAAGCCAATTCAGTGGCATGTAACACACAAAGTCTAGTTTGAACATAAAAATGAATAGGAGAGAATGCCCAAGGAAATGACAGTATTACTGTTGTATCCTGGGACAGAGATGGAGCAGTCCTAGGGTTTTCACATAGATTTTGTTTCTATGGCAGTCATTAGTAATATTTGCCAAATACTTTTGGTTCTCTACATCCAACCTCATAATAGGAATGTAATTTCTTGCTTCTTTGTGATTGGATGGAATCATGCTACCAGTTCTGCCCAGTCAGTTGTGAGAGAATGTAATATGTGTCATGTCCATGCCGGAGCATTTACCGCTGCTACGAGAGCTTAGGGCTCTCTGTTCTCTCTGATTTCATGATGTTGTGTAGTCAGTCTCGGCCCTGAAAGCCAAATTACGCAAAGTCTCTCTGCTAACCTGTGATGAACAGATAGCAGAAGGAAGATATAATGTTTTATTTTCTAAACCACTGAGATTTGGGTATTGTTTGTTACTGACTGATGCAGTTACTAAGGCTGTGATGAATTAGCTGATGCCTACCTTTGGGAAAAAGTGAGAGGGAAAAGATTGGCAGGGTAAACTACAAGAGCAGGGTAAAATTGTATAATTTTCATCCTACATAAAGTCACTTGCTTAAAGGAATGGAGGCCAAAATCCTTCCTATACCAGAGAATAAAGCTGGATTAGCCTAGAAGAAGGGAATCTTCTACTAATTTATTCACTCAGAACAGCTACGTTTTCTTATTCATACAAGGTCTCTTTATGTGCTCACCTACATTGTGAAGAATATCAAAGTGACTGATTTTGTTACAATCAAGTTAGAATGTAGTAAGGAATAAGCTGGAGTGTCATGCATGTGTGGGAGGGTGCTTGGTGAAGAATGGAAATAGAGAATAGAAAACACTCAAACTCTGTTTCTTCTATGCCAGGCACTTTACATATTTTAACTCATTCAATCCTCAAACAAAACAAAACAAAACAAAAACAAAAACCTTGAGGTAGATACTACTACTATAATTGTTAATTTACAAGTGAAGAAACTGAGGGGAAAATGTTTACCATTTGCTCAAAGTAATCGCTAATAGCAGCAGGGTAGAACTTAAACAAGGCAGTGTAACTTCAGAGACTGAACTCATAATCTTTATGCTATGCTGCCCCTAATGTATACATTCTCCTAATGTATATTATTATTGTGCATAATATATTAGTATATATTATCATAAACTAGTAGTCAATGACTACTAGTTTAAGAGTATACAAGGTGACTCATTCATTTATTTGTTCATTCAAACAATATTATCGAGCACCTATTATGAGTCAGACATCATTCTAGGTGCCAGAGATACAGCATTAAACAAACCAATTCTTGCTTTCACAGATTACATTTTAAAAGATGATTAACAGTAAGCAAGTAAATCAAGATACAACATGTTGAGTATGTTAAGCTCTATAAAGGAAAAGAAAGCAGGTGGATGAGAGATGGAGGAGGGTCTGACCTAGACTGTTTTGGTGACATTTGAGCAGAGATGAATGAAAGGAAGGCATGAACCCTGTGAAGACTTAGAAGAACATTGAAGTCAGAACCAACTGCAAGTGTGAAGATCCTGAATGTACAACAAGGAGTCAGTGTGGTTGGAGTAAAATGGGTGCCAGGGAAGCCTGGAGGAGGTGAGTTCACAGATAGCTGAGATGGCAGAGGCAGGATACAAAGGCAAGATCAAGGAGGTGACTAAGGACATACTGTACATTCTCCTAATGTATATTATTATTGTGCATAATATATTAGTATATATTATCATAATGACAATGAGCTTGAGAAAAATGACTGGTTGCTGTATGTAGTTTAGATTTAAACAGAAATATTTTGGAGGAGGTGGGTACAGTACTCAAGGATAATGACTGAAACAGAGAAAGGAAATAAATTTCACTCCAGTTTTCCTTGCCAAGATCTCAATGTCACAATTACAGGGCTATCTTTCAAGTTCCTGGAAGGTCATACTGCTTCCCGCCTTAGACACATCCTCATCTCAAGCTATTCCTTTTTTCTTCATTTTCCTTGCTCTTTCCCAAACCAAGTTGGGCGTCGTCAATTATAGTATTGTATGTTATGAGATAAGCTTTTTCCTTCTCAGTTGCACTCATCACAATTATAATTAATTATCTAACTTTTTTTTTCTCTCTACTAGACTATGAGATCTTTAGAAGGAGAAACCAGGTAATTCTTGTCACTCCTCAGGCCACAAACTTATTATGTGTATGAAATTAAAAAAAAAGTAAAATAAGCTTTATTCTTTATGTTTCCTAAAACATATAATTGTAATTAAAGTCGGAATAATTCCATTTGGGAATCTACATAGTTATCAAAATTTTAAATGTTTTAAGACCCCAAAGCTATATACTGTGCTCATTTAATAAGCTAATGATAGTACTACATGAAACCTCAACAACCATTAGCTTGACTAATACAATAATGAGGGTTATCTCATATTTTTACAAAAAAAGTAAAAGTTTCTACACAATGTCTCTATGTCTCCGTAGTATACTGTTTACAAATCATATGCAGATAGAAAACCTAGCAATTTGGAAGTGCATATTTCAAGGCCAACAAGGTCAATGTATTGAAATGTTGCTTTATTTTTAATATTCTCAATTTGCAAAAAATTCTTCATATTTTTACAATTATAACATATAATTAATTTAGCTGCATTTTGTATTTTAATAAAGATATATTACTAAATTATACTGCATTATGTTTGATTTTTTCAATCTCAGTATTAAAAATATTACAAAATTCTAATCACTTTTGTCAAAACATTCACAGCACCTTTACTATTCCACATGTAAGAGCTAACTGGGAACATTCATTAATTAGCACTTTACGATTTAAATTTCCAAATACAATGATTAGCATTTCTAAGCTTTTTTATATTGAACCACAAAAATAAGCCTTTTTTAGGGGTCACTGAAGGCAGATGATTTAAATCTAATACTTTGCTAAATTAATCACTGCACTATAAAACTCCTTAAAATATTAACTCTGCGACTGTATTATTAAGATTTGGCTTGTAATACAAAACAACTTATTTGGACTAATAGTATCAATGTGACACATATTGCAGAGTTCTCTTGTTTTTTTTTAATTTTTATGTGTATGACTCACTTTTTTTGTAAATTGATTATAAGAAAATACGAACACTATTGTGAGAACTAAATTGGAGTTTATCACTGTAATCATAATTCAGATAATATATTACTTTATTAGTTATTTTATTCCTTTTATTTCAGAAAGTAGTTTGAGGAAACATAAAATTAGATACACTCTCATTAACAAAAGACATATTTAATATATTTAAAAAGTGTTAGGTGGAGAAGAGCAATAGGAAGACTAAAATACATGAATACCCTCATTTTGTTTAGGGGATGCATTTGTGGACATGTTAGCAGTTATTGGAAAAAATCTTTTATGGGTCCTTGTAGTAAGGTCCTCATAGAGATTATTTTCCACTAATATCGTGAAGCCACGACTCGCTTTGGTCAGTCCTTACTGGCAGCAGTGTATTTATGTCACTCTTCATAATACCAAAGAAATTTCATCCATCTCAGTTAAAATACAAAATATACCATTGAAAGTGTATATGATATAAATGTATATTTAAAAATAATAACCACAAGGTGAATTAGTACCCACATATATACTCCCTAGTTGAAGAAACAGTTGAAGCCTCCTCAGGGCCTTTTTTATCATATTTTTCTCCCTCCTACTTACGTAAAACCAATTTAAATTTTGTATGAATCGTTTATTTGCTTTTTAAAAAAACTGCAATCATATATAAATGTAGACTGAAAGTAGATATTGTTTAGCTTTTCCTTTGTTGAGCATTTATATTGGATTACACTGTATTTTTTCCTTGACTTACTATAACACAATATTTGTTAATATAGATAGCTGTCGAGTACTGTGTTCTATTGTATAAATCTACTACGATTTATTTATCCATTTTAATTTCTAATCTTTTTGCTATTATGAACAACATGGCTAAAGACATCTTCTGATGTTCACATGCAATTTCTTTAAGACATATACTTGAGGGCTGTAGATTACTGAATTGTATAGATTATGTGCCTGTTGAACTTTACTAAGTGTTAAATAATTATTTTTTAAAGTTGTATCAGTTTACGTTTTTATTATTTACTCATTTCTGCAAATTCTTTCCATCATTTAGTATTGTCAGACTTTTACTTTGTTTTAATCTAGCAAGTGTGAAATTGTGGTTTTAATTTGCATTTCCTTTCTACTAATGAGGTTTAAAACATTTTTCATTGTATTTTTCTTCTGTAAATTTCTGTTCATGACCTGTTAGGAGATTACTTGTGTAATCTCCTCCCCTGGAGTGATTTCTAGACCTAGAGATTTGCTTGTAACAAATAGAATGTGACAAAAATGATGGTGTGTTAATTCTGAGATTAGATTTTTGGAAGAATGTGGCTTCAGTTTTGCTCTCATTCTGAGCAAAGCCAAAGGCCTTCTTGTAAGCTACACTATGAAGAGGCCCACATGATAAGGAACTGAGGGGGGCCCTAGCCAGAAGCTTCAGGGAATTGAGGCCTTTTATTCAATGAACTGCCAAGAACTGAATCCTACCAACAACCAAAAACTATATGAGTGAGCATGGAAGTGGGTCCTCCCCTAGCAGAGCCTTCAGATGAGACTGCATCACCTCCTGACACATTGGTTGTTGCTTTCTGGGAGATCTTGGTTCGGAGAAACCCAGTTATGCTTCCCCCAGTTTCCTGACCCCCAGAAACTATAAGGCAGTAAATTGTTGTTTTATAACTGCTCAGTTTTAGGGTGATATTGTTATATAGCAAATAGATAACTAACATAATAACTTTGAAACTTTTATCTTTTTTTTATGGTTTCATAGGAATTCTTTGTATTCTGATTATAACTGTGGTCAGTTGTATGTGTTGCATTTTCTCCAAAATTGTAATTCTAACACTTTTTCTGTTGTGTTTTTTGAAGAATGACTTCTATGAAAATCTTTCTTTCTATTATATATAATATATAATATAGATTCTATATATGTAGTACCTAATATATATATATATAATTATATATGTATATTATACAAACTAAACATATACATATTATGTATGATATATAACATATTAGTTATATATTATTATATCACATATAACATATAATATCTATAAAGCTATATATTATATCCTTTTTATCTTTTGTATTTTTGAAATAAGAAATCCTTTTCTAATCTAAAGTCATGAAGATATCTATTCTATACTGTCTTTTTAAAGTTATACAAATTTTCCTTTAATATTTAACTTCTTTAATCTACTTGAAATTGCTTTTCCTGTATTATGTGAGGTAGAAACCATTTTAACTATTTTCTCACTTGGGAAACTGCAATCCGAGCACCATTTTTTGAACAGGTCATCCTTTCCCACTAATGCAATTGCAGATCTATTCTTATTTATACATGCAGATGCTTGTTTTGGGGTCTTCTATTTTGTTTCATTGTTTATTTTTCCATTTCTGTATCCACACCACAGAGTTTTAATATCTTTATAATAATTTTATGGTAAGTCTTGATATCTGCTGAATCAACTCCTCTTATCTACTTCTTCAAGAGTGTTTTGGCTAAACCTCTTTGCTCAATTATATGAAATTTAAGAACAACTTGCAAGATTAAATAAACAAAACACTTTGTGATTTTTTATTTAAATGCCACTGACTTTATAGAACAATTTGAGAAGAATTTAAAGTCTTTATGGTATTAAGTCTTCCTATTCATAAACATGGTATATTTCTGCATCTAATAATTTTTTCTTTATAAATGTCCCATTTTTATAAATCATGCATAATTCTAAATTGTATTTTCTAACCATTTGTAACATGAAATATAGCTTATACATAATGATACATATACATATACAAAATGACTTTTGTATAACCAGCAACTACTTAACTAAATCCAAATCTTAATTTTTCTATGTAGGCAATCATTACATCTTTGAGTAATAACAGTTTTGTTTCTTTTTAATAATTGTAATTTAATCTTTATTTGTTGCTTTATTACACTTATACTAAGTACAGTGATGAATAGAAATGGAGGTAACAAGTATCCTTGACTTGTTCCTGATTTTAAAAAGGATATTTAAAAAAAAATATTTCACACTTAAATATGATGTAAACTGTAGAGTGTAGATATTTTGCTGGATTAAGTTGATAGGTGTATTTATTTATAGCTTATTAAGAATTTTTATCATAAATCATTGTTGGATTTTATCAATGCTCTTTAAAACTGTATTGAGTTAATCGTATATTTTTCTGTCTTTAATTTATTACTCTTTTCAACTGAATTAATAGCTTGCATAATATATTAATTTAATCTTATTTTACCTGTCAAAATTCATTCACATTGCCATGAACAAGAATTATTTGCATTATTATGAACAACAAACACCTGATACTCATCAGCCCTATGTAAGTTAAATCTCTACAGAGTAATAAACTATCTAAAGATAATCAAACATGTATACCAACTTGGAATGAGACAATATCTAGAGATCTGGCTACACAATGCCCAGCATCCTATTGAAATGATACCTAGTAGTCTGTTTTATTTATTTAAGAAGTCATCTACAATTTTTTTTGTGGTAGTCAGCATCTCCCCTTGTCATCAGTACTCTGTCTCTTAAGATTATTATTAATCGTAAAAAAGCATTGTCTTAGGCTGTGGTGATTATTTACATAGGCGCAGCAAGAATAGTAATTAACCATGTAGACATCCTCGAGTTGCTTTGCAAATGTAGGGGCATAAAGTATCAAGGAACTACTAAAGCCACAGAATTAACATTTGAAAACTTTCCTAAGGCATCTTAGATTGAACTTTTAAAAGCCTCTACTTTTGGTATCACAAGGATAGTAAAACCCATTTCCTGGACACACAGACACACACACACACACACACACACACACACACACATGATTTCACCCACAGTATCTAGAAATTTGGGGGAATTTCTCTCTTACTGAAGTCCCCAAATTTTGCTAAGGCTTCTTAGCTTGACATGAGCTGACCTCCCTTACTACCTATAAGACTGTGAACCCATTAGTCAGCTACCTTGCCAGTTTTTCTAGAAAGTCAGTGAATTGTAATAATTGACTAAATGAGAATCAGTATCAAATATGCCACTGAAGGTAAAGTCATCATTGTATAATCAATTTGTTTAATTATATACTAACAAAAAAGGAGGACAGAGTCTACATAAACCTATGCAAATAACTCTATCATCATAATAAGAAAAGATACCTAGTAAGAGTTTCTGAATTCTGGGGTTTACTGAGAAGCAGATATCACTTTAAAATGTTTTATTTTAGTTTATAAAAGCAGTCCATTTAATTAAGCTAAAGGTAGTTTAAGAAGAGAAAGTATTTCTTCATAACATCATAAAAAATAAAGTGCTAAAATACCATCAACAATATTCTAAGCAAATAATATTTTTAAATTAGTTTAATGAGAACTATCTAGAATTCTTGTCATCTAGATTTTAGTCAGTAGTCCGATTTCATGAAGCTTTTTATCTCTGAACTAAAGAGCCTGACTTACTCAAATGACATAGTCCGAAAGTTATCTAAGTAATGTCAACTCAGGAGCTTGCACCCAAGAATCTATTTGGCATGACAGTTGTTTAGAGCATCTTGTACAGTTCTTACCAATAGGCTCTCAAACTGGTCTTTTTGAAGACATAAGCTCCCTTGTAATTAACAACAGAGACTTTAGGCATGCATCGAAAAATATCAAAAGCTATCTGTAGATGATAAACTTTTAATGACTCTGGTTCATTTATAACTGCAACTAGGAATAGAATAGAGGAGAATAATATTCTCTAATTGGGTATAATAAATGTCTATTTCATAAAGATTTTGATCAATCTCTAGCCTGAGGGTAAAAACATAATGTTCAGAGAGGGCATTGAGAAAGCTCCTGGGCTTTCTTATAAAGCACACAAAGTTAACCTAAAGAATGTTGAGTATCTCTTCTGATTTAGCAACTCTTCTCATGTAGCTCTTACATAGTGAAACTAATTAAGGAATATAGTCTAACTTTAGGTCCAATCTTGGAAAAACAAGTGTAAGTTATCATAGGGCAAATGGGCATTTGATTCAGATAGATAGGATCATGAGTATCTGAAAAGCAACACAGTTATCTACTTAAAGTGAGAATATAACATCTAAAAATACATATTGAAGGAAGAATTAGTATTGTAAGGAATCTTAGCTCTATATCAAAGAAGGAAACCATTTATTTCTTAATAGTCAAGGACATGGTTATGACAGCATAAAATACAGAAAATGCTTCTTGTAAGACACAGTATCTATGCTATGTGGATTACATAGAAGGGAAAGAATAACCTTTCATATCCCTTTAGGTAAGGATTGTCAAACTTTTTCTATAAATGTCACAATAGCAAACAATTTAAGATTTGCAGAACAGTCTCTGTTGCAACTACCCAACTCTATTGTTATAACATAAAAGCAGCCATGAACAATACATAAATGAATGGATTGGGCCGAGTTCAAATAAAACTTTATTTACAAAAACAAGTGACTGGCCAGATATGGCCCATGGGACATCATTTGTTGACCCTTGTTTTAGGTGAAGGCATTAATCAGAAAACCAAGGAGGCAAGCTTACTGAAAAAGAGTATGATTATAACACTCCCATAGCTTTTCAGACTCAGTTATTATATTATAAATCAAGGTAAATAAATTTATGCTTCAAAGATATAAATTTTCAGTAGCATATAAAATTAAGAAACAAATGTACATTAAAATAAATTAGAATTTGATCAGTGTTTCAGTATTCCGTCTCCTTTAGAAAATATCTATATATCCAAGAATTATCTATTAATTTGCTCAGTTTATTATTAATCCAAGGTTTTAAAAATTAAATTTAAATTGACACCATATAAATCACTAGTGATATAAAAGTTCATGAGCATAATAATTTAATTTAGTTAAATACATACTTATATTTTTCATATTTTTAATATTATGGAGGCATCTTATCAGATTATTTAATCAGGAAACCTGTATGTATGAGTTTAAGATTTTCAGATTAACATTTTTTATGTGATAAAAACTCAAGTAAAACAAAACATATGCTTATGCAATATTTAACACTGATAAATCAAGAAAATTAATTTATTTTTAAATTAAGAATAGTAAACTGTTTTTTAGTCTAGCTCATTTAAAGTATTAGCAGTTTATATTTCTAATTTTCTGGGAATTTTTTAAATACTGAATTTATGAAAGTGCTTATTTATCTCTATAAACCAATCACAACAGAGTTCTGTTAACTTAAGAGACAAATAATATAAGTATTGAAAGCTTCCAGAAGTAGAACAACAGCAAGACATAAAAGCATTGTTAAAAAGACCTAGAGACAACCTGACACATAGAAAGCACATATCATTAGTTGTATAACTTCAATCACAGGTCAAAAGTAAACACAAACAAAAAAAAACATACTGCTCCACACATCGAGAAGCTGTTCTTCCTAATGAATACGGAATTTTTAAATCAATTTAAACTCAAAATAGAAAATAACCATCAAGACTAATAAACTAGACTTTCTTTTCTCTCATTCAACACTAATCACCAAATATTTAGACAGGAGGTTGGCAAATTTCAATCTATGGGTCAAATCAACCCACTGTCTATTTTCAAATGACTCACAAAAAATAGATTTTATATCTTTAGATGGTTAAAAAAATAAAATAATAATATTTGCTGAAAATTCTAAGAAATTAAAATTTTAATGCCTATACATAAAGTTTTATTGGACAGTCATGGTTATTCATTTACATAATGTCTATGGTTGCTTTTTCACTATAATAGCAGAGTTGAATAATTGCATCAGAGTCTTTATGACTCTCGAAACCTAAAATTTTCACCTTCTGGTCTTTTACAAAAGTAGGTTGAGGACTCTTGTGTAAAACTATAGAACAAATTCCTAGTCATTGCTACCACCAGTAGAAATCAGAAACACAATCAAGACACATTGAAAACAGGAGAAAAAATTAGTTAGCAGTTAAGACTTCTATTGCCACTTGGAATTCACTCTGAGAGTCAATAAAAATGTTCTATGGTCTAAGCATCCCACGAAGTTCACTTCTTTGTTGATATAGTTTATCTGTCTCTGTTAAATGAACCTATTGGGCATATCTGTGAATGACCTGTAAACTATTAGAGGATAATTTTTAAAGAATAGAATGAATATATGAATATGTTTTAAAATTTTATTAAACTCAACCAGTAAGGCATTAAAAAAACAGTAATCTACAGGATCATTTTATATTAATATTCTATAAGATTGATCTATAGCTATTTTTGTTTGCATGTGTGTGAAATTTTTATCAGATTTATATATCAATGTTTTATTTGGTTCATAAAAAGTCAGAAGTTTTTTTTGTTCTCTGATACAATTCAAAATTAGTATTTGCATTAACAGTATTAACAGTATTAGTATTTTCTAATCTCTGAAGTTTTGTAGACTTCCCCTGTGAAACCTTCTTGGCCTGGTGCTTTTATGTAAGTAAGTGCTTTAATAACATTTTCTAGTATTTCTATAAAAATTGATCTACATAACCTTTTAATTTGAACTATGGTCAACTTTGTTAAATTGAATTTTATAGAAAATTACTTATTTCATTGAATTTCATATTTATTTGCATTGAATTGTAGAAATTAGTCATACTCACATATGTGTGTGTATGTATATACATATATATGCATATACATAAACATTTGTTATATGTCTATGTACATATATATGTATATATAAATATATATATAAAATATATACTTACTCTATTTCAATGCTTATTTCCCACTTGTACTTCTTATTTTGTATTTTTTTTCATGCTCTTATCTTTTTAAAATTAGGTTAGCATATAACTTTTTATTTTGTTGGATACTTTCAAAAACCATTTTATTATTTCTACTATTTAACTGATTTGCACTTCATGAATGTCTGTTTTTATCTTTATAATTTTCCTGTGCTTTCTTTTGCTTAATTTTTGTTTTTTTCCAAATTTGAATTAGAAAATATTACATCATTTTTATTGATACACTTACATAAGGTTGTGAGTTTTCTTCAAATAACCATTTTTATATCATAGATTTTAATATGTAGTATATTCATTATAAGTATGTTCTAGAAATTCTGTGATTTCAATTTTTTACTTTTTATCCAATAAACTCATAAAGAGTTTTTTTTTTAATTACAGATGGAACAATCTTTTTGGTAGTCTTTTTTGGATTTGGGTATTTTGTTTTCTTTTGTTTTAATTTCTATTTTATTGCATTGTAGTCAGAGAATGTTATTTGTCTTAATTCTATTTTATGACTTCGTAAGTCATGGAACACAGAATACAGACCATACCCACTATGTCATATCTGAATTCCTGATCCACAGAATCCATGAGCATAATAAATTGTTATTTAATACCAGTAAGTTTTAGAGTAGTTTGTTAATCTGTAATAGGTAACTGGAATATGGTAGAATGTCAAAAAATTTACTTTATTATTTTAAAGAATTAAAAAAAAACCCTCATTATTGGACGTGACACTATAGGTCATCAAATTCAACCAACTTTCTGATGTTTGAATCTCCTTCAAACAAAATTGTCAATCATTATCATCCTGATCCTATTTAGACACATCCAGTGACTGGTAGTTTACTGATTATAACACCTTTCATAATCAGACTAGAATTATTTTTTCTTGCTGGCTTTAGCAACTAGGACATGATATAAAAGCAAAAAGAAAAGTAGAAACCAAGAAATCATTCGTTGCTGCAGACTAGGACCATACCCAATTTTTCCAAAAGAGATGGTGTATGTAATTATTTCTCCACTTCAATTTTTCTAATACTTAATTGAGAAAAAGTAGTTGTAACAGTGTTTACAATTTCTGCTTTTAATTCTATTGTCTATGAGACAGAGAAAACATTAAATTGGTACTTTGTTCAATATTCAGTTTATCAGATATCTGCCAGTCAAACATAACTGGTCAGATATGTTTACCTTTTTCCGCTGTTATGAAAGCATTTCTTTGGCTGACAAGAGAAAATATTAAGATTTGTATGATTGTTCTTTTGCCTTTGATAAGGTGCAAAAGTGACATCTGTCTCTATTTTATGAGCCCATGGCTGGCTACTCACCTCAATGTCCAGAATATGAAATTTGTGAGCCATAGCTGTGGCTCTATGAACTTTTCCATTTGTTCAGTATGTAGCTATCTTTCTCTTTGCCATCTGACCTCAGGATAAAAAACTGTTTTCAGATGTCCATCATTTAAAAATCTTGGTTAGTGTTGTATTGTGGGCTGTTATAGTTCCCAATATCCTGAAGGCTTTGAACTCTGTCCCTGAATTCATTTGAGCTCTCTATCTCCACATCATTTATAACAAACATTAGAATGCACCCCCAAAGACTCTCTGTACTTAAGGCCTTTGGAATTACTCTCAAATTCTCCTGGGATTGGCCCAAATCTAATAATTAAATTAGACCTGGTCCTATAGACAGAGTTGACTTGTTGTTATGCCAGAATTCCTGATGATATCTTGGACCAGAGAGTTCTTTTTAAGTTGTATCACCTGAAGACTGACAAATACTGAAATAACATCTTGGGTTTGGAAGCATTCAACTTATGTCAACTGATGTTGATAAAAAAATTTTGGAGAATATATATTTTAAGAATATAATGGTTAATACCATTATTATTTAACGATATGTTTCAAATTTTGCCAGCATAGAAAGAAAGGAAGCAGAAATAAGGATATAATCATTGGGAAGATGAAAAAAAAATATTTACAAATTGTAATTAGAAAATCCAAGAGAAATAACTGAAAACTTAAATAGGAGTTAAGTATTAACACTTTTATTTTTAAACTTTTTAAAAATATGCTACCCATAGCCAATAGCTAGATTCAGGCAAAAAAGTTTTCTATTTATAATAATACTTTAAAAAATATTCAGCCAAAGACTTAGAATTACCTTGTTTGTGCGGGACCCATGTGAAAATTGTAAAATTTAAAATTTTTTTATTTTACTTTTTAATGATAGTTTGCATATAATATTATATTAGTTTCAGGTGTACAACATAGTGATTAGACATTTATATAACTTAAAATTGATCACCCTGGTAAATCTAGTACTTATCTGACACCATACATAGTCATTACAATATTATTGACTATATTTCTTATACTATACTTTACATGTTCATGACTATTTTGTAACTACCAAATTGTACTTCTTAATCCCTTCCACTTTTTCACTCACATCTCTACCCTCTAACTGGTAACTCTCAAAATGTTCTCTGTATCTATGAGTTTATTTCTGTTTTATTTGTTTATTTTGTTCTTTAAATTCTACATGTGAGTGAAATCATATGGCATTTGTATTTACTTGACTTACTCCACTCAGCACAATATCCTCTAGGTCTATCGTTGTTGTTTCAAATGGCAAGAAAAGATTTTATTCTTTAATCAATCAATCAATCAATCAATCAATTAATTAATGTACTTATCTATCTATCTATCTATCTATCTATCTATTTATTTATTTATTTTGGCTGAGAAATATTCCACTGTATATATGTACCTCCTCTTCTTTCATTGTTAAACACCAAAGTTGCCTCCATATCTTGGCTATTGTAAGTAACGCTGCAATGGACATATGGATCCACAAGCCCCTTCAAAGTAGTATTTTGGGCTTCTAATTACCAGAAGTGGGATTCCTGGGTCCTGCTTTGTCTCTTGTTATAACCTTCGTTTTAAAGACTATTTTGTCTGGTATAAGTATTGCCACTACAGCTTTTTTGTTGTTTGTTTCCTTTTTTATAAAACATCTTTTTTCATTCCTTTATTTTCAGTCTCTGTGTATCTTTTGATCTGAACTAAATCTCTTGTAGCCAGTATATATAAGGGTCTTGGTTTCTTATTCATTGAGCCACTCTATCTTTTGATTGGAGTACTAATTCTTTTTCATTTGAAGTACTTAATGATAAATATGTAAGTATTGCTATTTTATTATTCATATTTTTGATGTATATATATGTGTATATATGTAGATATAGATATTTTCTTATTCTTAAAAAATTTCCTCCAACATTTCCTATAATACTGGTTTGGAGGTGATGAACTCCTTTAGCTTTTTCTTGTCTTGGAAGTTTCTTATATGTCATTCGATTCTAAATGATAGCTTTGTTGGGTAGAGTAATCTTGGTTGTAGGTCCTTACTTTTCATCACTTTGAATATTTTGTGCAAATCCCTTCTGGCCTACAAATTTTCTGTTGTGAAATCAGCTGACAGTCTTATGGGATCTCCCTTGTAGGTAACTGCTTTTCTCTTGCTGCTTTTAAGATTCTGGCTGTGTCTTTAACCTTTGGCATTTTAATGGTGATGTGTCTTAGTGGGGACTCTTTGGGCTCATCTTGTTTGAGACTCTGAACTTCCTGGGGTTGTATGTCTAGTTCCTTCCCCAGGTTAGGAAAGTTTTCTGTCATTACTTCTTCAAATATATTTTCAATTTCTTGCTCTCTCTTTTTTCCTTCTGGTACCTTTATGATGCAAATGTTGTTATACTTGATGTTGTCCCAGAGGCTCCTTAAACTGTCTTCATTTTTCTTGGATTCTTTTTTTCTTGTTGCTGTTCTGTTTGGGTGTCCTCCACTACCCCATCCTCTAAATCACTGATTTGATCCTCTGCTTCATCCAATCTGTTGATTCTCTCTAATGTACTCTTCATCTCAGATATTGTATTTTTCATTTCTGACTGGTTTCTTTTTCTGTTTTCCATCTCCATTTTCCATCTCCATGTTTTCTGTGTTAAGTACTCACTGAGTTCATCTATGTTCATTGATTGTCCTTATAACCAGTGTTTTGAACTCTGCATCTGGTAGATTGCTTCTCTTCATTTTAAGTTTGTTCTTTTTTATTCTGGAGCTTGGTTTGTTTGTTTGTTTTTTCATGTGGAACATGTTTCTTTGTCTCCCCATTTTGGCTGCCTCCCTGTGTTTGTTTCTGTGTATTAGGTAAGGCTCCTAAGTCCCTTGATCTTAGTGGAGTGGTATTATATAGTAGGTGTCTTGTGGGACTCAGTGGCACAGTCTTCCCTGGTTGGTGCTGAGTGTTCAAAGTATGTCCCTTGTGCAAGTTATGTGTGCCCTCCTGTTGTAATTGAGCTTTGGATGCTATTGCACATCAGTGAGAGGAATTGACCTGTGGACAGATTTTCTGTGAGGATTGGCTAGTTAGGGGTTGACACTACAGAGCAGGATTCACTTTAGCAGGGCTCTAGTGCTTGCACAATCTAACCTTCAGGTATGTCTTCCTCAGCTTTGGGTGGTGCTGTGACACCATTTGAAACAGACCACTGGGTGTGCTGTCCCAAGGGGCTTGTGGGACGGGCTCAGCTACAGACCAATTTCAGCTGTAGCCTGTGCACTTTGGGGGGCCACCTTGATGATAAGAATCACCAAGCAATCAGCAGATGGTTGCCAATTGTTTTGGACGTAGAGGTGCCTCAAGAGGCCAAGCCTGGAACAGAGGCCATCTGCTGCTAATGCTAGGGTTGGGGTTGCTCAGCACAAGGTATAGGTCAGGCTAAGGCCAATAGCTGCTTCTTTGGATTTTGTTAGCCTTTGAGAGATTTTAGGAAATTTCACAGCATGAGCCAAGACAGGCTATTTGTACAGAAAAAATATTGGAGACATCTTGGGTGGTCTCACAAGTTAGGAGAGGCAAGGTATTAGGGAATCACCTGGGCAGAATGACCAGTGTTACCCAGGTTGTTGGAGCCTCAGATATGGCAGCTGTCTATGTCCACACACCAGGAGAGGTGAGGGCTCAACAAAGGAACAATGAACTCTTCCAGCACTTCTCTTTGGGAGAAAGATGCCCCTCCAGCCCTCTCCCTGAAGCTAGACAACTCAATTCCTCCCCATATATCTGTGACATCTTTTGAGCAGCTGCCCCAGTGGTGGAACTCAGAGCGAATAAGTCTATCAGTGAGTAGGTCCATGAATGGGCCCTTTAAGAGGAGCATCTGCATCTGTTACTCCCACAGCCTTATGTCTCACTCAGCCACAATGTGCGCTGTTTTTCACAGCCAAAGGTTGTGGGGACTTCCCTTTCCAGCATTTGAATCCTTGGCTGGGGAGCCCAGTGCAGACCTGAAACCACTTGCTCCTCCAGATGTGCCTCCACAGCCAAGATAATCCTCTTACTTCTCAACCACCACATGTGATTGTGGGACCAGCCCGTTTTGCATCTCTGCCCCTCCTACCAGTCTCAAGGTGGTCTCTAATGTATGTCTCCAGTTGTAGAATTTCTGTTCAGTCAGACTTCAGGTGACTTCTCACGATAGTTGTACTGTAGTTTAGTTGTGACTTTAATGTGTTTGTGAGAGGAAATGAGCACAGCATTTACCTTCTATACTATCTTGACTGGAATTCAGAATTGTAAAACTTTATTGAGAAATGATTGGATGTTTTTAAATGATATGGGAAAATACATATTATATAATGGCTGGAAAATTGGCACTTACAGAGTGCCAAAGATGATATACCTACTGTAAGGGAACCAAGTCACATGTAACAAGTTTACTTTGAGACTATTACACTGGAGAATCCATTTGTTGATACTTCAGTCAAATTTCATAAGAATTCTCAGTTGAAAGCCAACATCGATCAGCCATATAAGTGAACTACCTTGGATATTCAATCCACTTAAGTTTTCAGAACACTGTAGCCTCTGCAAACCTTTGCTTTCAGCTGCAAGAGAGACCCCCAAGTGAGAAATGACCAGCCAAGTCCTTCCTGAACTCCTTACTTGCAATATTTTGAGTAAAATAAAAGGTAATTTTAATCCACTAAAGATTGGGGTAATCTGTTAAACAATGGTAGAAACAGGAAGTAATCATTGCTTAAATCCATCCATAGATTAGAAATTACAAAATAGATCATGTAATTCTGTCATTCATTCTTCATTTATTAATTGGAATATTTCTATAAAGGGAAACTTCCCCTTGTTGACTATTAGATTACTGTATAGTTTATATAAGAACATCAGTATGAATGGTTGGCTTTACAACCTAATAAAACACCGAATATGTACATACATGCATACATAAAATAAAAGAGGTGGGAATCTTAGGAAAAAATCTTGAAAGCAAGAAATGGGAGTTGATATATTATTTCAAAAAGGAATATTTAGACTGACGTCTAACTGCTCAGTGGTCACAATGGAAGACAGATATCAATAGATGGTGGTTTCAATTAGCTGAAAGGAAATAACTATACTAGAATTCTATACTCTATGAAAATATTTTTCAAGAATAAATGTAAAATTATGATCATATGCAAATAAGTAATCACAATAAAAAAATTAAAAGTGTTTATAGCAGCTATACAGCTGTGAGATAACTATGTTATTTTGGTTTACTTTGTAGTAGAATAAGAAGATAATTATTCCCAGCTTCTTTGACGTATGAGTAGAACTAAGTGACTGAATTGTGGCCAACAGGAAGAGGATGCAGATTATATACATATTATAGGCCTAGTCATAAAGTGTTCTGTGGGATCTTCCATACTTTTTTCTTCTCTGTGATTAGGGTTAAAGAACTAAATCTTGAGTCTCAAGTTTGACATCTTAGTTTAATAAAGTAATTCAGAAAACAGATGAGAGTAAGATATAGTCTGAAATGTTTACATTCCAAATGGCCTCATGGTCACCATAACTGCATTGAGAATGGAAGTTATGGGGTTTAGATAACAAAACAAATTAGGGTAAAACAACTTTGCATGGCTATTGAAATATGAAAATGACTGGAAGCAAACAGAGCTAAGTTTCTAAAAAAAAAAAAAAATAGCATAACTGCCAGTATCATGGACCTTGAACTTAAAGAAGATTTTATGAATTTGACCTCAAAGGCAAGGGAAGTAAAAGCAAAAATAAATGAATGAGATTACATTAAACTAGAAAGCTTCTTCACAGCAAAAGAAACCATCAACAAGGTAAAGAGACAACCATCCGAATGGGAAAAGATATCTACAAGCAATGCCTCCGATTAGGGCCTAATATCAGAAATATGCAAAGAATTCATACAACTCAACAACAACAACAAAAATAACAAATGGTCCAATAAAAAATAGGCAGAGGATCTGAACAGACACTTCTCCCTAGAGGACATACAAATGGCAACAAAAAGAGATGAAATACTGCCATTTGCTACAACTTAGATGGACCTGGAGTTAATCATGCTAAGTGAAATAAGCCAGACAGAAAAGTTGAAAACCACATGATATCACTTATATGTGGATTATAAACCTAAAAGCAACAAATGAGTAGGACAAACAGAGACTCATGAACATGGGCAATAGACTAGTGGTTACCAGAAAGGAAGGAGGAGGGGAGGTGGGGAGGTAGACAAGAGGTCAAATATGTGGTGACAGAAAGAAACAAATCTAACTGTGGGTGGTGAATATACAATACTATGTACACACACACACACACACACACACACACACACACACACACACATACATGTGTGTGTGTGACTTACTATATATGACTTACTGCTAAATTGTACACCTGAAACTTACTAGGTTTCATTAACCAATGTCACCATAATAAAAATAATAATAATGAAAAAAAAGATGATTTAAGCTATATCACTTATCTGTGAAATTAAAAAATAAATAAATAAATATAAGAATTAAAATTGTATTACCAAAGAAATCATGAGGCTTGACCCAAAAGGCTTTTGACATTTTGGGCCTCAAAACTATATTTGCATATTTGTACAAGTAGAAAATAAACAGCTCCTAGAGGTCATATTTTCTAATATCCATTTTAAATATTTCGGGCAAGATAGTTGAAAATGATGAATCTAGCAGAGGAAAAGGCAAGAGCCATGAAAGATAATGGACAAGAGTTTCCCAGCCAGAGAGTAGACTCTGGTCTAATATGGGATTCCCAAACCAGAGTGGTGAACCTTCATAATACCTGATGCTATAGGGTTCCCGCATTGCTATTAACCAGAGATTGGTGTTTCTTCTTTTGTTTCATTTTCTAAATGATAATCCCTTTTGCAATTATCCTATTCATGTTACACCATAGTATATTGTATATATGTAGGGAAGGGTAGATAACTCTATTTTTTCAGGGTGCAGTTTCCAGGAACAAGACAATCTTCATCAAAGCCTGATAGAGAAGACTTTACATTACCCAGATCACAAAAGCTTCATGATCAATGTCCGCCTTGAGTATGGAATTGAGAGTGGTGCTTTCTGTGCGGTTTTGATTCAGACATATTTCCTCATTTTGCAGATGAGGAAACTAAATAAATAAGTACTTTTGTTAATTTTTAAAACAACTTTTTTTCCACTGCAGATACTCACAGAGTATTATTTTTGAATTGTAATCAAATAATGGAAAATTTGAGGATAGATATGTTGATGCAGTTGATATCAATATATATTAAATTAATTAAAAAATAATGTGAAAAGTTGAATTTAATTATCATTAAGAAAGTTGAAATTTTCTGTTTTCACTTTTCAGCCTTTTGAGCTACCACTGAACTATTGTCACTGAGTCATCATAAGCAAAGCAAATAGACTGCAGGTGTTAATGATCACTTATAAATTTTCACAGTTTCAAAGATGCAGTTTGTTACTTATTCTAGATTTAGCTATTTTTATTTTAATTGGTACTTTTTGAGATTTGGTATTTAACCATCTGGCATAGTCCAGCAGGTGAGGCAGAGAAATAGCATTTTTTGTAATGGTAAAAATGAAAGCAAATTTATTAATGTTTATCACTGATACTTGAAATAGCCCACATATTCCTAAAATAATAGCTGAGGGCATTGTCCTTTGGGAGAACTTGTACTTTTATCACACAAAGAGATATTAAAAACACCCACAGGAAAACATTATGAGCAAATAAATAACCCTAATACAGTATAAAACTTATTGACTTCTATGTTTTATCCATCACTTATGAAATTAACACTCATTAGCAAATCAATAAAACAATACTTGAGGCTTAGATGACAATATAGAGGAATACACTAATTTGCTCATCATTGAGGAAATTCTCACATTTATTTTGTATCTTTCCTCTTCTGACCCATACATAAGCTCTTAACATAGGTCATGTACCTAAAATAATTATAATGTTTTATATAAGATCTTGACACATAAATCTTGCGGATAATAGGTATTTCATACATATTTATTGAAGAAGTAAGATCTTTAATTTACAAATAGCTAATTTGTTATATGTTGCATATTTAATGTACATTCACACACATGCTATACTCCATAATGCATTTTCAGGTCATTTTAGTCATGAATTTCAACAGTCTTGCTTCCTAATTGTTTCATTTTTCTGTTGGGTGTACTACAGTAGCTCTACTCCCTGATTTGTTCATTTACAACAAAATTTTGATATGCTGCAGCAAGTAAGTTTTTATGCCTTAATTAGAATCAAAATTTTTTTTAAACCAGCAATATTCATAAATTACAAGGAGATATTCTTAGTTGTCAAAAAGAGCTCCATACTTTTTTTGTTTGTTATTTGGAAATTGTGTTGTAAGGTTATTCTTATTAAGACATTTTGTTTCTAATAGGAAAAAAAAACCAAAAAACAAAAAACAAAACAAAACAAAAAAACGCTTGGTTTCTTTCTGCTGACTGCCTGTTATAGACTAAATATCTCTGTCCCCTCAAAATTCATAATTTGAAATATGTTCCCCAATGCTGAGGATTCATATTCAACAATTTCATATGTTGGAGGTTGGACCTGTGGGAGATTATTAGGTCATGAAGATGGATTCCTCATTAATGGATTGGTTAAAGAGACCCAAAAACCTCTCTAGCCCTCTTTCTGCCATGTGAAGACACAATGAGAAGTCAGCAGTCTGCAGCTAAGAAGAGAGGTCTAATCAGAACCTGACAATGTTGGCACTATAATCTCGGACTTTCAGCCTCCAGAACTATGAGAAATAAATTTCTGTTGTTTATAAGACACTCAGCTTATGATACGTTAGTAACCTGAGCTAAGACACGGAATTTTACTAAGTTATATAATAAAGATTACAGTTCAAATTCAAAAGAAGAATTTGCTATGTAGAATTAAGAGAAGAAAGCCAGAGTTAAATAAATGGAGATCAGGATTTGAAATGCTACAAAAAAAAAAAGTTAGAGAAATATGTGTAAACATGTATCTATCTATCATCTATCTATCTATCTATCTATCTATCTATCTATCTATCTATCTATCTATCTGTCTGTCTATCTATCTATCTATCTATCTATCTATCTCTGTCTGTCTATCTATCATCTATCTATCTATCTAATCTATCTTTTTGGATATAAAAAGACACATATAAGTTGAAATATATATACACACATGCACACACACAATTTATATAATATTGAATACTAAATTCAATATATAAATGATGATTGCATATGCTTAGTGTTGTAGGTTGAATTGTCTCCCAAAAAGATTTTTAAAGCCCTAAGCCCTAGTGGTTGTGAATGTGACCTTATCTGGAAATAAGGTAATATGAAGATGTAACCAAATAAAAATGAAATCATCCTGATGGACTCATAATCCACTATGACTGGTGTCTTCATAAGGGAAGAAGAGAGACACAGAGAGGACAATATCCTTGTGCACTGGAAGAAAAGATTGAGGGGCTGCAGCTGCAAGGCAAAGAATTCTGGGGCTTGCTGGTAAACCACCAGGAGCTAGAAAGAGGTTGTACAATTCTTTATAGAAAAAAGTTAAATTAAATATTTTTAAACTTTTAAGGAAAGTATAGAGTAATATCTTTATGACTTTCAGGTAAGAAAGGATTTATTAACTCAAAACACAAAAGCATGAAAGAAAATTCTGAAATATTAGTTACATTATTACTAAAACTCGCACAAAATGAAATTGTGAACAAAGTGGAAAAACTAGTCACATACAGAAAAGATAGTTGCAACATATGAATGACAAACAGAAGTAAAACTTTCCAGTGAAAATATGCAAAACGTATTAATAG
This sequence comes from Pteropus alecto, assembly GCF_000325575.1. Lineage (NCBI taxonomy): Eukaryota > Metazoa > Chordata > Mammalia > Chiroptera > Pteropodidae > Pteropus > Pteropus alecto. The sequence goes on along the minus strand of NW_006440638.1, from coordinate 6,959,555 downwards.
GTAATTCATAGGAGAAAAAATAAAAGTGACTAATAAATTAATGAAAAGATGTTCACTCACTAGTAATCAGGGAAATGCAAATTAAAACCTTAAGATAATCTCACCAAAGAAATATACAGATGACAAATAAGCATATGAAAAGGTGCTCAACATCATGTATCATCAGGAAAATGCAAATTAAAACAATGAGATACAACTACACACCTATTAGAATGGCCAATATCCAGAACACTAACGACATCAAAGGAATGTGGAGCTACAGGAAATTTCATACATTGCTAGTGGAAATGCAAAATGGTATAGCCACTTTGGAGGACAGTATGTCAGTCTCTTATAAAACTAGATATACTCTTACCATATGATTCAGCAATCACACTCCTTGGTATTTACCCCAAAAAGTTGAAAATGTATGTCCACACAAAAACCTGTGCATGGATGTTTATATCAGCTTTATTCATATTTACTAAAACTTGGAAGCAATTGTGATATTGTGATTTAGAATGAGAAACATATTTGGTCTTTCTAGCATTTCTTCCCCATTCCTGGCACAAAACTTCTAAAACTCATAAATTCCTAAGTGATAAGAGCACTAGAAGCATCTTTTGTTCTAATGAAGTGACTCTGGGTGGGTTCTTGGATGACATCTGTATGAAGACTAGTCACCAGAAAGACCAAGCCATGGTTAGAAGCTTAGAATTTTTAGCTCCAGAGAGGGGAGAAGGAGTGGAAATAAAATTAATGATTAATTATGCCTAAGTTATGAAGCTTCCATAAAAGTTCCAAAAGAATGGGGTTAGGAGAGCTAATAGGTGAGTGAACACATTTATGTGCCAAGAGGGTGACCTACCCCTTCTCCCCAGGGACAGAAACACCTTTGTTCAGAGCCCTCCCAGAACTTGCCCTATGGTGTCTCTTCATCTGACTATTCATCTGTATCCTTTAATAAGCAGATAAATATATATGTCCCTGAGTTCTATGAGCTATCTAGCAAATAATTGAATCCAAAGGGGAGGAGGTCATGGGAATCTCTAAGTTGTAACCACGTTAGACAGAAGTTTTGGGTAACCTGGGGACCGAGTTCTTGCAACTAGCATCTGAAAGGAAAAGGTAGTCTTGTGAGACTGAGCCCTTAAGCTGTGATATCAGTTGTTATATCTAGGTAGATATTGTCAGAAGGAGTTAAATTGTAGGACACCCAACAGGTGTCACAGAGAATTGTTTGGTGTGGGAAAAATCCACACACATTTGGTGATCAGAATTGTCATAAATGTTGTGAGTGTGGTAACAGTATGAAAGTAAAGAAGAGATACACAGGAAGAAGAGTGAAGTTTTTTATATACAACCAAAATGTCCTTCAGTAGGTAAATGGTTAAATAAACTGTGATACATCCAGACAATGAAAAATCATATAGCACTAAAAATAAATGAACTAATATGATATGAAAAGTCATGGAGAACCTTAAATGCACATTACTAAGTGAAAGAAGCCAATCTGAAAAGGCTACATACTATGTGATTTCAACTATATGACAGTTTGGGAAAGGAAAAACCATAGAGACAGAGAAAGATCGGTGGTCACCAGAGGTAGGTGTTGTGGGGAGGGATGAATAGGCAGAGCACAGAAAATTTTTAAGGCAGTGAAAATACTCTATATGATACCATAAAGATGGAAACATGTCATTGAACATTTGTTCAAACCCACAGAATGTACTGAAACACAAAGAGTGAACCCTAATGTAAACTCTGGACTTTGGATGATTATAATGTGTTAATGTGGGTTAATCATCTGTAGCAAATATATTATTCTGGTAGGGGATGTTGATAATGAGGGAGGATCTACACATGTCGGGGAAGGGAGCATATGGGAAATCTCTCTACCTTAGTCTCAATTTGTTGTAAAACCAAAACCGCTCTAAATAAGTAAAGTCTTAGTTAAAAATAATTATTGGTTATATA
>NW_006440638.1:6939284-6957531 GCF_000325575.1 Pteropus alecto | reverse complement strand
TAAGGGAACTTTTTACACTTGTCACTGGCAAAAATGAAAAACAAAATCTGACGACAACATGTGGTCATCAAAAACTCTCAGATACTCCTAGTAGGAATGTTAAATAGTCCAAATCTTTTGAGATCAGTTTGGTAATACATAGTGAAGTTGGTATATCTCAGAAATTTCACGGAAATTTCACTTCTGTATGTACACCACAGAGAAATGCTTGTATGAATTAATAAGACATATACAGGAATAACTATTGCAGCATAATTCATAATGGCAAAAAATCAGAAAAAAGTAAAGTGTACATCAATTAGAAAATAAATACTATCCATTCATCTAACAGAATAATGTGTAGATTTTAAATAAGCAAAATGTGCGTGTATTAACATAATGAAATTAAACCAAATATGGAAAACTGCTCCAGAATTGTTCTTTTGAATTGATTTGGCCTCTTTGAGTGGCAGATATCATCACTACTAAAACTATCAAGATTTGGGACAGGAACATAGCTGTTATTTGCTTAACTTTCAGCTTTTCATTACTACAAATATATATTGAATTATTTCTAAAATTTTAATTTGGATACTTATTGTAGGGTACTATAACTATTGTTTGCCAAACACTACAGGATTTCTACATATGTTTGGCATCTTCTCTTTAGAATCTTAGAAGTCCACTTAAAAAAAATGTCTTTCTCTCTTGAACTAAGAAAATAACAACATAAATTATATCAACTCTTTTTCTTTATTACCTTCTCCAATTATTTCATTAAGAAATGTTAGAATGAACCATTTTAACCATTAATATATGTAGGTTTTCTGTAGAAAATAATGAAGAATTACACTAAAAACAATTACCAATTATTACTGCTAAACTTCAAAGCTATCTTTCTGCATATAAGTGTGCATTTCTCAGGAGAGAATAAGTTTATATTGAAGTGGTTCAGGGACATTTGCAAGGGATCAGCTTGCATATGGTTATAGATTTATGCCTGATAATTATAGAGCACTTTACAATTTTAAAAATGCTTTCACATTTCTTATGTCATTGGGTTCATAAAATAATCCTGTAAGGTCACAAATGCAGTGTTTTTCATTTTACAAATGAAAAAATTGAGGCCTCAAATGCCTATGTGAGATCAAGATCATCTAGCTAGTAAGTAGCAGGGCTCATTTAAATCAGATCTTCTGATTAAAATGCAGGGCTTATTTTATATGCTTGGATGTCGGTTTATTGTAGGAAGCATAAACAGAAATCTTGACATTATATATTCATTTTAAAAAATGTCTTTGGTAGATCTCACCACTACATTCATGAAAGTAAAATTGGAGTAAGAATTCTTGTACGCCAGAGTTCCAGAGGAAGTTGATGAGATAATGCATGTGGAAAAATCTAGAACATAGTAGACACGCAGTAAACACACGGCAGGGCTATACCTTTTATTGCCTTATAAATTTAGTGGGCTCTTTCAAGCTAGTTTCTTTAGATTTATTTTGCAAGAGTTAAGCTTTCTCTATATGTTACCACTTCCTCACACGATATAGTATTCACTTTCTGTCTGAAGGATTATACAAGAGTCCTAGAGTACTGGGTGCATATTGTTGATATTGGGGTGAAATAGAGATGTAGACCAAGGACTTCAATGGAGTCTCAAGAAAGAGATAACCATCAGGCCAGATTGGGTGATTGCCAAAAACTGGCCGAACTCTGGATTTAGACTGCCCAGCGTGTGCCTTTCCTTTAGGAACAGGAATGCTCTGGCACTTTCTTATCGCCACAATCCGTGCATGATTCCTAACTCTGTTCTTCTCCTGACCATGGCATCCTTTTCTTCTCCACCCCCGAATTCATATAGGGTAGCCCTGTAACTATTTATTTATTTATATATTTATCCTTGATATATATTATTTTATTTTTCAATTACAGTTGGCATTCAATACTATATTAGTTTCAGGTGTATAATATGGCGCTTAGATGTTTATATAGCTTATGAAGTGATCATTCTGATAAATCTAGTACCCATATATCACCATACACAGTTATTACAATATTATTGACATATTTTTTATACCAAGGGTCCCCAACTCCCAGGCTGCAGAGTGGTACTGGTCCGTGGCCTGTTAGAAATGGGGCTGCACAGCAGGAAGTGAGCAGTAGAAAAGTGAACAAAGCTTCATCTGTAGTTTCAGCCTCTCTCCAGAGCTAGCATCACCACCTTGGCTCCACTTCAGATCATCAGGTATTAGATTCTCATAGGAGCACTGGTCTCTGGTGCCAAAAATGTAGGGAACCACTGCTTTACGCTATACTTTACATCCCCATAACTACTATGCAACTATCAAATCATACTTCTTAATCCTTTCTCTTTTTTCACCCATCCCTCAAAACCCCCACCCATCTAGCAACCATCAAAATGTTCTCTGTAGCCGTGAGTTTGTTTCTGTTTTGTTTGCTTGTTTGTTTTGCTTTTTAGATTTCACATGTAAGTGAAATCATATGGAATTTGTCTTTTTCTGTCCTAATTACTTACTTCACTCAACAAAATACCATCTAGGTCCATCCATGTTGTTGCAGATGACAAAATTTTATTCTTTTCTTACGACCAAGTCATATTCCATTATATATCTGTACCACCTCTTTATCCATTCATTCACTGATGGACACTCAGGTTGCCACCATATCTTGGCTATTGTAAATAATGCTGAAATGAACATATAAATACAAATGTTCCTTCAAAGTCATATTTTAGGTTGCTTTGAATAAATACCCAGAAGTGAGATTACTGAGTCCTTCTATGTCTTTTGTTATCATCTTTGTTTTAAAGTCTATTTTGTCTAGTGTAAGTATTGCTACCCCAGTTTTTTTATTATTTGTTTCCATTTTCATAAAACACCTTTTTTTCTCTCTTTACTTTCAGTCTCTGAGTGTCTTTTGATCTAAAGTGAATCTCTTTTAGGCAGCATATATAAGGGTTTCAGTTTCTTATCTTGGATAAGAAACCTATATTTTGATTGGAGCATTTAATTCTTTTTCATTTGAAGTACTTACTGATAAATATGTCTGTATTACCATTTTATTATTCATATTTTTGATACATATTTTTTCTTCTTAAAGAAATCCTTCCACATTTCTTTAATATTGGCTTGCTGGTGATGAACACTTTTAGCTTTTTCTTGTCTGGGAAGCTCCTTATCTGTCCGAGCTGGGTAGAGTAATCTTTGTTGTAGGTTCTGGCTCTTCATCACTTTGAATATTTTGTGCCAATCTCTATTGGCCTGCAAAGTTTCTGCTGAGAAATCAGCTGACAGTTTTATGGGAGTTCCCTTGTAGGTAATTGATTGTTTTTCTCTTACTACTTTTAAGATTCTCTCTGTGACTTTAACATTTGGCACTTTAATGATTATGTGTCTCTGTGAAGGCTTCTTTGGGTTGATTTTGTTTGGGACCTTCTGTTCTCCCCAAACTTGAGTGTCTATTTCCTTCACCAGGTTAGGGAACTTTTCTGTCATTATTTCTTCAGATAGGTTTTCAATTCCATGCTCTCTCTCTTCCCCTTCTTGTACCCCTATGATGTGAATGTTGTTGTGCTTGATGTTGTTCTAGAGGCCCCATAAACTATCCTCAATTTTTTGGATTTTTTTTTCTTGTCATTCTGATGGGATGTTTTTTGCTATCTTATCTTTTAAATTGCTGATTTGACTTTCTGCTTCATCTAATATACTGTTGGTTTCTTCTAGTGTAGTCTTTGTTTCAGTTATTGTATCCTTCATTTCCAACTGGTATCCTTTTATGTTTATGGAGATGGTATCCATCTCCATTTTTCTATTTTCTAACTTTGTTAAGTACTGACTGAGTTCATCTACTCTCCCTAAGTTCATTGAGCATCCTTATAACCAGTGTTTTGAATTCTGAATCTGGTAGGTTGTTTGTCTTCATTTTGTTGAGATTTTTTTTCTGGAACTTTGTTTTGTTTTTTTCATGTGGAACATGTTTTTTTGTCTCCCCATTTTGGTGGACTACCTATGTATTAGGTAGAGCTGCTATGTCTCCTAGTCTTACGATAGTAGCCTTATGTAATAGGTGCTCTGTGGGGCCCAGTGCCACAGTCTCCCTGGTCACCTGAGCTGAGTACTTCAGGTGTGTCCTTAGTATGAGTTATTTGTGTGCTCTTAGTTTCTGTTTGCCTGTCAATGAGGGAGATACACCCTTAGGCTGATTGGTTGTGAGGACTAGTTGGTGAGGGGCTGATCTTACGAAGCTGGATTCACTTCAACAGGATTCTCGTGCCAGCCCACTCTGCCCTTTGGGTATGCCGTCTTTGGATGCAACCCTGGGTGGTGGTCTGGCTTCAGAAGCTCACCACAGGGGTGGGGCCCTGCCACATGTCAAGTTCATCCACAGCCTTTTCCCTGCCTCGGGCCACTTGGCAAGAGTTACAAGCAATCCAGAGATAGTCACGACCTACACTGGGTTTATGTGCATCAAGCGGCCTAGATGTGAAATGAGGCTGGCAACCTCTAGTGCCAGGCTTGGGGCTGCTCAGCAAGAGGTATAGGGCACACAAAGGCCAAATGCTGCTTGTTTGGCTTTTGTAAACCTTTGGGAGATTTTTGGAAAGTCCATAGCATGAGCCAAGGTAGGCCATTTGTATGAGACAGCCACTAGAGTTGGCTTGGGTGGGACTGTAAGTTGAATGGGGCAAGTTCTCAGGGAATCACCAGAGAAAGGCGACCAGTATTAGCCAGGTTGTTGGAGACTCAAAACATATCAGCTCCTAAATCTGTAGTCTGAATAGAGGGAAGGCTCAAAGAAATAATGCTGTTGCCAGCACTTCTGTGTGGGAGAAAGCTGCCCCTCAAGCCCTTGATCTGAAGCCAGACAACCCAATTTCTTCCCGTATGTCCCTGTCACCTTTTGAGTTGCTTCCTCAGCACTAGAGCTCAGAGCTAATGAGTCCATCAGCAAGTAAGTCCATGCACAAGCCTTTTGAGAGAAAAGTCTGTGACTACCTCAGCCCTCCATCTCACTCAACTACAATCTTCACTGGTTTTCACAGCCAGAAGTCATGGGGATTTCTCTTCCCAGTACTAGAACCCCGAACTGGGGAGCCTGCTGTGGAACTGAGACCCCCTTGGTTTCCAATGGGGACCTTCATAGCTGAGACATCCTTTCTGATTCTCTAACACTGCATGAGGTTGTGGTACTAGCCCATTTTGCGTCTCTGCCTCTTGTACCAGTTTCAAGGTGTCCTCTTCCCTATGTCCTCAGTTATAGGACTTCTGTTCAGCTATACTTAGGCATCTCTCAGTGATGTTTTTTCTGTATTTTAGTTGAAATTTTGATGTGGTCATGAGAAGAGCAAGCATAGCATTCATTTACTCTACCATCTTGACCAGAATTCCCCGTGGCATCTTTTGATCTAGTCTTTGCGGCGGGGGTGGGGGGGGGTGGGGAACACAATAAACTCACTCTTTTTAGATATGGGAACTTGTGAATTTTGAGCATGGTAACAACTACTAATAGATAACATTAAATTCTCACTGTGTGGCAGTTTCTATTCTAAGTCATTTAAGTATGCAATCTCATTTATTCAACAATTCTATTTTGTATGTGAGGAAACTAAGGCACATAGAAGTTAGATAACTTCCTGGAAATTATTCAGTTATCAACTTATAAAGTTGGCATTTGAACTCAAAAAATCTAGCTCAAGAGTTTGTCTTACAACCAGTTGGCTGTTTTTTCAATAACACAGCTTAATATGAAACCATGGTGAAAACTTCAACTCTAGCTATTATGGGCGGGTAGAAAGTGGAAGGAAGGTGCTTAAAAGATGCTTTCTGGGTAAAAATTAAAGAATCTATGAGTGTATAATGGGAGAAAATACACTAGTTAATATTTTAACATAGTATCTCCCTACAAATGGATATCAACATTAAACATAGTAGGTCATATAGTGATTTCTCATATTAGATGTGATGTCTCTCTCTAGTATATCAAGCAGGTGAATATATATTTTAAGAGCCTTATAGTCAAACCCTATTTGTGTGAATTTTTCATCAATTTGAATAACGAGGTCTCAAATTCAATGTCAAAATCAATGATTTTAGAAAAATAGTCACATCTTGATTTATCCAATTTAAATAACATATTAGCTCTTGTGAATGCTCAGAGTACAGCTTTTTTCTCCTTCTCTTTTATGTAATATCCCAACGGCCATGTAGGAATATTGATTTTTATTTTTTGGAAGATAATAGTTAATTAACTCTGGTTCTTTCTGTTAAATATTCTCCTGTTTTTCAAATGTCAACTTACAATTATGTGGGTAGCTGAGATGTTCTTTTTGAGCTAAATTTTAAATTCTCAGTTGAATTTTATATTATACTCAATTGATAGGCTATGAATTTAAAAGTATCCTAGAGATAGCACATAAATCCGTTTGATAACAGTCTATTGCTTTGGGAATAATTGCATTAGTATTTTGGTGTCAAGGGTTATACTGATAAACAAGAACCATCTCATTAGTCATCTAAATATTTCAAGCATTAGTAAATGAATAACACAATGTGGAGTATAAATTAGAAATGGATGAATTGGTTGTACCAAATTAGTATTCCACTTTTATTACTCTGGCATATGAAATAGTATTTTATAATTCAGAGTCGCTCTTCAGAACACTTCTTGTCACATTCATTTACCACTTTTATTCCTTTAAATCATTATTGAATATTGATTTTTCAAAGAGGAGATTATAGAATGCTCCTTAAAGTTATTTTATGTCTTATTTGTATTTTTAAGTCTTCCTCCTTGTTAATATTTTAGATAATATTTTAGAATTGTTTTTCCCCCCATTTCAAGTTTACTCATTCATCTTTAGACAAGGGATTCTCAATAACTATACTTCAGACAGTGGGAGTGAATGTTTACCAATACACCCTTGAATAAATTCACTTTGGAATTTTAAAGCAATTGTCTTGATCATGTGTGGTTATCTCTACTTACATAATTATTTCTTGACTTATTTCTTAATCTTTGCTTTTTTTCACTGATTTTTTTACCATTCCATAATTTAATAGGTCATAACTAGGTTTCAAAAACTTTCTGTGAGTTTTGATTTAGTGATTGAATGTTATTTTTTGCATCTAATCTTATAATTATAGAGCGTAAAGGAAATGTCCCAAGCTCTATGTTTTTATGAGTATAATGAACCATGTATATTAGTCAAGGTTCTTAGCTGCAAGCACCAGAATCCACTCTGGTAGATTTAAACTGAAAAATAATTTATTTAAAGATTTTATGTAACTCAGAGAATCCTCAGAAGGATTGCAGAAAAAAAGATTCAAAACTAATTTCCAGAAGCAATGCTCATAACCAGGTTCATAAGTGGCCTGATGAAGAAACCTCAACTGGTGCCACAGCCACCACAGAGAAACGAAGACCAGAAACATGACTTTTCTGAAACCACTACTGCCACAATATGGATGTCACTTCTTTTTCAGGAACTCTACGTTGCTATACAGACAATTTTGTTCCAACTGCTCCAACAAAATGGGAGCTCTGTGCAGTGCTTGGCCTTTTGTGGATCATTTCCAAAAGAGTTTTGTGTGGGTATGTCTAATTGGTGTGGCTGAGGCCATATTTCTTAGCAATGTCTGTGAAAGAATTTGGATTCTGCCATCTATATTGGGGAGGAGATGCTCAATGTGATAATGTTCTCAAATACAGACATACTATTCAAAATGATTGGCAGTCTGAAATGATTAATTTATACCAAGAGATGCCATAGAATAAAATGTGTAATTATAACTATTACTTATTACTCTCCTATTTAATCTAACTAAATAGATGATAATCATATGTCATCCAATATAAATTTGAAAGCAAGTTGTTCCTTCAATATGCTTTCACTGGCCTGTAAAGTATGACTTGATTAATATAAGAAAATAACGCTTCTATTTTGGATAAACCTAAATAGAATAAAGAAATATACTTACGTCTATCATAAAAGTTAAATCTGGTACTAACACTTTCTAATAATTTGGGTTTACTGGAAAAACTGTATAGTCAGTTGTTGGAACAGAAATGGTGAATGGCTACCAAGATGTTGGTTAAAAACAATAGTGATATTATATTAGTTCACATCTAAATTTTAGGCCATTTATTTCAACATATACTCTGAGTCCTTGGAGGCTTATTAATATTTAATGCCTTTTAAACTTTGTTCAATATTCACTTTGAGCTCACAGTTCATAAACAAGTACAAAGTAGAATAGTAATGAGATGAATTCTGATGTCTACACATTATTCTAGAAACTGTAACATAAATGAGAACCGCTACTGAAGGTTTCTGTATATTAAATGAAACAAATTCCCCTCCATCTTGCGAGAGTTATGTAATAGTAGGACATTTAATGTAGTGTATTTGAGGCAGGACTGGACAGTTTCACGAAAGAAACAATTGTGGCTAAAACCCCAAAGGAGAGACTGATGCTTTAATGGGTCTTTTTTATATCTCTAATTGCAGTAATTCTGCGGGTGAGAAGAACAAAGCACAAAGCGATAAGAAAGAAAACTTGAAGTACTTATGTTTCTAAAAACATCATTTAATAAATTATAAGAAGACTAAAAAGAAGTCAAGCAACTAGAATGGAGCAGCGTAGGTTTATTCCCCAGATAGCCTTTAAAAAGTACGGAGGAGAGGAAGCCAAATGTGGACTGTGAATAAAATATTTACAAAACGAACCCCATAGGCAATAATAATTGAATATTTTATATTTTGACTTATTCAATTTTTATGATTTATTTTTTTTTCTTCATTGAGTTTAATTAAGCTTGCCTTAGGGTCACAAGCCTTGAAAACTTTGAAAAAATAAAGCTATTCTGTTTACCAGGCAGATTTTCGCAGCCCTCTTTTAATTGAAGTATGTATTTTGTAAAAACCTTTTTCCAAGGGCTGCTGTTCAGCAGTTTTAAAGTGTCTGCTTTGCCATTAAAAAAAATCCTTGTTTGGCAATGACAATGCCTTCTGGGCTAAAATGTTTCTCTAAAGTTTTCTGCTCTATGCTAATGTTTTATCAAATATGAATAGCATCTTCAATACCTATGTATAGAGAACACGTAATGATATTCTTGTATTTTCCACTGTAACTAAATGTATGTGTTTAATATAGCAAATAAATGTATTATAGAACTATAATTATGTATATTAATCCATATATTTATATAATCCAAATACATATATTCAACTAATTTAAATTATCCTTTCCTTCATTTATTTATTCCAATTATTAATTAATTAATTCATCTCTATATTTATTTACTTATTCATTCATTCATTCATTCATTCATTCAAATACAACCTGCCATATGCCACTTATAATGCAAGAAGATACTAGAAAAAGTAATAGCAAAAAAAAAAAAAAAGAAAGAAGGCAAGAAGGAAGGAAGGGAGGGACAGAGAAAAAGAGGGAAGTAAAGAAGGAAGGAAGACAAGAAGGAAAGAAGGAAGAAAGGACAGAAAAAAGGAAGAAAGCAAGCAAGAAAGAAAAAATACAGACGGACAGACAGACAGAAAGGAGTTAAGTGTTTTCTACATCTTTTTCCTTAGAGTGAACTCCTTCCTGCTTCTACATGGCATAATGGGATTGCCTGTGTATACAGATGACAAGTTCATCATTGTATCTAGATAAGATCTGGGATAGATGGAGTGAAGTAAAAGCAAAAGACAACAGTTTTCAGCTCTTCCATTACCCCGGAATCCAAATATTTAGACTCAGTAGTTCACTGACTGGATAAGGCTCCTTTGGCTACACTGCAAAGTAATGTAGCTATGGCGAGATATAGAAGTGTAAGCAAAAAAACAAAACAAAACAAAAAACAAACAAACAAACCCTTATTTTTAAATAAAACTGGTCATATTTATACCATCTGTATGAGTTACTATTTTACTGTTTTGGAACAAAACACACAGATCAAAAGGACATAATTAGAGCAGTTATAGGTTTACTTCATTTTACATCACTACCAAAAACAATATCTTCCCAGTCACCTTGGTGCTGCCCCAAATTGTTTTTAAGAAAATAAGATGATACCCACATTTATCTTTATGATATTAATAAATTTTATTATCAGTAACCTTGGAGATGAAAAGCAGCTTATGAAAAATAAGTCATAGTGGGTTTGATATAAATAAGAGTAGGCTATGATAAGCAATCTGAACATGATGATGCTACCAGTTACATGTACTTTGGATGTTCCTAAATGCAAAAAAAAAAAATCAAAGAATAAAAAATTTAGTTGATTTACTGGTTTGATTTATTAAACTGAATCGACAGTTGTTTTTTCTTCCCTTTTATAACTTTCGTGGGAATCTCAAGACCTTTTTACATGGAGTCAAAAATATTGAATTCAGAGGAATAGAATCCAGTTTTCCAGGTAATTTAAAATATCTATCCAACAATATTATTCATTAAAATATCTCCAATATTTTTTGTTTTCCTTTTTTGATTTTAGTATTTCCTCAACCAATAGTTACTGACAGGGAGCTCTGTGTAAAGTAACATATCACTTCTTAAGGGGACCACAGCAATAATGAGGATGCTTAGTCTTGCCTTCATGATTATCTATGTACATTCATATATTTGACTAAATATTTCCAATTTAATCTATTTTGGTTATTGTTGAGACACAGACAGAAGTATATTTGATTTTGGTGAATGCCAGTTTTTTTTCCTGATGTAATGAGAAAGGAGTAGCTGAAGCAGCATTGGCAGGTGTAGCTGGTAATAAGCTTTGTCAGTTTAGCAGTCAAACACTATTATATATACATATATGTACATATAAGTTTATACAGACTCATATATATGTACATGTATATATTTGCAAAACATTTTAAAAATTATCATCACTTTTTTACCACCAATAACCAAGGCAGGAAATGTTAAGCGTTTATAGCAAATAATTTATTTTATTCTCCTTTATTTGGGTTAAGTGTTTTTAGATAAATTCTTGCCTCCTCCCCCATCCATGAATGTCTTTTCATTAAAAATAGAAAGAAATTAACTGTTTAAAGTACACAAATTAATCTCTGGACAAAGGATGCTCCCTGGTGAAAGGTGAGTTTTAACACATTGAGTGTCATACGAATTGTCACAAGAGGTTAATCTTTTACATGCACACACACACAATCACAAACATATATATCAGAAATACCTGTATCTGAAAAAATATAAATATATATATACATATATACATACATACATATATATATATATTTATATTTTACATAGCATTCTCTATTGTTCTCCTGACACTTGACACTCCCAATATCCTGTAACTTCCTCATTGGACTCTGAAATTAAAGCACTATAAATTAAACAGCATAGACCTGAAACTTGATTTTTTTTTTTGAGAGACAGCCGGCCTCCCTCTATGGAAGCTGTTCTAAGGTCTTGTACTATAGCTCTGTTGAAAAATTGCACTGGCTCGCCAAATATCTTAATGACTTTTCTCTCAGCAGTTGGTAACGGTGAAATGTTATTCTAGTAACCATAATGTGTCTCATAAAACAATTGCATACAATATGTACTGTACTTCTATTTTAGTGAGCTCTTCTGTCAGAATAGTAGTGCCAGTAACCATTTAGCATTTCTTAGCAAACTGCTTACCAGTCCTTCAAGTATAATATTGCAGAAAGAATGAAGAAATGCGTGATTAAAAATGTTCACTGAGAGTGGTCCATTTAATGCAACCCTATACTGCAAAATAAACCAGCCTTCACGTATGTAGGCGCTCATCATATAAACGACAGTTCTATGTGGTCATTTAATTTTATGATCTCAATTCTCACATATATTGCTCACATAAATATAGTGTTCTCCTGCAGGGAGGTCTGCTGAGTATTATAAAATCAGTGAGACCTCAACGGGTTCAAATGGACATCTTTTATAATTATTGCTATAAAATTTCTTGACAATGCATTTTGTTGTCCAATAGCTGAAGAAAACGATTTTCCAAAAGAATGGGTTTCAACAAAGAGAGGAGCAGAGCCTGGGAATTTGTTACTGTATTCACCCATATTTAAATTATTTTAGTTACTTTCATCTGTTGGAGACCTTCCTGCTCTTTGGAAGAAGGTCTTACAACATGGCTGGCTTCCAGTTAGAGGCAAGTTGAGTTTGAATTGTTTTCTGGTTTCACCAGGTGGTATGGACTATCTAGAAGAAAAGAATAATTTGCTGTTAAGTGCAATTAAAATTTACTTACAGGAAATTCTTTCATGTATTTGGAAAGATGAGAAAAAGGTAGAAAAAAGAGTTCTATAAACTTAAAATTAGAAATAATTTGGAGAAAAGATACATCGGCTTTGAAACTATCATTCCAATAGTACTGCGTATTCCTTGAAGGATTCTATTACTTTTTTTCCACTTCTTCAAGGTCATATATTTAAGAAATATATGATAGATTTTCTCTATAACATATTGGGATATTTTGATTACCTTTAGGTTTTTGTATTTACTCTTGGATAATAAGTTGTAATCATTATTGTTGCCTTGTGTGACAAGTGTTTAAAGGTATACTAATTGGATTTGGGTATTTGTTTTCTATGATAGTCCTATAACTATAATAGCAAGCTTACTTTATAAATGCATTTGAAAATGCAATGAAATGCTTACTATTTATCACGGAAAAGGAAATGAACTGCTTAATATGTTTTTAATGTTAAAATATTAATAAGTAGTCACATTTGTTGAACTAGAAGAAAAAGAAGTGAGCTATGAGTTATGGTTTGACCTTTGTGAAGAGAGCAAAAACACAGAGAGTAGCACAGGTGAAAGAAGCATACTCTGTGGACATTCAGGCTCTGGGGTTACTTGTCTATGGGTTAGCTCTATGACTACCTGTAGGGGTCTTTTGTCCTTTGCCTCTACTTCTTTTGGTGCTGGTCTTGCAGCAGCACTAATGTTGGGCTGAAAATTTAGCTCTCTCTCACTCTCACTTCTGAAATTCAGGCATGGCTCCACCTCCACATGGGGGGAGTGTTGATATGTAACATAAGTTTAACCAAACAAGGAATTATATTCCTTTCTTCACAGAGATTGATTCAGAGAATACACATGACCTTGCTCAGCTATAGAATTTCTAATCCAGTGAATTTCAAAACTTTTATAGAAACCACTGGGGGAAAAAAAAAAACAAATAAGGAAGCTGACCTTGGACTTTGGAGTTGAGAGGGTAGGGAGCTCTGTTGTTTTCATCTTACTGTTAGGCAGTTATGTAGCCATGAGTGACAGCGAAGGCCCAGCTCTGTAACTATAGAAATGACAACACCAATGGTCCAACCCAAAGGCTTCCCCTAGAACAGCTCAAAAAAAAAAACAAAAACAAAAAACAAAAAACCCCTCATTTCTCAAATAACAATACCTTTCATCACGGGGAACAAGAAAATAAATGACCATAGCTTAGCAACCAGTTTAGGCCAGCCACAAATGCTTGTGCAGTAAGGAGTACTCTTTCTTTTCACCTCAGCTCCATTATACCATCATTATAATGTCATGTATATGCTCTGAAGTTCATGAATCTAATTATAACAGACTGAATTCTGGAAAGGTACATCCACAGTTGACAATAGGTTATATAACAACCAACTGTCAATCAAAATGACCTCACACATCAATCAGCTAGCACCACCCTTGTAACCACCTGTCATGGCCCAGATATAAGACAGACCTCCCCACCTGTATGAGGCTACAGCCCTCTCTGGTGTAGTCCATTTCTCTCTTGAAATATATTTCCATAAATTTTACTTTTCCTAATCTTCGCTGATCTGTAATTCTTTACTGCGTTGGCGGAAAGGACCAAAGCCCCTCAGTGCCTCTGAGGCAGTGATGGACTTAGATCGCTCCCAATGGTGACATTACCAACCAGTGAGATCTGAGTCTGAAGTTTTTACATGGTAAAGAACCAGAGACAATGAGAGGTCACATCTTGGATTACCATTTGAACCCTTCAGATAAGCTTTGCCAAAATTAAACCTACCCCAGGAGATTTTACCTAAAATAAGTTGAGTTGAGTTTCCTGAAACTTTCTATTGAGAAACCCTAAATAATCCACATGTACCTTATCTTAATTTTCTTATAAAAGCTTAACTTTCCTTTTGCCTAAGTTAGTTCAAGTTCGGTTTTTGTCTCTTGTAACTAAAATAAAACTAATAAATTATTTTTTGTTGGAGGCAGAGTCTACTATTTTGATCTTTGCTTCTTTTGTGTCTAAGCAATCAACTCATTCTTTCATTTAATTAATACAATTGCACTGATACAATTGATATTTATTGTCTTCCATATGATAGATACTATTGGTGCAACAGTGAAAGGCATAAAATTTCTGTCTTTTGAGTTAGGAAGTTTAATAATAGAGAAGATCATTAAATAAGCAGTTATAGTAACAGCATGAGAGGGAGAGTACACAAAGTTTTTAAAATGATTGAAAAGATGATCAAACCCTCACATGAGAGGGCCAGAAAGTTCTCCTGGATGAGATTTTCAACCCTAATGCCCGATAGATCAGCAGGATAAATCCAGAAAGGTTGAGGGCAAGAGGAGGAAGGGGAAGAGGAGAGTTGGAAAGTCTAAATTCCAGAGAAAGTACGATATCTCAAGGAACTGCAAGAACTTGTAAGATAGCTTGAACTTAGAGAAAGGGTCATGGCAAGGAAAGTGGTTTGGTAGAAGAAAGAGACAAGATTAAAGAGGTATATGCATGGGATAAACTAGTCCAGGAAGGGACTTGTAAACAAGAATAATTTGGGCTTTCTCTTAAAAACAGTGAAAAGCCAATAAGATTTTAAGTAGCAGAGTGGCATAAGCAGACTTCGGTTTGTCTAATAAAAATAAATTCAGATTTAGATAAGGAGTGACTTATCATTCAAAAAGATAATTATACTAAAGGAGAAAAACTATTACAGTAGGCGGAGGGGAGTTATTGAAATAGAAAAAAAAAATATTCCCACTATGACATCTACAGTACCTCTAAGGTCAGGCAGAAAAGAAAGGGCTTTTCTTTTATAAGCATGATAGAACAAGATGAAAAATTCAGATGTGTGAAAGTAAGGTAAATGGATGGAAGTCACATGATTAAATAGATAGTAGATCAGAAGAAAGTTTTACCCTGAAGAGTCCTTAGAAGGGTTGTATGCTAGCTTATGTTGAGTATGGGTCAAAATTCAGGAAACCGGGGGAAAAAGGGAAGTTTAATGAACAAAAGTTTGGTCAAATGAAATTAGTAGGTATTCTATCTAGATTTGTACAGAAAGTTCAGATAACTGTTTATGAAGCACAGAATGGGTATTTGGAGCATCTGAGTCTGGCTTTGTCATAGGTAAACAGGGGATATCTGTGAGTTTTAGCTAGGTCACACAAGGAAGGGTGGTTTTTGCAGTAAGCCATATGCTGAAGCACAAAAGGACAGGCCACTTCTTAATCATTGTTGTTTCCCAGGATCATTGGGCTCAAGTGAAGTTTAGCATGGTCAGATTTTAGGAAGATCACTTTGGTTATACCATGGAAAAAAACTGAGAGGGCATGAGACCAAAGAGAAAAAAGTATACAGGATCTCCTTTGCCTGTCTTCCATAGTTATTGTATCTCTAATACTTTTTAATTTGGTCCTAGTCTCTTTTTATAGATCTTTCTTTGTTTCATTTCATGTTTGTACTTCAGCATCTCCATTTCTTCTGACTTAGCATCATGGTGATAGTAAGATCTACATTTAGGTTTAGGGGGCAAGGAATCCTTCTTAGACCTTGAGCATAGGACAAATGCTACAAGTACCACAAGCCAGTTTTTACATGTGCAATAACATAAGCCTCTAGAAAGATAATCCTGTGTATAGCTCCCTCAAGAAACATATAAATTAAAGGTAATTAATAGTGAGTTTTCTAACCAGACATGATAATAGAGCCCAGTTCTCACCATTATTTTTACGACGTGCTGGTAATAGATAATACAGAAAAGTGGTTTATAATATCCTTAGAAACATGTTATTTCAATGATTGATGCCAAAATTTTCTGCCTTATCAACAATTATCCAAATCATTATTTTTTTGATTTGACAAAAGAATAAGTTGTAAATCAGATATTTAACTTAAAATATATATATTTTTTAATAAAAGAACTCTCCTACTATGAACACATCTAATATTTCTCTTTGGTTAGATCACTTCAGTAAAGATTACAGTAATTTATTTCTATTCTGGTATCTTTTTTAATGGCTCTCAATATTGAGATATTAGATCTTGGATGATTAATTATAGAATTTTATATTTCTTTTGTATTTAAGAATAAAATTAATAAAAATGTTTTGTATTTTTTTATTTCTCTAAGAAAAACAAACTTTTTCTAGTACATATCCTTCAATTGACTTTTACGTGAGCTGATAATACTCTTGTGTTTCTGTAAAATTGGCTTAGGTTGGTTTCCCCCAGAAACAGACCCTGAGACAAGGGTTTGAGTGAAAGTAATTGGTTTGGTGAATGATCCAAAAAAATATTGGTAGGAAAGTAAGGAAGTGAGTCAGTGAAGGGAAGAAAGCAAATAAATGTGCATTAATGAGCAGCTTGCTGTTATTGTCAACTAAAGTTCAGTCCTGACAAGGACCTCTTAGGACTGTGTAATTCATTCCTGAGAGTTGTCTTACCAGAGGTACTAGAAACTGGGGCATTTATCCTTCAACTCTCATCCATTATTGGTTGAATACTGTTCCTGGGGGGATTAATTCTATAGTATTTCCAGCCTTCCCCATGTTGTGGCTGAGTATGTTTCTCGGCACTGACTCGGGGCTTTGGGATCTTGCATTAAGAAGCTGTATGAGAATAGAAAGTGCTAATGGGAAATGGGAAGTCCATGGTAGGGTTTTCTATGGGCCAGTCTTATAACCTTCTGATTTACTCATGCTCCACTTTAATTTTACTATTTGGTCACTAATTCTTTAAGATAACAGCCAGTCATAGTTTCAAAAATAAGGAAAAAAAAAGCTCTCACTCTGGGCACCCCCTGATGTTTCACAGTGGCTACGGAGTCCAGTCAATTGTAGCTTGGACTTTCTTTGGAAACATGGCTGAATGAGAGATATCCGCAGATATCTCACCTTGAAACAACAATAAACTGAACATCTAAAGCTCAACAAAAAACACTTGAACTGCACACCAGTACCTCTGAGCATGGGATCTGCACATAAAGGTTACCATAGATCAGAACCCTGGGTGTCCAGTGGTGGACTGGGAGAAATAAGGAAGCTGCCTTTTGCAGCTGCTGGAGCTACCTGGAGGAGAGGGAGGGATAAAGGAGCGGCAATTTCCCTGAATAGACCTACCTGAGAAAGCTGTGAGCTCCCTGAGGCCAGCCGGCTGCAGGGCCTAGTCATCAAGGCAGAAAGCAGAGAAGCGGGATGAGACTACAGAGAAACAACGGTTGATTTTTGCCAGTTGCAGTGGCAAAACCAAGGCTGAGCCACAGCAGCCGACTCACAACGCAGAGGGCCCCTCCACCCATACTCTCCGAGACCAAACCACTGCAAGGCCCCAGGGGAATCAGAGCAAAAACTGCTGAGACTGTCACTGAAACTGACAGAGACTGAAACTGCGGGTAGCGAGTGTGATTATATATCTACAAGATAATTTAAGAAGTGTTAGTAAGGCTTTATATAAAGCAGGGATCCAAGAGGCTTAGTTGCCACCTACTGGAAACCAAAAGAAAAGCATCTTCTTTGCAATGCAAGGCCCCAGGGGAATCAGAGCAAAAACTGCTGAGACTGTCACTGAAACTGACAGAGACTGAAACTGCGGGTAGCGAGTGTGATTATATATCTACAAGATAATTTAAGAAGTGTTAGTAAGGCTTTATATAAAGCAGGGATCCAAGAGGCTTAGTTGCAACCTACTGGAAACCAAAAGAAAAGCATGTTCTTTGCAATGGACTAAGGTCAGACCTTTATATAATAAACCCTCTTTCTGAAAAAACAATATAATACACTTCTATTAATGCCCAGGTGGACAAATAGTCCATTAAACATCATGAACAACCAAGGAGACAAGACATCTCAGAAAAAAAGAGAAAAATCTCCAGAAAATAAGCTTACCGACATAGAAATATGCAACTTAAATGACAGAGAATTCAAGATGGTACTTGTGAAAAAACTCAGTGAGTTCCAAAATGAGTCATATCAACAATTTTAGGAATTGAAAAAACAACTAAATGCGCAGAATGAGT